>NC_138960.1:35805000-35835000 GCF_965226115.1 Aulonocara stuartgranti
TTTACATTAAAACATCCATGATTATGTGAAATAGAAATATTATAAATGTGTAATCTTACATATTTGGGCTGACCTGTGAGCCGTTTCCTTTGTGTCTTACAGAATGATTCTTAGACTCCGCCCACTTTTGGACAGGCACAGAGTGACAGTTTGCGTCACGTCCACAGTGTCACAGTTGTGAATCACTGGTGAATCTGATGTCAGTCGCTCCAGTGTTGATCTCAACAACTGTGCGGTGACATCACCAGATGTTTGGCAGCAGCCTTTTTTCTTTTGCCTCCATGGCGTGAGAGGTCTGCGCCTGGACTCGTGTTTTTATTGGTCAGTGATTTGTTCTGGAGAGGTTTGAACCTGGTGTTGTTTGGAGCTTGTTCTAGAGTGTTTTGGACACAGTGGAACTGGATTTGGTCACTACATTAACCTCCTAAGACCCGAACTCTTCCACGGCATGCATTTTTAATTTCTCTTTGATATTTGGACATATTGGGACCTGATGAATGTAAAAACAAACAATTAACAGCTTTTTTTTTTTTACCTAATTCTTGTTTCTAAGAAAAATGAGAGCCACAAATGAGGATATTCGTTTAAAATTTGATAGAACAGCAGCAGTAAGTGGACATCAGACCCTTGTAGAGCACAATTGAGTATTTTGGTCTAAATAACCCAAAATGTGATGTCCACATATGTGGACGCAGGTCCTTGGAGGTTAAAGCACGTGTGTAACATTTCCCACAATTCAACCTAAAGTTAGATGGTTTCAGGCTGTGATCCACACCGGTGGGGTGGGGCTTTCTCTGGATTGAGTTTTGGCGTTGTCTTGGAAACCACAGCCCGTCTCTTTGTGTAATCCAGAGTGTCTCAGTGGTATCAGATCAGGGCTGAATCTGGTTTTGGACCAGTTTGAGTCTGGGTGTCTGGGTCCTTTGTGCATGTGGTACAGTCTCTTCTGTTTTTACATGTTTAACACTCAGCGTGGACTTGGTGTTGACCTGGGTTTGAATAACATTGGAGAAGGTTCCAGCTGTGCAGAAGATAAAGTCCGCCAGCATCTTCTTTTTCTTTCCACTCAGTGATGTTTACATCAGAAGTCTGATTCTAGACCTGTTTTAAAGTAATTAGGAAAACTTTCAGGCCAACCTTCGACCTGGCATTGGAAACTTTTTGTACTGGTTTGGGTTACTGGTTGGTTTATTATTTGTTTGAACCTTTTTAGAGCATCTCTAAGAACCCTTCAGAGCTACTTGGATTTGGGCTGTCTTAGTACTGTTGTCAGGAGGTTTTGAACTCTGGTTTTGGTCCAGTCATAGAAACAAGTTTATTGGTTTTGGACAGAGTATGAGTCTGGTTTTGGAACATTTTGGAGATGGCATTAGACTTGGCATTGGACTAGTGGAAAATTTTTGGATTAATGGTTCACTTGGGAGCATTTGGAAAAACTTGCTGCAGTTCTCATGATTTTAGACGTTGTTAGTTTTTGGACAGGACAGAGCAGCTTTCAATCAGACTGTGGGGACTTTTAAAGGTGAGCTTACTCTAGGTTTAATCATCTGTTTAAATGTTTTCATGGAAGACTTTACTGAAAACATAGAACACACTGATCACTTGCTGTGTGGATTTCTTTGAGTTTGGTGTGGGTTTGGGGCTCAGGCTTGGTGCTGGGGTCCAGGTTAGATCCAGGTTAGATCCTGGGGACTGGGAATGATTAGGACTGACGGTCCTCACAAAGACAGAAGCATAAATGTGTGTTTTGCCGGCGGCAACAGAAAAGAGAGCGAGAGTCTGTAGGCAGTTAGTGAGCTGATCAAAGACACACGGGTCACAGCTTTGCGGGTTTCAGCCACGTGCCTCCTCTTCCTCCTCACTTCCTGTTCTCCTTATTGCCTCCACTTCCTTTCTCTTCAGTCTCCTGGTTCTTTCTCCAGCTCTCTCAGTCATGCACTTCCTTCTGCTTCTGATCCTCGGCTCTGACTGAACAGCTACTTTCACCTCAGTATCCGCACAGACATTTCTCTGCTGAACATCTGGAGGAAGATTTAGATGTGGACTGGTGACTATGATGCTGATGGAGGCAGGAGCAGGAGCGTGAGCGGGCTGTCAAACAGTCGGAGTTCAGTGGATAAAACCTGTCAGAGTAAATGACAGCAGAGATGATGTCTCTATACGTCCCTCCATCGGCTCAGACGATAGCTTCTTCAACCACTTTTCTCTGCCAGCTCTTTCAACGCCCCCTCTATCTCCCCACCACTTGTTACTCTCTATGCCCCCACCCCCTCCTCCACCTCTGCCAGCCTTTGAAGCTTGCTGTGGCAGTCCAATGATTTGACTAACCAGCACCCATGAGAGCCGCCCGGGCCTGCTGTTACGTCACGTCACTGCAACATCAAGGAGAGTGTGTGCAGAGCAGGGTGGATGCAGCTGTGTGCGTGTGTGGAGATCTGAGTTTGCGTGAACCCGCTGCTCTCGGTTTGACCTCCACAATCAAAGAACGTCGTCGCCTCTTCATTCCTGTGAAGTGTCAGAGATGATTTCCCTGCTCTGCCGCGTTCGGGCCGTACGAGCGCTCGGCAGGGTTTTTAGAAGCGTTACGTAAAGCTGCGGCGCGGACGGTAAAGGTCCCCCGTGATCCGTGTTTTCATGATTTCAGCTCAGGGCATGAATAATGCTCTTCATCATGTTGGGTAAATGAGTGTTTCAGTGGGAGAAATATTTATTTCTAACTCCGAGGAGCAGAGCAGCAACAGGAAACCCCCAAACACGTCACAGAGTACGACTTCATGAATCCGTCTTCACAGAGCCGTGAGAGTCCTCAGAGATGGACACGCCTGCTCCTTCAGTGACTTCATCGCTTCTGTTTTCTTCTTCAGGATAGTCCTGGTCAGCAGACGCGTGGTCCCAACACGTCCTCCTTCTTCTGTTCCTGATGCTTGGACTGGAAAACAGTAGCTCAGCTCTGCCTCGAACCAACGAGGAAATCAACCAGAGACGACCTCACAATCAATTCAAGCTCATTGCTGCCTAAATATTACCGTCCCTGTTTGGTCTCCAGTAAGGACTTATTCTAAAGTTTTCATTATTTTGAACCTTTTGAACTTTGCATGGTTTTGTATCTCACCCTTGGTATAACAGCGTATGTGACTGTGGTTTAGGAACGTCTGTCACTCAGAGGACGACATGAGCACTGATGTGTTGTTAATATTTCCTGTTATTCATCAGTCCCACAGTTATGTCTCAGCTCTGGTAACAACTAAACAGCCCAGCCATTAGATCTGGGTGGAAACAGGCCACGAGGAAGACCAGAAAAGTGCTGGATGGACCGAATGCTGCGAATATTACACCAGAAGACGCCTTGGATAGGAAGAAGTGGAGGAAGGCATGCAAAATAGCGAACCCTGCATTGCGGGATATACACCACTAGGAAGAAGAAGGTAATAACTAAACTCGATGTGACGGTTGAATTCGGTAGTAGTATGACTCATTTACAGACCATTTCTTTCCTGGTAGAAAAGTTTACTTTGAAATTTTAGATTTGTTCTGTCGTCGCTGAAACTCCTCTGATCTTGTTTTAGAGTGTTGCACAAAATCGGAGTTGGTTCAAAGACACGGTCTTGAACTTTTTGCCTTTGTGGTCCTGAGATTGGTTTATTTAACACACGGTGAATCACACAGTGCCGTCTACCCGTCAGCCCTGATATCACTCCGCCGTCACCGAAGGCTTTTAACTGAGATTTAAACTAGATGACTTCTGATCACTGCTCATAACTAATAAACGGGAACTCGTGAGTTTCAAACACAGAGCGATCTTCTGCAGAGATTCTGTCTCTGAATTCGAGTCATAAATAATGAAGTCTATATTTAGGTTTTACGCAGCATCCCAGAGCCTGTGGCTGTTCAGACTGTTGCTGCATCTAAACAACATTCATTCCTTTCCTGGTTTTGTATTCAGGAGGACATCCTGTTTGTAATTTGGGCTCTTTGTTTCTCAGCAGTCTCACCACAAGCTGGTTGTAAAATGGACCCACCTGTGGATTTGCATGGTGGGCGGCGAGCAGAGACGATTCACAACAAGCCAAAGGAAGGCATGCATGCAGTTCCTGCGCACGGCTGTGGACTGAGGCTACGCTCACATTTGCACTGAATTTTCCACAGAATTAATTTATCCTGCGAACAGGACAGCCTAAGGTTTCCTCACAGCGCAGCTGAGCCGCCGAGAGACCTGACGAACCAGAAGATGAAGAATATTCTGCATTTATAGAAAATGTGATTATTTTCATTGTAAACCATGCAATGACACTTTCTGACCTCTGTATTTATTTCAGATTTTGATTTTGTGGGTTTTAGTGCAGATTTACTGCACAAGAGTTTTAAAAAAAATCCATAGTTATTGTTATGATATTGATGAAACAGTGCTGAAGAAAGTTTAAAGAAGACCAGTCTTTTAAAAACGCAGACTGGTTCTTTAACACCCTGCCTGATTTAAATCCCTTCACATATTCTTTATTTCATTAACCAGAGCAATGCACTGATGACTCGGTGCTCGCGATGCCAGTTTGTCCCCTCAAGGCTCTGTTCATGCAGGTAAAGACCCGGCAGTATCAGAGAGAAATCCCCAACCAGAACTGATGCTGTACCTAAACCTCGAGACCCGGACCTCATCAAACATCCTCATTAATGCTCAAGTTTGTCCAATAAGTGCTTTATAAATAAAGGTGGTATGGTATGGTATGGTAATAAAGTTGGAATTCCCATCATATTTTCCCAGATAAAACTCAGCCCAAAGAAGTCCCTCCTGGACTTAACTGAGCAAACGGGCAAAAGCCTTTTGTTGGGTTAGAGGCTGGAGGTCGGGGTGTTATGTGCCCAGATATCAGGTTTGCTGATTGATGAGGTTTTTCCGTGGATTTCTTTCTTCCCTGATGGAACGGGCATGTTCCAAGACATTGGTGGCAGCAGTCACCGGGATCAAACTGTGATAGGAGGATCCCATCAACACAACATCTGAGCAAAAACTGAACGGACCCACGGACGCCGATACATGTGACACTGCAATGATATGATGCCACAGTGAATACGCAGCAGCATCAAACCTGAAGGTGAATCATATGGAGCAGAACGAGTCTGCAAGGTCAAAGGTCACCGTGTTAAACCAGGTAAATGTTGCTGTATTCACAGAGCCAGTGTTTGCTTATTGGTGTCAAAGCCAGGAAAGTCTTTCAGCCTTTAAATGTCCACCCAGCAAAGACGCCGAAGGATCACCGACGTCAGGAGAGCATTCATCATCACATCTTTACCCACTGACAGGCCGCCAGCAGCTGACAGAAGGACGCAGAGCGAGTGCAGACGAGAGGTAAAGAGAGTCCGAGGAAAACGCAGGAATAGATTCCTCCTGAACAAAAAGCTCTTTCTGTGTGAGTGTGAGTGTGTTTAGCTGCATGAAGTGGAAACTGTGGCATGAGGAATGTGTGTGTTTTGGACAGAGTCGCCCATATGGAGGAAAACTGTGGGGAAAGTAGATTAACTGTGTGTTACTGTGCGTTACTGTGTGTTACTGTGCGTGTGCAGCAGCTGTGTTCCAGGTGTGCAGCAGGACGGTGCGCTCCGTCAGCAGGGAGCTGTTCAGCTGACAGTGGGAACTCCCACCGTTAAAACGCCAAATATGATTTCATGGAAGCGAATCCTAAACGCCGCGGCTCGGGCAGAAGGTGACACCGACAGTTTCAACATGGCTGCCAGGACGAGACCCGAGGAGTGACGGAGATAAATGATCCTCGGGCCTCATCGGGGATCAGCTGACATCATTCTTTCCCTCGGAGCACTCGCCGTCAGCAGGTAGAGCGAGTGGATCTGTGCGAGGACTCCACTGGATATAGTGTTCTTACTTTTTATAATCCAGATGTTTGGAGACACATTTCCATGTTATGGGAACACTTGAGTCCACCCAGGCCCTCAGGTTATATTTGGTCTAAGGAAACGACTCCTCGGTGCTTCAAGTTCCCACAGACGTGTGCAAGTGGAAGCCAAAGGGTGGATTCACCAACCTCATGTACAGAAGAAGCACCTGAAATCCTTCACCTGCTCAGAGCCACCAGCAGGTCAGCCACGCTGGTCTGCGTTCATCACATCACAGCTTTATTGCTTTTACTGACACCAGTCTGCAGGAACGACACCGCCCACCTCACAGCCTCAGGTCTGCTTTCCTCTCAGCGAGCTCGGGCTCACCTGAACCTGCAGCAGGTGTGCCGAGCTCCTGGAGCTCCTGGAGCTCCTGGAGCTCGTGGAGCTCGTGGAGCTCGCGGAGCTGAGCTTCGTCCACAGGATGACAGGCAGCGCCACATTAGAGGATCTCCTCCCACAGATCCGTGTGTTTGACATCAAACGCATGTTGTAAAAACATCAGAGTCAGACTGCACAAAGAAGAGAGCGCCAGCAGCTCTGATCATAAACGATACGGAGATGAGACGCTACTGAGCACGTGCAGTCAGTATTCTAAAACACTAGAGTCAACAAACCGAGACAGCGTGCTGCAGTCTTCCTGCACTTTATGCATCACTTATGAACATGTTTATGGGAGAATACACGTTTGTAGGATGTGTATGCCTGCTGAGCACTGATCCAGGATCTGTTCACAGAGGTCAGAGGTCAAACTTATTTTTATGGAGACTTGACAAACCTGCTGTCAGAATCCCATCAGGATGAAGGACAGTAGCAGCGTTTGACATCATATCTATGTTCCTTTGGGCCAAAACTTTAGGGATGCTAACAGGTGGCTTTAAGTGAGACGGGCGACACACAGTGGGCGGGTCCTGAGATAAACTTGACTACCAATGAGAGCACAGGACACAGCTGACTGACACATGAACTGGTCGTAAAGGCGTTACCTAGGTAATGAGCGAGGCATCAGCTTCAAAGCGACGAGCGAATAGCAGACGCACTGCTCACATATCTGCACTCATGAAACGTTATGTCCCACGTGCTCAACACGGGCTGCGCGTCACGGCTAATTCTTCTTCACGCGTGACCGATAAAAACTCACGCAGGAACTCAAACTGTGTCCACGCTGGCTGGAGACACATACGTGAACGGATGAGCGAGTTTCTCTGGATCACACTCAGCTTCAGTCAGCAGTAAAAATTCCTTTCAACGCACCAAGCACTCAAACGCACCACAGACCAACGCTGTAACCATATCTGCAGGCGAGCTGGAAAACAGCTCTGCAGAAACGACACACACACACACACACACACACACACACACACACACACACACACACACACACACACACACACTCTCTCACACACACACACACACACACACACACACACACACACACACACACAGGTAAATTATAGAAGAGGAAGAGAGGAGGGAACAAGGAAAGCAAACTGCAAAGCCTATAAAGGATGCACGAGCCTTAGAGTTCCACCAGTTCAGCTTCAGGTTTATTTTACCTGAAAAATGAAACCAATGCTTAAACTCCTGAAACTGCAGTTCCTCTGACGTCCAGCAGAGGCAGCAGTGAGTCAGTCCCACACACTCAAACTGTTGCAGTGATCACGCTGCGTCCACACTGGTATGTTTGAAAACACAGACTTTTCTATGCGTTTGCACCTTTTCTCCACATGTAAACAGTGTTTTCAATCACTGAAAACTGAGATTTTTAAAAACTCAGTTTTTGCGTTTACGTGTGGACGAGGAACACAGAGATTTAGTCACACAACGTCAAAGTACTGTCTTTGTTATTAACATTTGAAATGTTGAAGGCACCTGAATAGTAACAAAATTATCTGCCTTTCCAGGACAGCACAAACTTTTCAGAAGTCCTGAAGGTTTAGTGAGGGTACAAAACCCTGTTTAGTCTTTCCCTCCCGGCTTCTAGACTTCTGATTGGCCAACATTTCGTTTTTAGCGTTTACATGTGGACGGAGATATTTTCTCAAAACTGCACGTGTGGACAGGATAAAAAAAAAACGAAAACAGAAAATCTCAGTTTTCAAAAATACCCGTGTACATGTGGACGTAGCCTACAACTCACCTGTTTAAAGTATGCATTATTGGGGGCGTGGCCTCGCTGACTGACAGGTAGCTGTAGCTGCTAGCTGTCTGCTATCTTCACCTCAGCTAACTGGAGTCCCTGACCAGTGTCTGAGCTTACAGTCCATTAAGTGATTACCAAATTTATATAACCTCAAATATTTTAATATTCTGCTAAAAATGTCCTTGAAAGTTTAAACTATAGTTTTATATTTTTAACACACACATCATTACACTGCCAGGTATACCTAACGTCTGAGCTAAAAAGTGTCCGTAGCCATGAATTCTTTGTACTCTCACGTGCAAAGGTCTGCGCGGGCTAGCAGCTCGCTGTGAACAGGAAGTAAACTCTCCAAACATCCAAAACCTTCTTTGTCTATTTACTTTTGTTATTCCCGCCCCAAACACTCCCGGCCAATCAGCGCACATTCTCAGGTGGTTTGGAGTGTTTGCTTTGGTTTACTTTTTTCTCTGTTTACAAACTCAGAGTGAACAAGCTAGGCGTGAAAACACCCTTAGCATAGCTCCTCGTGTATTCCAGGCTTGTCTGAACATGTCAGAGGACAAACGATGGAAACACGTGAACCCTCGTTGGACAGCTGGGACAGGCTGTCGAGGACATGGATGGATGATTAGCTGATTTATTCTGAACACCAGCCAACAGGCTCGTCTCTCTGCTGTGATGTCAGACTTCTCGCCTCCAGCCGAGCTCCAGCTGGGACTGAGCTCCTCCTTCACTGTTCGCTCCTGAGTTTATCACTGTCATTACTGATGTTGTTACCGTGTCCATGGCTAATGCTGCGCCCTCTCTTTGATAACGGTTGCCTGTTCTCGTGTTTCTAGGTAAAGGTGAGCGTCCGTAATGATACGCCTGTGACCTCTGAGTATTTGAACAGAGTGAATATGTTAGTGACTCGGCCCTGATCACGTGGGGATCGCGGCTCTGATAATGACTGCTGGAATCAAATGTTGCCGTTTGCTAAACGAGCGACAGCTGCGACTTCAAATTGAACTCTTTTGTCCATCGCGGTGCATTTTGGTATTTTAGCTCATTAGCTACCGCTGCTCCTGAAACGCTCCAAAAATAACATGAAATACCAGCGGCGGCCACATTCTTCCCTCTGTCTTCCTCCCTGCTTTTGTTTGAAACTCCGTCCACTGCTGATGATTATCCGTCTGTTTATCTGTCGTTCTCTCCGAGTGTCACTGTTTAATTGGACACCCCTCCTCCTCCTCCGTCCCCATGGGAAAGTATGCAGACACATTTTGATTTGATTATGGCTCACAAACCAAACTATGTTCCGCTGCATTCCTGCTCCGGCAAACAGACGATGTGTGGAGCAAGGCTGCGAGCGAGCCAGGTGGGGGTTTGATTTCCTCTGGAGTCACTCCTGATGTAAAACCTCCACCTTTATGCCTCACTGTGGGCGTCGCAGATCGTCTCTCTGCAGGTCCGAGTCACCTGACCACATCGTCACATTTACCTCTTTTCTTAAAACTCCCTCTCTTCCTGTCCTTCTATAACTGCAGACGTGGCTCACAGACACCCTCTACAGGCAGTCCTGTGTAACTGCACCACACTGCAACAGTGCAGCTCCTGTCCTGCCACGGTCCACGTCGATCTAAAGACCTAACTCAGGATCCACAGGGGAGGCTGGGTGGAGGTCGGGGGTCACCAGGGGGACTGCCAGGACATGGTCTATGAAACATGTGACGATTCCACTCACCTTTCATCCTCCCAGCCTCTGAAAGCAGAGTTACGGGAAGTTTGCTGCAACGTTAGCATTTTTAATTCAAATGATAAAATACAATGTTTTTGTCTTGAAGAAGCTTTAAAGAATAATTTTAGCTGTTTATCGGCTTCATTCACTGAAGTGAAGCAGCTCGTCTTCATCTGAATCCTGTGTACTTACACTCAGAGAGCACGTTAGCATAAAAACATCAGACAGCGGTCACTCAGACACATCATCAGCATACATGATGATGCTAAGCTAACTCAAGCTAACAGCACGTCAGATTATCGATGCTGTGATTGTGGAAAGATGAAATGTTTTTGTCTGGATGCAGCTTATATAACTATTGTTGATTCTATTCATTTGCTTTTACTCATTGAGCCTCTTGAGCGCCCCCTGCTGTACCTCTGCTGAACTGCAGGGAGTTTCTGTGGGGTTAAAATGAAGTGGAAGGACTTCCTGAGAAGCCAACTGAGCGTTACGATGGTGGACGTGTTAACAAAGTGTTCTTACAGACAGGATGGGGCTCGAGTCTGAAATTCAAAAGTCAAACTTGCTGTGTAATAATCTGTGAGCTGGAACAGGAAGTGACAGCACCATGACCACCATCATTTCCAATCACACTGACCGCTCAGTGACTCTCAGACCCTCGTCAGGTTTGTCACGCCGAGCGCCGCATCGCTCGCCTTCATGTGGTCTCTTAAACGAGTTCCCATCATGCATCAGAACAATGGCTTCCAAATGCTTGGATTTGGACCGTGAGAGGTCGGAGAGGAAGCCAGCGCCTGGCTGCTTTGTCTCTGTGTGTTTACACTTTATCTGTTGACATTCATCAGAAAATCGTCCAATGGGAGCAGGCGAGAGCGGCAGCGCCTCGCTCTCATGTGGCGGAGAAACAGAAAGAAAGGAGAGAAATGAAGAGATGTTTAAAGGAAGCAGAAACGAAAACTCAAAGCAGAAAAAGAGGAGAAACAACGAGAGAGAAAAGAGTCTGAGCGGACCGCTGGGGAGAGAGAGAGAAGCAGAGAGGCAGGTGAGGGGGAGAAAACAGGAAGACGCTCCCGGTCTCCGATCACAAATAAAACGGGAACCACGAGAGCGAGCGAGCGAGCCTCTTCATATCTGTGTGACTCATCGTCTGCGTCCTCGATCGACCTCACAGCAACTCTGGGAACTCAGCACCAACATCTGCTGCACACACACAGTAACACAATATAACACACACACATCGCTGTGCAGCTGAAACACCTGCACTCGACCAATAACATCACACGGCTCACGCCGTCTGCAGCAGGTGGACATAGTTACAGTTATACTGAGAGGTGTGTGTCTGTGTGTGTCTGTGTGTGTGTGTCAGTCCTGGTTTGTGACACTTTGAAAAACTCAGAAAACACAAAATCATCAGAAACTGTCACAAAGCTCTACAAACACCTGCACAGGTGCTGCTTTTAAACAAGTCACGTAGTGCTGGAGCAAACACACCGTCTTACATTCACACACAC
Source organism: Aulonocara stuartgranti (assembly GCF_965226115.1). Classification (NCBI taxonomy): domain Eukaryota; kingdom Metazoa; phylum Chordata; class Actinopteri; order Cichliformes; family Cichlidae; genus Aulonocara; species Aulonocara stuartgranti. The sequence continues at coordinate 35,816,264 of NC_138960.1, forward strand.
ACACACACACGCCATGCAATACCATACAGCTCTGATCAATACTATCAATAGCATCGTTCCAGCTTGTGATCAAGCTTTGACGAGCCAATCAGAGGCTGCAACACACTGAGCCTCGTTAGCTCGTTAGCTCAGGATCAGCGGGGACAGTGAGTCCGTGCTCTCAGCTCTGCTTGATAAACATCACGGCACATATTCGTCATCTTTGTCATTGTTATGTTTTATTTTTAGTGAAACTTTGAGTGTTTTTGTGGTTTTATAAAGTTTAAACTGAGTGTTTCTGATTTATCAGACAGGCGGAGGGCAGAGGTCTGTGTGCTGGGCGGAGGAACAGGACGGAGTTCTGCTTGTTTTTGGTTATCAGAGGAAAACGATCAGAGCTCTGCAGGTTCAGGTTGTGTGAAATGATATTTCTTCTTCCTGATTAATAAGTCTCAGCTCAGTGAAAATAAGTGAACGCCCTCTGCTGCTCTGTCTGCACAAACTCATCTCCTGTCTTTGAGTAGCTTCCTCTTTTCTTCTGGGGTCATCAAATATTTTCCACTGTGCTGATAATCAGCTCAGGTCAGGTGTGCAGCAGCACCATCAGAGGACTGCAGTGACCTCAGAGCAGGGAGGTCACACATCTCTCTACACCGGGTTTATTCCTGAGATATCTGTTAATGATTTATTCAAGAAGACGTAATGAAATCTGTAAGAGGCACTGAAGCACAGGGAAGTCTCATCATACCTCATGTTTATATATAATAATAACTTATATATAATAGTCTGTTTCCACGAACCGCTCTTAGTTTTAGAAAAACCGAACAGACTGAAAAAGGCTGTGAACTCATGCAGTAGTAAATCCAGTTAACATTTGACATCATGTCACATTTCTGGGGTGTTGCTCTGGTCAGGTAAGCAGCAGAGGGCGTTCACCAGGTTCAGCTGTTCAGCTGCAGAGGTTGCACAGGTAGTCCAACTCCTCCAGGACGTGCCACTGTCAGAGGGTTTGCTGAGTCTGCCAGCACAGTCTCAGGAGCATGGAGCAGATTCCAGGACAGGCAGTTAATCTAGGAGAGCTGGACAGGGCCGTAGGAGGCCTTGAACCATTAGCAGGACCAGTACCTCCTGTGTGGTCAGAGACATTCACACCAGTGGCTGCTGGTGTGAATGTCTCTGACCACACACAATCAGAAACAGACTGAGAGTGGCCTGAGAGCCAGACATCCTGTAGTGGGCTCTGTGCTCACTGCACCGTGGAGCCTGACTAGATTTGCCATAGAATACCAGACCTGGTGGGTCCACCACTGGTGCTTTCCACAGATGGGAGCAGGTTCACCCTGACCACATGTTAAAGACATGAAAGGGCGTGGAGACGCCATGGAGAACCTCATGCTGCATGTAACATCATTTCAGCATCACCTGTTTGGTTGTCAGTGATGCTCTAGGATGCACAGACCTCCAGAGGCTCGGCACCCATCAGGTATCAGGTATTACTGAGCACCGTTTTCAGTTTCTGCAGTGACATTTTGATCGACTGGACTAAGTGCATCATTGAATCATTGAATCCAGCCTCTGTAGGTTGATCACCTTCATATATCAGTGTAGATATCCAGCGTGAGATTTGAAGTTCCTTTAATTTTGGGGGGCAGTAGTGTGATAAACACACGGTTACACTGACGTAATAACTGTTAGGCCAACATTTCCACCAGTGCAAAGCCGACTGTACAGAGCCAGCATGAAGCTCTGCACCAGCTGAGGATCGTACGGGTCAGACAACCACAACACAGCAACGAGTCCAACAGCTCAGCTGAAGGCCTCAGTTTGTACGTGCAGTCAAAGCTGCATCGTCTCTGACAGACCTCCGCCCTGTGCGTCTCCGTCTCCAGACCATGTCCATGTTTCACATTCAATCTGCGAGGCTCTCATTCGTCACAGCGTACCTGGACTTTATCAAATCCACCTCTCACACTTTCCCAGATGTCCCAGAGCTGCTCTGCGCAGGCCGCCGAGGCTTCGCGGCTGATTATTTCCTTACATTACTTTCCCTCAGCTCCATCACGTCCTCCGCCCACTCTGATTACAGTCAACAAAAAGCCTCACTTATTCCTCCTCCACACGGTCACTCAGAGGTCACAGCGACATCTGGGACATCTGACCTCGTCACTCCTGTGGCCTTCGTGTAATCCTGGTGGATTAGCAATCACAGAGTCTAATACAGAGCCGTCATGGCTGCGATGGAGACCAGGCACGTTCTCAGCTCTGAATAAAAAGCTTTCATGTAGAGGTTCTTTCTCCTTCTTTCCAAACTGCAGTTTCAATACATAATGTGAAAGCTGTGGAATCAGCTGGAGCGGCGCAGAGGACGTACTTCTACACGTCTGACTCATCATGACGTAAACACGAGTTTAAATCGACCGCACGGACCGGTGTGTTAGCTGAGGACGACTCAGAAACTCTGGGAACATCACAGGTAACAGGTCATAAATATCACATATAAACACAAGTTAAAAATTATCTTTTAATAACAGTCACTGTGATGTCACCCACTGATCAAGCCCCGCCTTCTCAGACGCTCTGTTGCCACAGTAACCTCACAGAAGCCATATTATTGGTCACATGATGTCATTAAAAAGGCTCCAACGGCACAAACAGGTCCAGAGGTCCAGTTCAGGTGAAGCTAGCAGACAGCTAGCAGCTACAGCCACCTGTGTCACCATCCACCTGTCAGTCACAGAGGCCACGCCCCTAATAATGCAAACTTAAAGCCTTCATACAGTTTAAACAGGTGAGTTATAAACAGGTGTTATGAAATGATCTCTGGAGACCAAACAGTCTGTGAAACTGTCTGTGGGACTGACTCACTGCTGCCTCTGCTGGACGGCAGAGGAACTGCAGCTTGTGTTCCCTTCGGTCAGTAAGAAGATATCAGAACAACTGTTAATTATTTAACCAAACCATGAAAATGATCTTACAGTCACTGTGAAACCATGATTCAGGATTTTAACTGAATAACTTCTTTCAGCTCTTCATGTGAGCGTACGAAACGTCACCCTGATACAAATCACCTCCCACAGCTGGAGGTGACCCCACATCTGCTCCGTGTGTTTGATTACTCGCATATAAGAGTCTCGGTGAGGTTTTCCTTCTGGTACAGAAGATCTGCAGCGGTCTTTCTGAGGAAGCCTTCAGCAGGTTTGATGCAAAGCACAACCAGAAAGGAGAAACACGTCCGTCTGGATGGACAGAAGCCAAGTCGATCATTCTTTCCTCTGTGGGGCTCGCACTGTGATTACACTGGTTGCACTGGTTTGCTCCCAGTGTGCACACATGGCTGCGTGAAGCAGCGCAGGCCTCTGTCAGCCCTCCCGGGTTAAATAAAGATTTAATGAGCAGCTGTTGCTGCGTCTGCAGACGCACCTGCAACGAGCCGCTGCTGGGCGGAAGCTCCCCAATCACAGCGTGACCTATGACCTCTGACCGAGTGACCAAACAATCACACAGGAGAGTAACAGCGCAGCATGCAAACACACCCCGAATAGTTAAATCACATAGAACCGCCCTCCTCCAGAGGAAGACTGTGAGAGACAGGAAGGATCTGAGCTCTAGTCCTAGTCTCCAGACTTCACCTCACATACATTCTGATCATGTCTCTGATTGGAGGAGGTGGTGCTCACCGGATCACATGACCTGTAAACCACCTGTCACGGTCCTGGGTCTCCTGACCCAGCGTTTTTAGTTCTTTGTGATTTTCGTATTATTGTACTTGTGTGTGATTTATTCTATGGCTTCTAGTTTTGATCCTTTGCCCTTCATGTCTCCCTGTGTGCCCCTCTGTGTATCTGTGAGCCCTCGTCTCTCCTTATGTTTTATTCCATGCTTCCCCTGCCCATTATGTCTAAGTTCTCCCCGTGCTCTCTCTTCCCCCTGTGTGCCCTCTATGTATTTATGAGCCCTCGTCCCCTTTCGTGTTTATTCCGTGTCTCCCCTGCCTGTTACGTTGGTGTTCTACTCGTGCTCTCTCTCCTCCTGTACTTCCTGTTTCACCTCTCCCGTCAGTGTTCAGTTCACCCCGCCCTGTCTCGTTATGATTATCAGTGTCACCTGTGTTCCCACTTCCCTCGTTAACCCTCTGTGTATTTCTGTCTGCGTCTCCCTCTGTTCAGTGTGACGTCGTCCCTCATGTTGTGTGGATCTCCCTGTGTCTCTCTGCGTATGTTAGTTTACTTTTCCCAGTTTAGTTTTGTATTTCCTATGTTCTGCCATTCCAGCATTAAAGCTGTGATTTTGAGTTCATCCCCGTGTCTGTGAGTTTTGCGTTTGGGTCCTCCTCCTGCCTGCCACACAGCCGAGCCTTGACAGTACGACGTCACCAGTAATGGATCCAGCGGACTCACCGTGGAAGCGCAGCTCCCGTTTTGACGGGACTCGGCTAGCGCTTGGAGGGCCTCCGTGCTGCCGCTCCTCACTAGCTGCTTACCCTTCGGTCCACTCACCTGCTTCCTCTCCGCGGACGCCCAGGTCTCGCAGAAAACGCTCCAGCCGGTCCCGGGAGGATTACTACGAGCCTGCAAGCAATCAGCTCACGCCTGCACAAGCCTTCTACAAGATGTTAGGGATTATTATCGTGCCGCCCGACTCACCCAGCGTTTCCACTTCACAGCAGGAGCCTGGGACTCTTCTCGACCAACCGCCTAGGGTGAGTGACAAAGTCCCCCTACATTCGCCTTCTGTGTCGAGGGATAAACGTACCGTTTCCCCCAAGGCCGCTAACGTCGGCTTCATGAACTCTAGATCTTCTGTTCCTCCTGTTCCAGAAAATGACAGTATTTATTTTGAGAGCGATCGTTTCCACTTTGGTTCAAAAGACTGTGCTTCTGATGCTCCTTCGGACCCAGGAGTTAAGACTGTTTCATCTGGAACTGTTTATTCTGGAGCTATGTTTATTCAGTCAGCTGCCCGTCCGCTTTCAGCTCAGTCCCCTGCTCAGCAGCCGTCTGTAGCTCAGTCTCCAGTGTCACCTGCTCAGCAGCCACCTGTAGCTCAGTGTCCTGTGTTTCCTGCTCAGAAGCCGCCTGTAGCCCAGACACCAACTCCACCACCACCATTTTCGCCCCAAGCTCTGTTAGCCGCCCGGCCCGAAGCTCTGTTAGCCGCCCGGCCCGAAGCTCTGTTAGCCGCCCGGCCCGAAGCTCTGTTAGCCGCCCGGCCCGAAGCTCAGTCGCCACCTCCACCACATTCAGCCTCGCTTCCCATAGCACAGTCACATCCACAGCCTGACTTACTACAAACCTTATTTCAATCCTTAGCCCAGTCAATAGCTCAGTTGGTAGAGGAATCATCAGCCTTATCGACAGCTCAGTTAGCTCCCTCGCAGCCCTTCACAGCTCAGTTAGCTCCCTCGCAGCCCTTCACAGCTCAGTTAGCTCCCTCGCAGCCACCCCCAGTGCAGTCTCCAGTGTCCCCAGTGCAGTCTCCAGTGTCCCCAGTGCAGTCTCCAGTGTCCCCAGTGCAGTCCCCAGTGCAGTCTCCTTTAGCACAGTCACCCACTCAACCACCAGCACCACAACCATCACTACCTCTAGTTCATTCCCCTGTGAAGTCATTAACTCCACCACCTACTCCACTCTCACCACCACCGTTACTACAGACATCAGTTCAGTCCCCTGTGCAGTCATTTACTTCTCCACCGTTAGCAGCTCAGGTCCCCGTGTGTCCAGCAGCTCAGGTCCCCGTGTGTCCAGCAGCTCAGGTCCCCGTGTGTCCAGCAGCTCAGGTCCCCGTGTGTCCAGCAGCTCAGGTCCCCGTGTGTCCAGCAGCTCAGGTCGCACCTGAACCTTTGGCCCAGTTCCCCGTAGCAGTGCGGTTTTCTAGCCAGCTTAACATTGAGCCCGGGGTCCTAATCCTCTCTGGCTCTACATCGGCTCCTGCTGGAAGCTCGGATGAGCTCATCCAGGACTCCGCGGCTTCCACGCCGCCATCTACCTCGTCCGCTGGGGGTTCCAGTGAGCCCGGCCAGCACCTCCCTGTCTCCGCTGGAGGGTCCGAGGGGCCCGTTCAGCCTCCTGTCTCCGCTGGAGGGTCCGAGGGGCCCGTTCAGCCTCCTGTCTCCGCTGGAGGGTCCGAGGGGCCCGTTCAGCCTCACGCCGCATCAGCTGGAGGGCCCGAGGAGCCCGTTCAGCCTCACGCCGCATCAGCTGGAGGGCCCGAGGAGCCCGTTCAGCCTCACGCCGCATCAGCTGGAGGGCCCGAGGAGCCTATCCAGCCGCCATCTGCGACCGCCTCGTCATCGCCTGGCCCGGCTACATCTGCCTGTGCTTCTGCTACGCCTGGCCCGGCCTCAGAGCCTTCGTCTGCTGCAGCCTCCTCAGAGCCTTCGTCTGCTGCAGCCTCCTCAGAGCCTTCGTCTGCTGCAGCCTCAGCCTGTGCTTCGCCTGGTCCCGCCTTGACTGGTCCCGTCTCGACTGGTCCTGTGCCCACCGGGCCTCGGCCAGTACGCCTGACACTGGAGGGCCGCCGCCGCTGCCTTCCGCGCGGCCGGCCCCCGGACCGCCTTCGCCTGAGTGGCCGCCGTCGCCTTCCGCACGGCCGGCCCCCGGACCCTCTTCTCCTGGGTGGCCGCCGTCGCCTTCCGCACGGTCGGCCCCCGGACCAGCGCTGTCATCGTCGCCGCCGCCTCCCGCGCGGTCGGCCTCCGGAACTGCTCCGTCGTCTCCTTCACCGCCGCCGTTGCCTTGCGCACGGCCGGCCTCCTGAACTGTTTCCACGTCTCCGCCGTTGCCTTGCGCATGGTCGGCCCCCTGAACTGCTCTGTGTTTGGGTTGTTTTCTTGGGCTCCGGTGTTTGCTGTGCTCTTCTTTTGTTTTCTGTTCCGAGCCCTCCGTCCTGGGCCCCCGCCGCCCGCCCTGGGTTGTTTTCTGTTTGGTTTTGTTTTTCTGTGTTTGGGCTGTCTGGAGCCAGCCCTTGAGGGGGGGGTACTGTCACGGTCCTGGGTCTCCTGACCCAGCGTTTTTAGTTCTTTGTGATTTTCGTATTATTGTACTTGTGTGTGATTTATTCTATGGCTTCTAGTTTTGATCCCTTGCCCTTCATGTCTCCCTGTGTGCCCCTCTGTGTATCTGTGAGCCCTCGTCTCTCCTTATGTTTTATTCCATGCTTCCCCTGCCCATTATGTCTAAGTTCTCCCCGTGCTCTCTCTTCCCCCTGTGTGCCCTCTATGTATTTATGAGCCCTCGTCCCCTTTCGTGTTTATTCCATGTCTCCCCTGCCTGTTACGTTGGTGTTCTACTCGTGCTCTCTCTCCTCCTGTACTTCCTGTTTCACCTCTCCCGTCAGTGTTCAGTTCACCCCGCCCTGTCTCGTTATGATTATCAGTGTCACCTGTGTTCCCACTTCCCTCGTTAACCCTCTGTGTATTTCTGTCTGCGTCTCCCTCTGTTCAGTGTGACGTCGTCCCTCATGTTGTGTGGATCTCCCTGTGTCTCTCTGCGTATGTTAGTTTACTTTTCCCAGTTTAGTTTTGTATTTCCTATGTTCTGCCATTCCAGCATTAAAGCTGTGATTTTGAGTTCATCCCCGTGTCTGTGAGTTTTGCGTTTGGGTCCTCCTCCTGCCTGCCACACAGCCGAGCCTTGACACCACCCTGTTTTATGTGAGCGCGCTCAGAGCCGCTCAGAGCGAGGTGAAGGCCTGAGGTTTTAGGTTTTGCTGAGCGAGCCGACACCGAGGAAGCCGGCTGCGATGAACTTCCTGCCTCTGATCTCTGAGCTCAGTAAACACTTTCCTGATGAGTTTACGGTCACACTGAAGAAAACAGGATGCTCATTCTGGAAGTTATGGGATGATGAGCATCACGTTTTCTTCAAGAAGACTTAGAAAACTGGTAAAAATGTTCGTTATGCAGAATCGTCTGTCTTCTTCCTGCTGCCTGTAGGGGGTGCCACGGTCGATCACCTCCTACTATCCCAGCATCCTCCTCTGTCACACCAACCCTCTGCATTTCCTCCTTCACCACACCCATGAATCTTCTCTGAGCTCTTCTCTTTTCCTCCTGGCTGGCAGCTCCATCTTCATCCTCCCTGACCAGGTGGTCCCTTTGATGGACTCATTACCATCCTGCTCACTGAACATCTGAACATCTTCAGCTCGGCCTCCAGCCTATCACAGCAGGTCTCACGTCCATCTTCAAAGCTTCGAGGATTGTAAGCGCCGCTCTGATGGAGGGACTCACGTCCCTGTGACCTCTGACCTCAGCTTTACTTGGTTCTTCTGCCTCCTGCTTGACCTTCAGTCTTTGCTGGTTGACATTAAACACGCCGCTGCAGGTGTACCCACCCCTCAGCATCACCATGGATACCAGATTTAAAGCTCTGTGGTGCTGTGAAGGTTTACCTGTACCTGTACCATCTGCGTCAGGACTAAGGCAAACAGGTGGAAACTCAAGGACGGAGATAATAAACCTTCCTTGAAAGCAGCTTTAAGTAATTCCAAGTCTTCCAGGTGTTTCCAGGATGCGAGGAAACACCCCTCTGACCTGGATTCAAACCCAAACAGCTGTCACGATGGATGATTAATGAAGCCGAAAGTGACAAATCACAAAATTCCTCGACTCGTTTTTGTCCGTCATGACCGCGCCGTGTCTCCGCTGACGTCAGGAGTTCATCAACATTCAGGCAGCGAGAGCCAAAGGGCGCCGTGGCTGCGACTCTCTAACCTCCTGACCTCCGTCTGAGTCACGACTCAGTCAGAAAATTAGGAAATAATTACCTGATGAATAAACATCATAAATCTGTGCAGAACTCAGAGAAAATGAAGTGCAGAACCCGACATCGTCCTCCTCAGACCGAGTTACACTGCAGACTACTGTGACCAGGTTACCTTTGAGAGTAAACTCTTTATATCCTGTAATCCTGTGATTGGCTGATCAGAAGCTGACCCGGTGTACACTGCAGTACTAAGACAAAGCTATCTGAGCTCTGATTGGCTTCCTGAATGACCGTCGTTTGAATAAGCTGCTGTTTACTTCATCAGAGCTCAGTTAACGGTCCTTCACTGTCGAGAGGCTCACGGCGAGCTGAACCGGAGGCTTGAACACGTCGTGACTGAGAGGCGATTTTCTCTAAGGAGGCACTCGAGGTACAAGTGTCTTCAGAAATAAACAGCTCGGCCGCTCAGCGATGGATGGCAATTACCGTGAAGAGGGAACAGGCTGTACGGCAGCGAGCGGCGAAATGGGGCCGACGATAAGAATGCTGTCGCTGTAAATGAAGAACAAGAGGACGCGCTGGGAGCATCAGGAAGTCAGAGTGCTTTTAAACGCTCACTATGTGCCGACACACGAACACCACGCGAGGTTCGCCTGACCTCAGATCAGTCAGGACTCATTTACTCTCCTGCGTCACGGAGACTGAGAAGCCAACCTGTCCTTTAAAAAACACACTTCAGTCAAATGTCACAGAGCAGGAAGTGATTAAAACAAGTCAAACTTTAACTACATCACTGAGATGCTTTATTAACGGCCTCCCAATCCAACTATTCCCTTTAAAGACGGTGAAACGTCCTCAACTCCGAGATGTTTCTAACTTCTACTTCTCTCTTCTGTGCAAAGCCTTTGGCAGCATGTAAATGTCACGTAATGACACTTAGAGCCACAATGAAAATGATGACAATAAAAAATCACGTCGGGGTTCAGGTTATCTCACATGTCAAAAAGATATTCATACCTTCGATGTGGATTCTGGAAGAAGCCTTTTCTTATCACCTGCTGTGTCTGGTGTCAGTGTGACGTGGACGCAGGTAAACTACTGACATCACATCATTTACAGGGTACAGGTAACACCCACTCAGGGTTAGCTGTAGGTGGGGTTAGAGGAGACTGACACGAGAGAATGAAAGCGAGAAGTGGCGTCTCCACAGCCAACCTGAGACACGCCTTCCTCCACACCTCGTCAGGTAGACAATGGCATCTAAGCCTCAGCCACACCCAGAGACTCTTGCACAGGTAGGTCGGGTCACAGAGGGTTAAACACCAGCCTTCCTGACGGCCACAATGTGAGGTCGTCATTCAGAGCGTGCTGCTTCCTGTAGTCTGCATGGAAGACGCTAACGTTACAGGAAGTAACCTGTGACACCACCTGCGCATGGACAACGCTGCCCTTCAAAGTAAAAGTTTTGTTATTCAGTCCATGCAAACTACAGGCAATCACCCTCAAGCAACCCTCAGCTACTGGTTGGGGTTTTCAGCAGGGACCTTGGCTGTCGGGTTTTCTTCAGGCCTTGAATGAAACTTTGCCCCTAATGTGGCAAACACACAGTTCTTCTTTTAAAAGCTTAATAATCTAATAACTCATTCAAAAAACAACAGCTGCTAGTTTCTGAAAGTGTCCCCGTTTAGCATCTCCAGCTGTGGGAGTATAGCTAGACCAGCTCTGGAACCTGAGCCTGACAGAAGAAGGAAAAGCAGCCAACCAGGTCCAGTCTGACAGACTGGAACCGCCTCCTGCTGATGAACTCGTAGCAGCCATTTAAAAAAGCAGACTGTCCTCTCTTGGTGTGCAGCACTCCCACGTCTGCAGTGTCAGATCACACCTGTTGGCAGGTAGCTGACATCTGGCAGCAGAGGTTATGATAATGAACCTATTCTACATTAGGCCCATTCATTGGTCCTCGTCCTTCAGCTCATTTGGATGGCGTTCCTTCACCTCACCCTCCCCTCTGTGCCTGTCTACAGTTCATATGAAACAGTATAACATGACCAATAACACACGCGTGTCCTCAGAGCTGTTTGTGTTTACTTCAGCCTCATTAGTGAAACAGCTCAGGCTGCTAAACCTCCTCCATGTTTAAATGCAGTGACGAGCTCCAACCTGGCAACGCCAAACCTGAGGAGCAGAGTTCATCTTCAAACATCACCGGGATCCAATCAAAGGTTCCAAAACACACACAGAGAAGCAGGAAGGTCTCATTCGGAGGAATAAATCTGTCACCGTGTCCCGCAGATGATAAGAGCTATTACTGTCAGGAGACGGCGGGCCTGGAACGACTCCTCCTCTAATTGAGTTTCAAGAGTCTTTGTGGACAGAGAAAGAAACGTGCTCAGGCCCTCGCTCTGTCAGCAGCCACAGAGAGGCCGCAATCACTGAAGGGAACAAACTGCTGGAATTACAGGGACAGAGACAAACCAGGGGGGACGCTCGGCATAAAAGAGAGCAGTCAGTCACTTCACAAACACCGAGGAGCTTCAGAACACACCGACTTCACCGCTCTGCATCTGCAGCTGCTCTCACGTCTAAGTGAAGGCAGAACACCAGGAACTGAGATCAGAGTATTTTTCCAAAACTGTTCCAGCTTCCTGAGAAAAATACTTGGGAAAGCCCAGGAATGTCCCCGCCTGCTCATCTGGTTCGTTGTGAGCCTCCGACTGATTCGGGTGAACTTCTCAGCAGGTCGCTGATGAAGCTGAGGTAAAATACCGTCAGAGCGCTGACAGCAAACCCACGAGCGCAGACACTAACGTTTAAAATCATCACACTAATGTTCGTGGACTGAAAACACTTTGCCCTTCATCTACGAACGCCGCGACCGTGGGTTTGACTGTGCCCACGCTGACCAGCTGGACCAACGAACTGTGATGCATGACACTGGTGAACCACTCCCATGATCCCGCACTGCTTCACACGACGTTGTGTCTCAGTTTATTACTCTTCGTTTCACACAGGTGGGGTTTGCCTGCAGAGCTTGATTGATCGCTAAAACTGTGAGAAATATATTCGATCACCGTCGTTCCATCTGTTTTGTCAGCACAGCGTTCCTCTCATGAGTCACAGAACCTCACAGAGAAAGAAAAACAGGCAACACAGCGTTTATTACAACAACATAAACAATGATGAATTATAGACGCTGAACATTTAACACCCAATGGGCTGCTTCATAATGCGTCTCATGTCGTGATGATGTCACATAAATTATCGCCACTCTGACGCCGTCTTTAAAGTTTGAGTAGTTTGTATGGACGCTGGCACTGACAGCGCCCTCTGCAGGGTTTCATCAGGATTGGTCCAAACTTCAGAGAACACACAATCATACATGATCCCTACAGTATGATGATGATGATGAACTTCAGCATACATGAAGAGTCCTTGTGTCCACCTGAGAGCACTTGGTGTTTGATAAAGTTTGACATCAGGTTTGTCCTCGACAGCCTGACAGATGGAAACATTCGAGTCTGAGACGGTGGTCCCAACTGTTTTCAAAGCAACAGCATTTCTCGTGTCTAAGCGTACGCCAACACACATCATTTAGAGTATGAGTTGTCATGTTTTGTCAACAAATACGAAAGATTGTCGTCTTTTCCCAAAAGCAGCCTGAAAACACGTCTGGAAATATGAGCGAGCGCCATAGGAGAAGCAGGACGCCGAGCCACGCCGCCGTCGCGTTCAGCCCTCTGCGCATGAAGACGAGAGCGGGGAAACACCTCCCTCTGACACGTTGGAGGCTAAACGCTCTCTGTGCTCGGAGCTGGAGGAATTATTTCATCATTAAAATCAATCAAATGTCGTCGTTGTGTAACAAGTCCAGCTGCATCCATGCACGGATGAAGGTCGGCGTTCTCCCACGTCTGGGTCGCGTTGTCCTTGTTAAGCCAGTCAGTTCGGTTTTTCTCCATAATCTGTGATGTACCACCCAGGAGCAGACAGATAACATCCTCCGGAGCAGGAAGTTACGACCGAAGCCCGCAGCGTGCAGCTACACGTGCGCTTACTCAGGACTCGCAGATGAGAGAAGCTCTCCCTGCTGACTCAGCGCTGCCTCTGATAACAGCGATTCATCGTGAGACACACGATTTATCTGCTAAAAAAATACGTTTGGGAGCAGAGGAGGAGGACGGGCGAGCGTCTTCCAAACCACCTAAAAGCCCCTGAGAGGACACACGAAGCTGTGCTGACGTCACCGAGCTACAGGAGCATCACGTCTGTTTACCGAGCTGAAGCAAACCATCTGGTATTCACATCGAAATGAGTCAAATCTCCAAACTCAGGCTGATGTTAAACTCAAAAACAAAACACGGAGGAAAGTTACAGGAAGGGAAATAACGTGTACATGAGTCTGACAGCGTGCAGAGAGTAACTCACACCCAGCTCAGCTCCAGGCTGAAGGCAGGCGGACCTCAGCTGTTAATCTAGGATCAGTTTCCACAAAGCAACATTAGCTCCACTTCAGAAGCTGAGAGTTTAAACTCGGTGTTTAGTAGGAAATAACACACGACTGTGAGACAAGAGGAGTGTAAAACACAGGGCTTCATGTCATCTCAGCCTCACAGGTCACACAGGCCGATGGACCAGCTGGTCACTGACCAGTTAGAGTGGAAATACCATCATCCTCAGTCTGAGGACAGCTGATCATGTGATCATCAACCAGAGACCTGCGGAGCTCCAACATCATCATCAGAAGCACACAGATCGGCTCGTGAGCCGAGCGCGTGGCCACACGTGTGGGCGTTGGGTTCCTCTCACACTGAGCAGCAGGACTGCTGCAACAGCTCCTCAGCAGCAGGGTCAAACTGACCTGCAATCAGCAGGTGAACCACAAAGATACAAAGAGCCGACGTCGCTGTGAACGCCTGGACGCCACAGGTCAGTGAAGCCCGGGGTCACTGACCCGACACCTCAGACGTAAAAAAGTCACAATCATGAGGATCACGAGCCTCTGCAAGCTCGTCGCTTTCTGCTTCCTGACAGGTTTCTGTCTACTCGAGCTCACCTGAGGACAGCTGCACCACAGTCTGACAGGTGTACCATCCAGTCATGCTCCCCACCTGCCGCTGTCCTCGGAGCGGGCCACGCCCTGAGCGGGCCACGCCCTGAGCGGGCGCTTCACACCAACAGCAGGAGCGCGCTCAGAGCTCGTCTCATCAGGTAAGTGAAAACAAAAGACGATGCACTTCCTGTACGTACAGACATGAACATGGAAACATCCATAAAAGTTCCAAACACACCAAAACAGCCTACCTGACAGAGTCTGACAGTAACGGACACAGCAACAAAAGCTCGACGTGATTGGCTGTTACTGGAACTATTAACTGGGGTTTTTTGAGCTGGTGGAAAGTGAAATCCTCCCCACACATTCATCACATCAGCCCACCGATCATCCAGAGCAGAAATATATTTCCCCCGAGCCGCGTTCAGCTGTCAGCCTGCGGCTTATCCGGGTTATCTGGGAACTGACGGGCAGGTCTGCGTGACCTGGAGGAAGCCTCGAGAGCGGCGAGACTTTAAATGAATTTCATCCTGAAACAAACTCACGACAAACTTCCTGCTCACTGCTCTCTCAGACTTTCTCCCTGCATCTTTGCTATCTCCTGGTCACCGAGGTGATGTGATATGACCACAAAAGCGTGATGTAACAGCACTTTGCATAAACAGATGAGCGGAAACAGGTTTCAGCTGTTTCCACTTCATACATCAGACTCTGTAGAAAGTGATCGAGCATCGTTGTGACTCTACTTTCAGGTATTTTCCAGCCTTATTTAATCCACTCAGTTCACACAGCCTCTCCCATAAATGTGTCTGAGCGTAGCTCTCTAAGGTAAACTAGATCAGGGCCTGCAGGTCTCTCCACGCTTTGATCCATCCATCCCAGAAACAGATATACTCATAAATACGAACAAACTCTGACATTATTATCTCTTATTTCACCTTCATGTCCAACACCTGGCAGCTGGAGATGCTGAAGGTTTGACGTGACGTCAGAGGAAGCTCTCCGTCTGTCCTCACACCTTTAATCCTTCCAACCTTCAGCTCAGCCTGTTTCCCAGGAATGTTCACTGGAAGAGCGACTTCTTCTGCAGCATTTTTTATGGCATTATTTGACAATTTCCAGACAGTAATAAAACTTATTTGGGGAACTCATGTCCAAACAAAGACATGCAGAGCTTTAAAGATGACAGAAACACTGCATTTCAACCACAAAATGGAGCAAAGGAATGAATTAAAAGATAAACTCTTGTAGCTCAGTGCCAGAGCGAGTAATTAAAACTGCGCTGTTTAAGGTTGGCCTGACAACACCGTGGAGAGTTTATCCCTCCCATCCAGGGTTAAGGCTCCGAGCTCCGCTTCCCAAGAGAAACACGTTAAAAGCATCAGAGGTTCAGTTTCCCAGAGCTGCTTCATCGTCAGTGAACAACTGAGCGAGGAAGAGTCCCAGAAAGGATTCACATGTGTAAAAAGTCTGGTTATCACTCAGACTTGACGGGGTTCAGGATCATGTTCCATCAAGCAAGTTGTCAACAGGCACCACTGTGTGTTTAACCTGCCAAGATTCAGCTCAGTCCTTCACCAAAAACACACCAACAGCTGTAGATCAATGTTTGTCTCCCTGCACAAACCTTTTTCATGAAAAGACCCACAAACTGAGACTCTGCCAACGCAGGAGAAGCTGGTTGTGACTGTTGGCTGCTGAGATGTTAGATTCAACGACAGGACGTGTCCTGCAGAAAGGTACGAAAAATCACAAGTTCAGAAAAGTTACTGTAATTGAGGCTGACGTCGGTACATTGGCTGTTAGTGCTGAACGTTTGTGGCAAAAAGCATCCAACAACTGGATTCTTGAAACTAACAGGAGATGAAACTTTGCATTTCTTCTGATCAAACCATTACAGGTTAAGGCGCCGACGGAGGCTCTGCTACTGTGGAGGAGCAGAGCAGTGACATCAGCCAGAGCAGATACTGCGTTGTTTGAGTTCTCTTCCCCAGAGTCGGTGTAAACCCAGAGACAGTGGAGTTAAATGTTTCAGTTACAGTCCGTCGTGGCTGTGGAAGCTGTTTCCTTTGATCAAAGCTTGTACTCACTCAGGGGGTAGCTTTACAAAGCAGGGCAAGGTAAAGGGAGCAGGGCTGCTTAGCCTGGGAGTCCAAATCTCCACCAAGAGTACGAACATCCCAAAGGTAAAGTTTCATTTCCTGTTTAAGCCAATAAATCAGGACAGCAGCCAAAGCTACAGAGGCTGTGCTTCAGAACTGACAGCTCCTGCAGTATCAGACCGTTTCCCAAACAGAAGCATGAACAATGCAGCAACATGAGCAAGTCACTAATGTTAGGGTTCAATTCCCAGGCTGTAGGACTGTAGGTGGTCGGGGCTGGAGGGTAAAGTCTGTGAGGCTCTGTTTAGTGAAGTGGGGAGTAAAACGTGGTGCTGCCAGAGGTGGGTGGTTTCAGCCTGAGGAGGGGCTCATTTATCTGATCTTACATGTTAGGTATCCACTTCAGAGGCTGTTTAGGTTTCAGCTGGGATAAATCAAGCGCACCTCCAGTAGTCAGGATATTAAAGCCATATTTAGCTGGATGTTTTCTGCAGGACCTGGACGCTGCCCAGACAGCATGACAGATACATGGCCGGAGGGTCTGCAGTCATAAAAACAAGGTCGGTGAGTGTCGGCCTCCGGGGGGAGGGGGGGGACGAGGGCGAGCAACAGGAGGGCAGACACAGAGACCGTGAGGAGGTAAAGATGTCCGTGAGGACTTCAAGACGCCAAAATATGAGTTTATAAGGGAACGAGAGAGAGTTCGTCTTGTAATCGGAAGGTTGCCGGTTCGAGCCCCGGCTCCGACAGTCTCGGTCGTTGTGTCCTTGGGCAAGACACTTCACCCATTGCCTACTGGGGGTGGTCAGAGGGGCCGGTGGCGCCAGTGTCCGGCAGTGGCTACGATGTAGCTGCCATCACCAGTGTGTGAATGGGTGGATGACTGAATGTGCAAAGCGTTTTGGGGTCCTTAGGGACCAAGTAAAGCTATACAAACAGAGGCCATTTACATCACAGCCTGGACTCAAACAGAGAAATGATGAAGAGAATAAACTGAAAGGACTGTCAGCTGATGTCACATCATCAGATTTGTTCCACTCAGGTTCATCGATCTCATTTAAGCACTTCTCATAGATCTGCTGATGAATCCCACCTGTTCCTCCATCTGTGTGAGCTTTCAGCACCTTTAAACTATTCAATAAACAAAACTTTTTCCTGTTTGTGGACAAAATTCATTCATAAGATCAAAAGAAAGAAATGAGAGCGTGGAGCTTTGGTTCCTGCAGAGACTCCAGCAGACGGTGCAGCTAAGAAGCCCAAAAAGAAATGCAAAAAGCCCTTTATGATGTCAGAAATCTTTAGTGACATCACTGAGCACACTGGCCTGAACACAAACTCAGCTGTTCCTCATATTCAAGGATTAGGCAGCATTGACCCTTGACCTCCTAAGACCAGATTGATTTTTCCATCAAAGTAAGTGAGAACATGAACCTGCACCGTGATCCAGGACAGGCACAGTGAGGAACCATCATCATCATCATCATCATGCGCCTTCAAAGCTCGACGAACAGAGAGGCGGTGAGACAGATGGGCGAGCGAGAGGCCGTCCACCAGCGCCGAGCGTCTTTCCCGATCACTTCCAGGTTTGGGATGATGACCTCTGACCATCCTGATGAGGAGCTGCTGTGTGGACCAAGCAGCAGCTCTACAGTGGACTCATCTTCTTCTTTAATGGGATTATGGGATGGCTGCTGGTTTCCCTCACATACAGCCTTACAGTCAGGTTCATCCAGCTCCTCGCTGGAAGCAGGAGGAGAAGTCAGTTCCAGAACGAAGACATTATCATGCAGAGCGGGTGATAAATCCCGGCACTCTGATTATGATTACAGTCAGATATGGTAAACACACCAACATGGGAGACTAACTGAACTTTAATTGTGTTCAGTCTCCCTGCGCCAGCCCTCAGCAGCCACACAAGCGTCTGCTCTGAGCTCAGTATCCACGCTTTAACCACCCACTTGGTCCAGTCTGATGTCGTGGGATTCACCTGCACCACAAACTGAACTTTGACCCTCACAGCGTCTCTACTTTCTGTTCTTTCAGCTCAGAATCAGTTAACGAGTCGTTAATGTTAACAGACACTCGTGTTTCACACAGCGTGTCCTCGGGTGGGCCACCGTCAGAGCGCAGCAGCAACACCTGCGTCAGGATCATCACAAAACGATGAAAACATAAAATGCAGGATGACTCGTGTTTCTGTGACAATCTGAGTCTGTTTCTGCATTTTTTCCTCTATTTTACCAAAACTAGTTATTATTTTTAGATTTATGCATTTAATCTTGTGTTATTGTACATCCATGCAGCATTTCTTCATTTAACTCTTCAAACATGTTCGTTTTTATATTTCTGTTTTAAATAAATGTTCCCGTTTCCTGCAACGGAGCCGAAAGGCTGACGAGACAAACGAAACCAGCCTCACGAAGCAGAAGAACAAAGCAAAGATGAACGAGTATTTAAATAAATAATCAACTAACAATATTAGATAATATTAACAATAATAATCAATAATAAATGAAGTAAGTTAAAATATGTCAGAGCCAAATAAATCTGTTTTATTAGATAAATATAAATAACACATCTCACTGTTATTTTTAATTTAGAGGCTTTTTTTTAGAACGGATCTATTTTCTGTGGCGTATTGATCTCCCTGGACACAGACACATTACAGCGGCCTCGTGTCCTGTACGCGTAACGTGTGTGCTGCATGTTGCAAACCACCGAGCGAGCGTTCAGCTTCACAGCGAAGCAGAGCAGCTCACACTGACCAAAGCTCACGAGCACAAAACTCATGCTGAAGAACGTCTAAATCCATAAATCATTCACTCCCAAAGGCTCCACGCGGGATGCATCGAACCTGACAGGCAGGGCGAGCTGGGGGCGGGGCTTAACCGGACTTTTTAC
>NC_138960.1:35840000-35935000 GCF_965226115.1 Aulonocara stuartgranti
AAAAGTTAGCGTTCATCCTCCAGCTTCACTGTGTTTATTATGCTAACATAGCTGTGTAGCTAGCGCTCACATAGCACATCATTATATAGCAGCTAGCCCAACTTCAGTAACCCTACAAACGTCACTGCTGTTTAGTTTTCTGTCTTCATTCATGTTTGAAGTGACAGCAGAGCTGTACGTTTGAATTTTTTCAGAAATCTCTCAGTCAGAACATGCTATATCATGTTTAGGTGGAAGCTAGCGAGCTAACTTCCTGCTAACTTCTAACTCCGTTAAATTTAATGAATCCTGTTTTCATGGATGCCTGGATGTTAAACTTAATTGTTACACCTGGTAAAGCTGCAACGCTGATCATTGTATTAAAGATGAAAGAATTTAGACAGTTTTTAACTCTCAGTGATGCTGCAGTGTTCGTTTGGCTTTGGGACCTGAAGCAGACGGAGTTTAGGACCCAGATTACTCCGCAAGGCTCCTGACTACGGTAGCTGTAATGGTCCAACAATCCATCAAGCGGTGCGGCTTCGTAGCTTAGCAAAGTCGTAAACATTTTTTGACAGATTTGTGAGCGCCGTGTAGCACATAAAATCGGTTCGAGGTCAGTAAGCACAACCAGAATTCATACATAAGGCGCTCTGTCGATTTTTGAGAAAATTAAAGGATTTTAAGTGCGCCTTATAGTGTGTTAAATATGTTACACACAAGAAAAGAATATATCGCGATATATATCGTTACAGCACATGCTTCAAATTATACCGTGATATGGATTTTAGGCCATATTGCCCAGCCCTACTCCACTCAACCACAGACGGAGGATGAGTGTCGTCACTGACCTGTGGCTCGGAGAACACTTCTTGAATGCTGTTGATTGGCCCAACTGGAACACCTGAGCCCTTGAACTTCTTCAGCCAATCAGCCGTGGTCTCCTGCAGGAACCTGACAGACAGATGAAGAGGATAACGTTTACCTAAAACATGTTCTGATTGGTCAAACTGTCCTGTCTCTTCATCACTGTTCTAGGCCGATCGTGGCTCAAGAGTTGGGAGTTCGTCTTGTAATCGGAAGGTTGCCGGTTTGAGCCCCAGCTTGGACAGTCTCGGTCGTTGTGTCCTTGGGCAAGACACTTCACCCGTTGCCTACTGGTGGTGGTCAGAGGGCCCGGTGGCGCCAGTGTCCGGCAGCCTCGCCTCTGTCAGTGCGCCCCAGGGTGGCTGTGGCTACAATGTAGCTGCCATCACCAGTGTGTGAATGTGTGTGTGAATGGGTGGATGACTGGATATGTAAAGCGCTTTGGGGTCCTTAGGGACTAGTAAAGCGCTATATAAATACAGGCCATTTACCATTTACCAAGGACCTCAGGGCTCCCGATGATGATGACAGTGAACAACTTGGCAACCACGTGGAAGAAGAACTCTTTTTCAACAGGAAGAGACACCTGACAGACACCTCCCAGTGTGTGTGTACCTCTGTGACAGTGTGTGTGTGTGTGTGTGTGCGCGTGTGTGTACCTCTGTGACAGTGTGTGTGTGTGTGTGTGTGTGTGTGTGTGTGTACCTCTGTGACAGTGTGCGTGTGTACCTCTGTGACAGTGTGTGTGTGCGTATGTGTGTGTGTGCGCGTGTGTGTACCTCTGTGACAGTGTGTGTGTGCGTGTGTGTGTGTGTGTGTGTGTGCGCGTGTGCGTACCTCTGTGACAGTGTGTGTGTGCGTATGTGTGTGTGTGCGCGTGTGTGTACCTCTGTGACAGTGTGTGTGTGCGTATGTGTGTGTGTGCGCGTGTGTGTACCTCTGTGACAGTGTGTGTGTGTGTGCGTACCTCTGTGACAGTGTGTGTGTGCGTGTGTACCTCTCTGACAGTGTGTGTGTGCGTGTGTGCGAACCTCTGTGACAGTGTGTGTGTGCGTGTGTACCTCTCTGACAGTGTGTGTGTGCGTATGTGTGTGTGTGCGCGCGTGTGTGTGTACCTCTGTAACAGTGTGTGTGTGCGTGTGTACCTCTCTGACAGTGTGTGTGTGTGTGTATGTGTGTGTGTGTGTGTACCTCTCTGACAGTGTGTGTGTGTGTGTGTGTGTGTACCTCTGTGACAGTGTGTGCAGCAGCTGTTTGCGGTTCTCGACTCTCAGCTTGTTGCTTTTGTACTTGGGCTCCTCCGTCAGCTCCGTCAGCTCCATGACCTGCAGATTTCCACAGACAGCAGAGAGTGAGTGGGAGAAACATTCTTCAAGCCAGCTGTTTCCGTGGTAGCATGTCTGTGTCCGTACAGGTAAACGGACTCACCTGGCAGACTCGGACAAACTGCTTTTCATTGCCCGCAGCCACAACGATGTGCCCGTCTTTGGTTTTGAAGCCCTGAAAGAAAAACACACAACATGAACACAGCGACGTTTCAGTCTGATAGAAACCTCTGACAGCACGCTCACAACCGCACACGTCTAACCTCTGACAGGCTCTTACATTCACGTCCATACCTCTGCTCAGCTTGTGTATAATCCAAAATGATGAAGCATGAATATTACTGCAGCTAGACTTCCTCCAACATAAATATGAACGTGTTTTCTCTTGTGCGGAAGTTGAACGCGCTCCCCTCCATCTCTTCACAGGTTACTGCATGAGTGATGTGGGCACCGCCTTAAAGCTGATGGGACACCTCTGACTTCACGTCTGCTCAGCTTTTGTTTTTCACAGGTTCAAAGTGAAAAGACGCTGGGACAGCCTGGCTGACTGAGCTGGACTTCAACAACTACATCGATGTGCTTCAGGTCAGGTTTTTTTCACTGCAGTGCAACATGTTTGTGTTGTGCTGCAGATGGCAGAGCACGAGAGAAGAGCAGAAACTCGATACACTAACACACGATCAAAGAAATAAGTTTCAGGACTCCGGTAGAACAACTTCCCAGGACTTTAGGAAGTTCTGAAGCAGCAGACGCTGACTTTGTGCTGCCGACTGTGGGGAATAAAATCATTTTCATTAAGTCGATGCTTCCCAGCAGGTAGATATGAAATTTACTCTGATTAAATAAAAGGTGGTGAGATCATGAAGGATCAGCGTTAATAACCCGAAGCCCACCAGAGGAAACCTCCTCAAAAGGCCAGCCGATGGAGGCCTTCCTCCTCCTCTAATCTCCCCGCTCATCTTCTCCTCCTCTTCCTCGCTCACTGAAGTGCCTGTAATAAAAACTCTTCACCACATGAAAGCAGCAGCAGAGCAGCTGTCATACATCACAGCGCACACACTCGGCGGCGGCCACGTCCCGCTGCGCTGTGTGTGCATTCAGACCACTAACCCCTCAGTCACACTGCTGCTTCGGTTTCATCTCACCCTCCAGGGAATTGTGGGTAATGCAGTCCACACAGGGCTGCGATGGGACATTCACCCACAAAACCTCAAACAGTCCTCAGAGAGGTCGCAGCGGGCGGCTTCTGCCCCCTGCTGGCTGCAGACCTGAAGCTGCTGACCTTCACATATTTACATTTTTTAATTTTTAGGCTCCTCCAGCTGCTAGTTTTAGTTTCACAGGACATTTCCTGATGTTCCACAGTCGCTGCTTTCATCTACTGCACATGTGCCAAACACTGCAGTTCCCCTGATGTCCACCAGAGGCTCCGGCAGCGAGCCAGTCCCCTTAAAACGTTGGAGCAGAAATAAACACGTTTACAGCCTGACACACAAACGGTTTGTATACTCACCTGTTTAAGTTGTGTAAAGTTTGCATTATTGGGGGCGTGGCTTCTTTGACTGACAGGTAGATGCTACCGCATGTGGTTTCCGAGGCTAATTGGCAAAAAGAAACTGATGGGGTTGCTAGCACCATCCAGCGTGCTGAGTCAACATCACCCAGGTTTAGATTGGTCCGTGTTGAACCAGCACGGTGTGTTCGGTTTATTTCACAGCCCAGTGCATCATGTCTGTGCATCTCTCCAGCCGGGACAGCCGATGTTTGTCTGAGCGCCTTTGACTTTGGTATTTATCGACTATCTGTAAGAAATGGTGCTTTAACATGTCTGTGTGAACTAGAATTTATTAGAAGTTTCTTTCATGTGCGGTCTTGTTTTCATTGTTTGAAGTTTTATCCTAACACAAATGTAAATTCAGAATTAGATTCCACAGTGTGGACACGCTGTAGCTCTGAGTGCAGCTGTAGTCCTGGAAGTCCTGCTTCTCCGACAACTCGTCTGCAGACAGATTATCGTCCGAGTTCAACCTCCGATCCTCTGAAGTCTCCTCTCTGGCACGGCGGATGTCTCTGTTTTTTTGAAATTGAACCATCTCAGAAAATCAGATGTGAACTTAAAAAGCGTCGACAGGGGAACGGATGGCTTCTTCAGCTCTAACATCTTCCTCGCAAAGCCGCAACCACAACACCAGTAATTCTGTTGTTCCGACTGTCGTGATCTCCGGAGAACCCGTCGGCTCCGCTTTCATCTCTGGCGGCTTTGGGGGTGGGAGGAGGGTGAGGGAACGCTGCATTGTGGGTAAGCCGGTTCACACGAGGATTAAAACAGTGTCGGACGATAAAGCTGCGGCTGGTTAGAGATGGTGACCACAAGAATCGAGCCGCCAGAGGAAGGAGAAAACATCACGCACTGTGTGTGTGTGTGTGTGTGTGTGTGTGTGTGTGTGTGTGTGTGTGTGTGTGTGTGCGCGTCCACATGTGAGTCATGACCCTCCATAATAACAGCAACATCTCCCTCAGGCTGAGTCAGTAATGTGAAGCAGACTGACGGCGGATAGAAAACACGAGTGAATGTGAAGAAGTTCTTTATTTATTCATTTCTACTTATCTGACAGTAATAACAGTTAATGGTTCATTTTATTGAAATGAGTTCCAGGAACCCGAAATGAAGAAAACATCAGAGTTAAGGACTTTTAAAGATTCAGGTGGCTGGATCGAGCAGGGTCCGAGCGTGGGGTCAGGTTCAGTTACAGCTGAATGTTAAATCTGAGGGTTATCTTCCTGTTTTACAAACCCCAGCCAGGGTTTGAGCCGTCACTGAGGAAGCTTCATGCCAAAGAAATCAGTTTAGACTTTAGAAGAATTTAATGCTCACAAAGACAAACATACAAAGTTGTCTCGGCTTTTCCATGTGTGAAGGACTGCAGAGGGAAGCATCATCAAGAAATCCAAAGACTGTCACCGAGAACAGACCGGGCAGAACCAAGCAAAGATTTCAAAACGAGTGAGTCTAAAGAGCCCAGAACCACTGAAGAGACACTCGTGGATGACTCAGCCGAGTCGGGAATCGCACAGGGATGCACTGAGAGGCTGCAGACCGGGAAATAGTCCACTTCTGCATGTCGCACTGAGGTATGCTGACTCTATGCAGATTCTACAGACTGCAGTGTACTTTGGTCAGATCAGATGAAAGCAGAGCTTCGTGCACAGAGTTTGGAGAAAGGAGACGGGCTACGACCCAAAGGAGCATCCCCACAGTGAAGCACAGTGGTGGCAGTATGTTCTGGTGACAATTCAGTGTCTGGGAATCTCATCGAGGTGGGAGGAATGATGAAGATAGAAGGATGTGTGATCGCTCAGGAGACGACTGCAGGCTGTTACCCAGCAAACAGGACACACTGCTGACCGTTAGCATCAGGGAAGCTAATAAGTTTTTGTGAAATCATTTTGTTTTTGCGTGCAAAGTAAAATAATCTAAGCAAACAAAATAAAACTGGCATGTTTTAGAAACACTTTTAAAAGTAGTCAGACAGCAAAAACAATACAAAGAACTGCAACACGTTAAAGAGACACGAGCCTGATCCAAGTCGACGCATCGTTACTTTAAGACCTACCACAGAGCCAAGTCTGCCAGAGCTTATCTTTATATTTTACATGCTGTGGAGCCATTTTTGGGAGTATTTCAAGTTGCTATACATCAATACAACCATCATAGCCCCAATTTTATTAATATTTATGCTTTAAATTCATAGAAACTACATAAATTGCAAAACAGTGCAATAAACTACAAAAAAAAAATTGAAAATCATTTTTGTTTTTATTTGCATATATTTCCAGTTTTATTCCTCAAAACTGTAAATACAAAAAAGTTGCACAAAATAGTTTCTAGCCACAGGAAATTTATTTTGAGTGTCTTCAAAGTTTTATTTTTGAGATACACCAATTTTTATGCCCTGCAGGGAAAACCAAAATAAATATTATAATGCTAATTTGCAAAAAAACAGCGTGTGCATGAAAATAAACTATTTCCAGCAGTGCAGTTTGAGTTCTAAGCATCCCAGAAACTATTCAGGAAAGCTAAAAGTCAAGCATGACTTATAAAAACACCAGTATAGGCTTATAAGGCCCTGAAAGTAAAAAACTACATTTTCCGTGAAAATGATGTCACTTCCGGTTTCGGGCAGGTCATGGCGGACACGCGATAGTTTGCGCTGGCGTCTATTCCAACGTAGGAGGTGTTATGAACAGCTGATCGGATCGGCAAAGCGTGTTTCTGGAATATTATGTTTATGTTGCTGCAAATACTTTTTACGAAATTTTGCAAAGCTATAAGTGGAAGGAAACCGTGACCGAGCACAAGCTGATGGCATAAGATGTAATGCAACTAAAATTATTGCGCTAGCTTACACGGTTGCAGTTGTACAGGGATTTAAAAATAGTTACACAAAACGGAGCGTGCCCACTCCGACCGGTCTTACAGGTTACAAGCAGGTTAATTATCAGAGATGCTCCGACTGAGTTGATGCTGTTGGAGTATGTAGAACATAGTTTGGGAGCTCGTCCGGGATCTACTTTAACCTCCCTGTAAATCTGCCCATTGCCACGCCCACCTCGTCATTAAGTATTCTTGTCAGCTCAAAGATGATTTTTAAAAGTCTCTGAAACAACTTTGTGCTGCCTGACAGCAGTTTTCAGTTCAATATGAAACTCCGTGAAGCAGGAGCGGTTCCAGCTGCTGCTTCTCTTTATTTAGTTTTATATTTTAATCAGGGTTTCCTGCATGGGTTGGTTTGTGTTCAGTTTGCATCTGCTGATTTCCATCCAGCCAAAACCCCGAGCGCTTTGAACCTTGCAGAAACAGATAATTCACATTTAACGACACCACAGAGAAGCCGAGGGAGAAGAGAAACAGCTCTAACTCTGCTCTCTCATGCTTTTATGAACCTTCAAATGTGATCAGGAAAA
The DNA here is from genome assembly GCF_965226115.1 of Aulonocara stuartgranti. Taxonomy (NCBI): domain Eukaryota; kingdom Metazoa; phylum Chordata; class Actinopteri; order Cichliformes; family Cichlidae; genus Aulonocara; species Aulonocara stuartgranti. Next base: position 35,847,137 of record NC_138960.1, read on the forward strand.
GAAACTGTCATTTGTTACAGTGACAGCCTGGAGGATGGACACACTCTGTTGACATCAAGAACCAACGCGATGGCCTCGAAGAGACGTTTGTGACCTTTAAAGTGGTTTAAGACAAAAAGTGCAACACGAGCAGAGCCGCCTGTGTGGTTGGTTTGAGGAGAACTGGAAATCACTTCCACCCAGGCGGCAGTGTGACACAAAACGTTTAAGATGACACTAATCACTTCTAATTGTTTGATAATTGTCCATCTGATTTATGGCTCAAAGCTCGTCCTGCTCCGTCCTTCTCTTGACGTCAACTCTCAGGACTTCCTCAGATCTCAAACAGCTCTTCCTCTGACAACGCTCACGCCTGAGACTCGTATATTTGGATGTTAGAAGCTCTGAGAAAACTCTCAGATCCGTAAATCTGCACCAACAAAGCTGGAGGGTGTGGCCGGAGAGAGGGAGGTCAGAGCGTGTCTGCTGCCGCGCCGAGACCCTGAAAGTGTAATTCAGCCCATCTTAGTCTGAAGCAGTTTCTGGCGTCAGAGACGTGTGTTCCTCCCGCAGATGCAATAAAGTCTGTTAATAACAAACAAGCTCACAGAGTCTCCTCAAGCCTGGAGGGAAACTGTCAAACACACCAGAACTACAGCTGGCAGAGACGCTCAAAGAGACACCAGAGAAGAAGAGCCACGCAGTCAGCTGGCTCACGGCTCGCCGACCAATGACGCGCTTCGATCATCCGGCTGAGGCGCGTTTTAGAGGCTAAACGCTGTTAAACCGTAACATCGCAGTGACAGAAGAGCGGACACGTCTGTGGTAAACTCTGGTTTGTGACTCTACTGTAGCTACATGTAAGTGCTGCTCTTAAATGTTCCTACAGTAGAGTCTGTCTCCTTTCCCAAAGGTTAAAGGTCAAACCACAACACGGCCCTGAGAACTACAACATGCTTACTATGTAAGATAGAGAAACATGTTTCTGCTGAATCAGCAGGAAATCACACCATAATGACTCCTTTGTTTCCTATGAAACCTGATTCTAGTGCAGCCACCTGTAAGTATAACAATGACACTTAAACTCTGTTTAATTAGAAAGGACTGACTGGCCACATTATAAAGTTCAACCCTTTGTTCTGCTGCCGTCGTCACAGCTGAGATCAGCTCATCATTATTTAATATTCGTGCATCACTTTTCAGTTTTCTTCTGTTTTCCTGACGTCACCGTTTTATTCTTTTATTATCTAACAATGTTGATTCAATGTTATATTTCCTGAGGTTTTTTCTGTCTTTTCTCTGTGTTGCAGGTGTGATATCAATAAAGTTATTGTTAGATAGTGGCCAGTTGAAGGTGTTACCTGGTAAGGTACGATGCTCTCGTGGGCCGTCCCCCAGCGCCTCGCCTCCTTCCCCGCATTCAGGTAGTTAGCAGCAATATGGCTGAGACAGGAAACCTGAGAGAGAGAGAGGCGGCAGTTACACCTGAGCCCGGTCACACGGGCGCTAACAGCTGATCTCTCCTCAGCGTCTGAAGAGCTGCTGCAAATATCAGCAGCGTGATGAAGGCACATGGATCACACTTACAAACATGATGATGAAGCTGCAGAGTTTAACACGGTCACCGAGTCTGGAAACATCACGGTTAGTCAGGGTCATGAATTTATAAAACAATTATTGGACCCTGTCAGCTTTATTTCACCAGCAGGTAACGATGAGGTTAAAGCTTCTCCAACGTCTTCACCGACACGCCTGCCTCAGCGAGTCACATGATGCTGTGAGGTGTGCGTGCTGCTCACAGTCACCTGAAGGGTTACTTCAATATTTCCCTTCATCAACTTGAATCAAAGAATCTGCACTTCAGCCACATCACGATCACCTGACTCAAACTGCAGCGAGTCGCTGCAGAGACGCTCGTGGACGGTTTCTGTTGTTCTTCTACAAACGAAGCTTCAAGGATGACCCCCCCCCCCCTCCCCTCCCGGGTCAGGGTGCTGACAGGTTTTTATCTTCGTATCAAACTATTCTTCTGCATGACACTGACTTCCTCTGACTCACCACGACTGCTTCAAGCTGAGCTTCAGACTGTTTGACTCTCCTGCGCCTGAAGCTCTGTGGGACCTGCAGGCAGCTCGTAGCGGTTCCATCCCCCCGACGCTCACACGCTCCACACGGATTCGGATCAGAGCGCTGTGCGCGCTCATTGTTCGCACTGCGGCCGGCGTGCCTGTGGTTGCAGCACTTCAGACAGGAATGCAGTGGGATTTAAGAGGGGGATTGTGGGTATTTTATTTGTAGCAGCCTCAAGACTCGACCGCAAGGATCAGAACCTCACAGCCTTGTTAACCAATCACAGGAGGCGTGCTACAGATTGGTGTATGCAGTCATATTCATCATCATCCTTCATCGTGAGTCCAGACTTCAGGTAACATTTCTGTTCATGGGTTAAATTTAAAGGTTGGAGCTCAGGATGCTGGTTGGTGTTTGTTGGTGGCGTTTATGAATCTTCTTGGCAGGTCGGTGCTGAGGAGCACGGACGCTGCTCCGGTCCCGCATGCTGGACCAAAACTCAGCGAGACACACGTTAACTTTTATCCACATGTCATCCCATCATCTGTCCCTTTCTGTCCAAACACGACCCCGCTGAGCTGCCCAGCGCTTTCAGGCCGAAGCAGCTGTTTCTGCGTGTTTGTTTCTAAACTGCAGACTGAGACTCTCTGCAGGATCATAAAGTCCTGAAACGAGCTGAACTCGGTCGTATCGCAGCGCCTTTCCCAGCCAGAGAGGTGAAAAATGAGAATGCAGAAAACATAAAACATGCCTTTAAAAGCAACACTGTCAGACAAGCAGCGCGTCCTGACACTGCAAATCAAACGCACCCCGGGAGGTGCCGGGTCCAAGCGGGACGCGGGTCCCGTCCGTCTCCGAGTCCGGGTGGTTGCAGGATTAAGAATCGCTCGCTTCATTTAAACAGTCAGAGAAACACTGACGCGTCTGTTTAAACTGATCAGGATAAATCACAGGCTTGTTCCAATGCCTCCACCTTCCTGCTCCACACACAGCTGCAGCGACTGCTTATCTGCACCGTCACAAACACTCCATCGATCAGCCAGCCTCAGCGCTTTCATTTACCAGCTGACCCTGAACACAGCGCCGTACCTGCTGCAGGTAAGAGCGTCTGCTCAGCTGATGTGTCCTGAGGCTCTGACTGAGCTTGTGTGTCACCTGAGTGGGTTTCAGCTGCCAGCTGAGCGTCACAGCGCCCCCACCTGTACATCACTTCCTCTCAGCACCTGGAGTACCCGCTGGTCTGCTGGCGTCTCTTACACTGCATTCACCTGTGGAGAATACTGAGAGCTGATTGGCTCATCGTCAGGTGGTTTTACCTGTGATGACAGCAGGTTGCAGTCGATGTGAACTCCTCTGCCCGTCTTCTGCCGTTGCAGCAGGGCGGCCATGACAGCTCCGTGTGCGTACAGCCCCGTCGCCAAGTCCGTCATGGCGACTCCCGGACGCACCGGGTCGCCGCCCTGCCAGCAGAAACAGAGGATTATGGGAGATGATCCAAAAAGCTGACGTGCTGTGAACGCGTCAGAGTCAGTACTTCCTGTCAGTGCTGAGATTTACAAGGACTTATTCCAGATTAATCCTGTGCAAAAGTCTTGAGCCACCCCTCGTTTCATATACTAAGGAAATCTGTCTCATTATTATGAAAGTACAAACACAGGAAATAAGGAACGCTGAGTTTGCACAACAACAAGCCTGAAGCTGAACATTTGGTGTGAGCATGTTTGTTTCTATCTGTGCCTCTTTCTGTAGGACAGGGCTGTCAGAGGTCTGCAGGCCTCACTCTGCTAAAGAGGATCAAGTGATGTGTGGGAGTAAAGAGCCTAAAGGTCACATTTAAACCTGGTGTCTGTTCTGTGCACAACACTGGTCGTCCCCCGAGGAAAATGCTCGGGTACAAGGACTGGACTGAAGGTGAGACATGAAGCAGCCAATGTTTACAGAAGAACTGAAAGAGCTTCAGGAAGCTGGAGCCACTCAAACAATGCAAGAAGTTCTGGCTGCTTGGAAGGAAAACAGAGAAACGAGGGGTGAGTCGAACTGTGAGGACATAAAGTTTCATTCAGTAACTAGTAAATCAAAGATGAACTCTAAACTGCTTCAACATTCTTCATCTGTTCATGACCGTAAGTTTCATGTGCCTGGCTTTTATTTTGAAATAAAATATCTGCATCCTGAAGACTGTTTCACAGTGTTTACATTCTCAGCTACGATGACGAGCCAAGAAAATGTTTAACATTTTAATTTGAAGTTCACTTTCTGCACTTCCTGCGTGCTGATATTTCTACAGCCGCGTCGCAAAGTTCTGTAAAGTGAAGCCAGACATCAGGTCAGAGTCTGACAGTAACATCACAAGTGTTTCATTTGTAAAGACATGGAAACCTGTTCATGCTCAGCAGGATCAGGACGTTACTGAGCATGTGCGGTCTGAGTCTGACCTCGGGCCCGGTGACGTGCATCATCCCTGACACTGCCGAGGCGATGGAGTCGTACCCTGGACTCTGAGCGTGAGGACCGGTCTGTCCGTAGCCTGAGCGCACACACACACACACACACACACACACATTACTGCCTCGGTGCCAGTGGTCTGGTTTCTCTCTGACCTGAGTGAAAACACAGCAGGGAATCAAACCATCGGCCTCTCGGCGTCTCCTCTTACAGGAAAACCACATTCCAGCTGATGTTGAGTCTGCAGCTGTGACTAAACAACAAGACGGATTTCCTAAACAGTCCGAGCTCAAAGCTCGCTTTATATCAGCAAACAAAGAAAAATCCCACAAAGGCTTTGAAAATGATAAGCAGCCACAGACAGCCTGAGAAACAGCCGTGACCTCCGAGGCTCGCTGAGCGAACATCTGCAGGAGAACGATGTCAGTGCGCGGCTCCGTGCACGTCGTACGTGCACATCTAAACATCTGTCCTTGTCGTCTCTGGTGGGGTCGAGCTTTTCATTCGATCACACCTGAAACCAGCGACTCGGACCGTGAACTCATCAGGAGTGTCTGCTGACCTCAGATCAGCTGAGCAGTAAACTCTGTTCCCCATAAATGTCTGTACAGTCAGGCTTTGCTCTACGAGTCGCCCCCTGCTGGACATTAAAGAACATGCAGGTTTTATGTCCATGTTTTGTGAAGCGCCTGTTTAAATGTCAACGAGCTGATGAACACATGGAAGATCCACACTCTGTGGACCGGTTCTTCCTGTGGAAGTGACACCAGAACTTAAACCTGCTGCTGCTCTTTGCTCTGCGGGACAAACGTCCAGGACGTCGCTCCGAAAGCTCAGGATGAAACCAGGCCGTAAATCTGCCCACTGCATCCAGCTGCTGCAGCTTAATGAGGCCTCCTGGGTAATGTAGTTCATTTCTCCTCAATAAAGGACGGGAGGGGCTGGAGCAGTGAGAGCGACACGGAGAGGAATGAGGGCAAAGGACACAAACAGGAAATGGAAAGAAAACAGAAGAAAGGAGGCGGAGCAGAGAGAATGAAACTCCTTCATTGTTTATGTCGCTCGTTTATTCTCAACACATTTTCCATCAGCTCTCCTGACGGACGGGTTTTAACGGCACTCTGCCCAAATCCTCGCTCCACCCTGCAGGGTCACAGCTCTTTACTCCACCCGAGGAGTGGAGTGAACCTTATTAGTGCTCGTGTGGAGAGGAAGAGTCACCCTGTGGAAGAGTGACACACAGATTCCTGTTTGCAGACATCCATGAACTTCCTCTGAGCAGCTCCACCCTCCCCCCTCTGCACGTGCTCAGACTACCTCCACCTCTCTGACTCTGAGCTGTCCTTCTGTCACACTCGTCTCCACCCTGCCTGCTCTCTGTGGCTGGTTGACCGCAGGTATTTAAACTCCTCCACCTTCACCACCTCTGCTCTGTCTTGCTTCTCTTCTCTGCAGAGCACACCTCCACCTCTCTTGTGCTGTAACATCACAGCCTGCAGACAGGAAGCAGAGCGCTCCGGCAGGAAGTCTGTTCATACTGTGGAGTCTGACCCCATCTAGTGGCTCAGAGGGAGAACTGCAGGAGGTGGAGGTGTGTTTCCACAGCTCCTAAATCCATCAATACTGGACGTTCCACAGTCCTTGAATCATGTGACTTGAGTGGGTGGAGCCTATCAGCTCCATTTTTCCACTCCTTTAAAGGTTCCTCAGACACACCTGGAAACACGGGGGTGGGGCCTGAAACACATGTAAGCCTGTTAAAAACTGTTACCTGTTATGGAGCAGTAGACGAGCCGAGGGTTGAGTCCGCTCAGCTGCTCGTATCCCAAACCCATCTGACGGAGTTTCCCCGGCACGTAGTTTTCCAGCAGCACGTCACACACTCCTGCGAGCTGACACACAACCAGAGAGTGGAACAGGCTGAGGCAGAAACAGAGACCTGGTCACTGTGTCGTACCTGCTGGACGATCTGTGCTCCTCTGGGATGTTTCAGGTCCACGGCGATGCTCTGAAATCACAGTTCATCCCAAATTATCCCAAACACGGATGAAGCATCGGCGTCAGGTGAGCGAGGGAGGCTGACGTTTGACATGTTTGCTCTGTTTACAGCTGAACACCTTCCAGTTTGCAGACTGAACCCTGTCAGAGTCCTGCTGATGCTTAAACTGTTTCTAATGAATGTGTTTGTGCCGACTCGGTGCTCACACACCAACCTTCTTGTTCCGGTTCACGCTGAGGAAGTAGGCGCTCTCTGACGCCACAAACGGAGGACCCCAGGCTCTGGTGTCGTCACCTGCACCTGTTTGACAAAACGCACAAACACTATCCCACAATGCTTTGCTCACAGCGGGGCAGGAATGAGGCCCAGCGCTCACCTGGTCTCTCCACTTTGATGACCTGGGCTCCGAGGTCTCCGAGGATCATGGAGGCGAAGGGCCCGGCCAGAACTCTGCAAACATGAACATCCACGTTAGTGCTGAGCCTCCACACTGCCAACAACTCAGAGTGTTACTGCAGCGCTCACACTCACCTGGTCAGGTCCAGGACTCTGACGCCCTCTAGTGGCCGAAGGGTTTCACCTGAAATTCAGACGAGAATCCCAAAGAGGAGGAGAGTCAGCTTTGGTGTTCCTGACAGGTAGACAGTGTTCCTGCTTCAGATGAGAACAGCTGAAACTCTGTTTGAGCTTTGTTAAATATCTGTGGGCCAGAGGCGGCACACCTGCGGGCCGGACTCACTCTGAGTGTGAAGTGAAAGCACAGATCAGCCTGACAGCAGCTGGGTTCTCAGACCCAGCAGCAGAAGTATAAAGCAGGAGGAGCAGACCCCTCTGCATCCTGCACATCTTCTCTGGTTCGTGTTCAGAGCTGCTTTAATTCCTCATGTCACAGACGCAACAGGGTGAAAGCATTCCTTAGATTTTAGTCCACGTTAACATGACATCACCATGACATCATTATCCTCCACATCCCAAAGCTGAGGTCAGCAGCAGCACTGACGCTCAGGTGGTGCTGACAGACCTCCACAGCATCACAGCAGCAGGCTGAGCTCTGACACAGGCAGGACGGATCCAGGCTTTAAACTCTGAGCCGAGCACAGCAGGAAACCTTTCTCCATCTTCTGCTGTCTGTTTGTGAGTCTGTGTGAGCTGCAGCCTCAGCTTCCTGTTCGTACTCACAGGAGTGACACTCCTCTGACCTCAGCAGGTCACTTCCTGCCAGACCTGCTGCTTGCTGGATGTGAGCTCAGGGATGTCTGTGTGGAGATCTCAGCTGAGCAGCAGTTCCTGAATCACTCAAAGTTCCCTAAATCTGCTCTTCATCATGATGCACCGAAATGCTGCCTTGCGATAGGCTGATTAGTGTGCACCTAAAGTGTACCTAATAAAGTGGCTCGTTAGTGTATTAAAAGCATAATTACGTTATTGTAAATGATTGCACACCCTAATTATATTTGGACCGTTTAAAACGTTCTGTGTGTTTATTATTCCAACGTTCCCGCTTTTCCAGCCCGCTGACTGGGAGGTCTGTTTGTTGGACTCACCGGAAGTGGAGCTGCTCTGCGACAGCTTCACACACCTGAGCAGACTTTGACCAACAGCAGGTCAAAGTTCAGAAGTCCTTTCAGTGTAACACGCTTCGGAACATGCAGGCTCATTTACCTGTGTGCAGGCCTGCAAGGTTTGATCATGTGAGCAGCTGTTTGTTACCGATGAGCCGATCGGTCCTGTCACCGGATACCTGGACTGTTCGGCTAATATTAGCCGGCTAGCTTTAGCAGCAGGGCCCTACCTGTCCGCGTGCTGGACTCCCACCGCCCGCCCCCCGGGCATCTCAGCGGCTGCAGCGGTGACGCGATACCAGCCGGACAGCGAGCCCCGAGACGGCGCTTCAGCACCCCGACACACGCAGACATCGTCCACCTGTTAGCATCAAGCTACACGAACGATGCTTCCGGCCTGAGCCTTTCAAAGTAAAACTCAGCCCAGACGCAGTCTTATGTATGTCGGCTGTTAGGACTCGTTTCAGAGCCGTTTGTGGATGTTTGGCTTTGAAAGGCCCCTAATATTGTGACGTGGAATATCAATGGTTGTAGTACACCAATTAAAAGGAAAAAAAGTCCTAAGCTATCTTAAGTCCCGTAGTGCAGATATAGCATTTTTACAAGAAACGCATTTTGAAAATGGAACAGAAGCCCTGAAAATGAAACGAGATTGGGTTGGGAAGGTGTTTCATAACTCTGTATCTAGGAAAAGCCGTGGAGCTATAATACTTATTAATAAGAAAATCAACTTTGTACCATTGCGAGAGTTTAAAGATACTGAAGGATGAGTAATATGTCTCCAAGTACTTATAAATGGTGCGAAAGTAATACTATGTAACATATATGCCCCAAATAGGGAAGACCCCAACTTTGTTGCCAAAATAATTAAGATATTAGGTGATTTTGAGGGCCAGATTGTGCTGGGAGGATTTTAATCAGGTTCCGGATCAGTATTTGGATAGGAGTGGTGCAAATCTAGGCCCTAGTACAAAAAATAAATCTGCAGCAGCTATCTTTAAAGAGGAAGCCGGGTTGGTTGATATCTGGAGACTACTACTTCCTTTAGAAAGGGAATATAAGTTTTACTCACATTCTCATAAAAGTTATTCCCGAATTGATTATTTTTAAATATCTAGTTTGAGCGCTGATCTGGTAACTGTGATATAGGTATGATCATATTATCAGATCATGCCCCAGTAGAACTAAATATAGACTTACAGGTTGAGAAATATAATCGGGGCAGGTGGAAACTAAACCCAAGTCTTTTACGGGATGAACAATTCGTGGCAGCATTAAAAGATGATATTAACTTTTTTTGGGATGTAAATATTGGGACCACAGAAAGATTGGCTACTGTATGGGACACCCTAAAGGCCTTTATTAGAGGCAAATGTCTGGGATATAGTTCAAAGAAGGCAAAAGAAAGTAAACAAAAAATACAGACTTTGGTAAAACAGATAAGTCATTTGGAAAAATAATCGGCAGAAAATTATGTAGAGAGTAACTTCAGAAAAATATGCCAATTGAAGTTTAATCTTCATGAAATTTATAATAAGAAAGCAGAGTATGCATTGTTCAGGCTTAAAACAAATTTCTATGAGAATGGAAATTATCAGCTTTCAATTTCAATGTGTTAGAAAAAGGGACAGAATACTTAGGAATAACACTTAATCCGAATGTCGATGAGATTATGAATGATAATGTAGGAAAACTACTAACTAGGATTAAAACTAATTTGGAGAAATGGAGCAAGCTGAACTTGACATTATGGGGCAAAGTAAATACGATAAAGATGGCAGTAGCTCCTCTGATCAAGTATTTCATTGGAATGATACCAATTTGTATTTCACCTCAATTTTTCTCAAGATATGATAATATGATAAAACACTTTCTTTGGGATGGTGGTAGACCGCGGATTAATCCTGGTCGACTGTACCAACCGAGACAAAAAGGAGGTTTATCCCTACATAAAACATTATAGCATCTCATTTGAGATGTTCAAGCTGTGTAAACACTGGGCACCTAGACTGGGTTCTAATGGAACATGAACTGGTCTTTCCATTCACTCCCATTGAGGTGTTGGCTCAAAAACCGGACAATAAAGGGAATAGAGTAGACAACCCTATTTTAAAGTTTTCAAAAATGGTGTGGCAAGAGGTTCGCAAGAGCTGTAATCTCTCCCCATACTTTCAAAAATATGCACCACTGTGGCTCAACCCCAAAATAAAAATAGGTAAACAAACACTTTATTGGCCACAGTGGCACAAAAAGGCATAACATTAATAAGTGACTTATATGAAGATAACATGTTTATGTCCTTCAATGATTTGACAGTAAAGTTTAATTTGGAAGGACCCGGCCATTTTTGGCGATATTTACAAATGAGAGACTGTCTGAAAGATAAAATAAAATTGTCTCAGGAGAAAAATGTCATAGAGAATTTTTTTGTACTTCCACCCTTAACTGCAAAGGCATCAAAATGGTATCATTTATGTCATTGGGTTAAAAACAACAGATGTAAGTCTTAGAAGGGCTTGGGAAAAAGATCTGGATTGTTCCATCGATGAGGGAACATGGGATTCAATTATTTCTGAAAATGGGTTCTACATTAGGGAAGCTAGAGGCAAATGTATTCAATATAAAATTCTCAATAGGTACTATTATACACCAACGAGACTTCATAAAATGGGAACCAGTAAAGACGACCTGTGCTGGAAGTGCCAAGAAGGAAAAGGTTTGTTAGTACATGCTTTATGGGAATGTCCACTGGTCTCCCCAATATGGGAAAATGTTTTAAAATATATGGAGGGTTAAATTACCTAGATCACCAAGACTGTGCCTATTGGGGGACAGAGGTGAGGTGCCAAAGTCAGACAAAGCAGGCTTTAGAGTGTTAAGCACTGGGATTGTGAAGTGTGCTCGTCTCATTTTAGCACTTTGGAAAGACCCTCGGACTCCAACCCTCAAAAAGTGGAAAATGACTGAAAATGCTGCATGTGAGAAAATGCTGGGAAGACTGAGCAGTAAGACAGAGACTCTAACAGAACAATGGGACAGTTTTTTTGTTTATATGGGCCTACAACATGAAGACAATGTGAGATACAGTATGAATTAAGAATTAACTGTGTGTGCAACAGTTTATCTATTTATTTATTTATTTATTTTATTTATATTACAAGCCCCCACCACAGACTTGTGACAGTACTATCCCCCTGCTGAACGAGCTGAACACTTTCTTTGCTCGCTTTGAAGTCCAAAACAGCACCACTGCACAGAAGACCCCACCCCCTCCTGGTGACCAGGTGATGACTCTGTCACCGGACAGCGTGAGGAGATCCCTCAGCAGGATCAATGCACGTAAAGCTCCGGGTCCTGACAACATTCCTGGTCGTGTACTGAGAGACTGTGCAGTGGAACTCACTGATGTCTTCACAGACATCTTCAACATATCACTCATCCAGGCTGTCGTCCCCACATGTTTTAAAGCCACCACAATCATTCCGGTTCCAAAAAAGTCATCTCCCTCCTGCTTTAATGACTACCGTCCTGTTGCACTTACTCCCATCCTGATGAAGTGCTTCGAACGACTAGTCATGCAACACATCAAGACTGTCCTGCCCCCCTCCCTGGATCCCTTCCAGTTTGCCTATCGGCCCAACCGCTCAACCGATGATGCCATCTCCACTGCACTCCACTCGGCACTCACACACCTGGACAAAAATGACTCATATGTTCGAATGCTGTTCATAGATTTCAGTTCAGCATTCAACACCATAATCCCCCAACAGCTCATTCAAAAACTGGTCCAGCTGGGGCTCAACACCTCACTGTGCAACTGGCTGTTGGATTTCCTCACCGGTAGACCTCAAGCAGTACGGGTCGGCAGTAATACATCCAGCACCATCATTTTAAACACGGGGGCCCCGCAGGGATGTGTGCTGAGCCCCCTCCTCTTCACTCTGCTGACCCATGACTGCACTCCATCACACAGCTCCAACCTCTTCATCAAGTTTGCGGACGACACAACGGTGGTGGGTCTCATTAGCAACAGGGATGAGACCGACTACAGAAGTGAGGTGAGACGCCTGGCCACGTGGTGTGCTGACAACAATCTCTCTCTGAATGTGGAGAAGACGAAGGAGATTGTCGTGGACTCCAGGAGAATGCACACCCAACATGCTCCTCTGACCATTGACGGAGCGTCTGTGGAGAGAGTGAGCAGCACCAAGTTCTTGGGTGTGCACATCACAGAGGATCTCTCCTGGACGTACAACACCACAGCACTGGCCAAGAAATCACAGCAGCGTCTCTTCTTTCTCCGCAAACTAAGAAGAGCAGGAGCACCAGCCCCCATCATGTACACTTTCTACAGAGGCACCATCGAGAGCATCCTGTCGAGCTGCATCACTGTGTGGTTTGGAGCCTGCAATGCGTCCTGTCATAGAACCCTCCAACGCATAGTGAGAGCTGCAGAGAGGATCATTGGTGTCTCTCTCCCCTCCCTCCAGGACATTTACAGCACCCGTCTCACTAAAAAAGCCCTTTGCATAGCGGCTGATCCCACGCACCCAATGCAAAGCTTCTTCAAGCTGCTGCCGTCAGGGAGGAGACTGCGGAGTCTCCAGGCCAGGACCAGCAGGCTGAAGGACAGCTTCATCCATCAGGCTGTCAGGAAACTTAACTCCCTCCCGATTCTGCCCCCTCTCCCCTCCATGGTCTCACTGAACTCTGTCACACACACACAAACACACACACTCTCTGACTCACTCACTGGCCTGCACCAGTTACCAGTCACTTTGTGGAGCATTGGACTGCCATTACCTCATAAGACTTTGTTGTTACACTATCTCATACCGTACATTACCAAATCTCCATTTGCACTATTTGCCTATTTGCACTACTCTGCCTGGTTTACACTCAATGTCACTTACCCATTATATTGTATATTATATAGCTTTCTTGTTATATGTAAAATTGTATTTATTTAAATTTTTACTTTTTAATTATTTTACTTGCATTTTTAATCACTTTTATATTTAAATATATTTAAATGTTCATTTGCTATTTATCTAGGGATTGAGAGTAACGCAATTTCCATTCTCTGTATGTCCTGTACATGTGGCAGAATCGACAAATAAAGTTGACTTTGACTTTGACTTTGATATTATCTTTATATATTTATTTAATTTTCTTCACTGAGTGTGGTTTTTTTGTTGTTTTGGGTTGTTATGTTATGGTTTTCTTAATTGTTCAAAATAATAAAAAACTTTAATTAATAAATGGCCCCTAAGCTTCTGTTTCATCTCACAGAGCTAAACATCAGTTTGTCTCTCAGATGAACCTTCGATTAATGAGAGAAGAAACAAACATCAATAAAACCACTTTAGCCGGATCTGCGTCCTCGTCGGGTTGGAAACGTTTAGATTGGTGTCTCCGTTACTGTCAGCATTTATTCTGTTTACCGGTGGGGAGCAGTAGCACGCCCACATCTCGATAATCGACCTTATTCCAAAGAGGAAGAAGAGGAAGCCGGATCACGTGACCTGTTGGCGGTCAGTTCAGACCCCGGACTCATCAGGAGGACGTGGATCCGACGCGGAGGCTGGATGGTGACCCCAAACTGACCTCCTGTAAGAGTATCTACTTGATTGATATGTCATGACAAATGCGCGAGCAAGAAAATAATCAGAGCAAATCAGTTCACGTGCGCAACTAAGTTTGGCGCGCGCAGAACTCGGCAGCCGCGCGCACGTCAGTGCAGACGCTTCAGTAGAATCATTAACATGAAGTAATCCAATGACAGCGGTCACCGCACAGCGAACAATCACTGTCAATAATTCATTAATGATGTGTCCTGTGTGTCGAAGCTTCGAATCGTGCGTCGGGTAATCGCGGGGGCGTTTTTCTGAAGCGCGTATCGAGGCTTGCTTTGATTACGTATGCAGTGACGTTCGAGGCCTCGCGGGCAGTCCGTACCACGTGACTGATTCAGGGACTGGTTCATCGGTTCGCGCCAGATTCGAAATAACATGGGCAGGAAAACAGCTGATTCCCCATCACACCGTGTTGTGGAATTGGATTACGTACGTGCTACATAGTTACTTGTGCATTTCTTCTTCGATGGAACCAGCAAGGAAGAGATGTTTTTTTTTTTTAATTTTGTCTCTCCTAATAAAGTATGCACACAGTAATAAATATCACAAATGATAAACACCAAAATATAAATAAACAACACTACACATCCTATAATCTGATTTCTGTCTTTTAGTTTATTAAAAAGTGAAGCACCAAACACTAGTTTGTGTCATTATCCAGATGTACATAAGGTTTACACATCATTATAATCAAAGAGCCCACTTCACTTGAATTGTCCACTTGATGGCGCAGTAGAGCAAATGAATCATCACAATGCTTCGAACCATGAGTCGACCAATTGGATGGAAAGCTTCAGTTCATCATGAGGCTTCATCTCACCATCACTATAATTCATTCAGCGAACTTTATTCTTCACGTTTAAAATAAATGCCGTTGAAAACAGTGTAACTCGGTTTAACGCAGGAACCTGAAGTGTCCACAAAGTGACCAATCACATTAGGACTACGGGGGTCCGCCTCCAAACTGCCAAAATTAATTTTATTTACACGAGCGGGATTTCTCTCCGAGCAGAGAGCGCGACGCTGCAGCAGCGCGTGGAAAGCAAAGCAGACGTTCGCGGGTGCACGAGGGCTTCTTTGTGCGCGCGGCTGTCGAGGTCTACGCGCGCGAAATTTAATTACGCACATTGTTACAACATAATCATCATCCCGTGGGCCGTGGAGGGAAGAGTCAGGCACAACACCCGTGGGTGCAGAGCTGATAGCCTGGGATCACTTTACTCTCTCCTCTCAGAGTGAAGACGGTGATGGAGGAAGAGGAGGAGGGAGCAGAGGGGAGCAGGTGGTCCCAAGAAGAGCCTCCGTATTTCAACAGTGACCCTGAGCCTCCAAAGTAAGAGTGCGCTGGGTAATGACGACTGTAACAGCTGATATACCTGTGACGTCACATGGATCCTGTTAGTGTAGCTGTTTGTTCACACTGACTACTAAATACTTTTACTTTGAAATGTCAGGCACACTTACACATGTCACCAAACCAGACACACATCAGGCGAACAGTATGTATTCATATGTATTCACTCACCAGCTGCAGGAAACAGAATCAGGTAAGGTCCTCAGGTGAAGCCTGAGTGTGTGGTGTTTGCTGTGACTGGGAAAATCGGGAGGCCTCCTTGTGTAGCGTCACCCAGAACAGTAGGAAAATACTCGTGTGGACAAACAGTGCAGATCAGGTTTTTATTATTTTCACTTTACTGCAGGAGGTCGTTTGACTGTTGTTAGAGCGATACAAATGAAAACGTGTGTGTGTGTGTTTGCAGAGGTCAGAGGTCACAGTCTCCAGTAACATGCTATCTGTCCATGAGGAGTCATGAAGAACCTCCATGTTTCAGCAGTGATCCTGAACCCTCAAAGTAAGAAGCAGTTTCTTCTGTAGCATGGACTGATGGAGTCCGTCTTGTTCAGTGAATCATTTACACGACGATCCATGAGTGCGACCTTTAAACTGTCTGTGTGTGAGGGGAGAATGAAACCAGACAACAGAAAGGCACAAGTTAGAGAACAGATTCCAGCGTGCTTGGAGGGGTGAAAGGACTTGGTCTGAATAGAGCCTGAGTGATGAGGGTCACTTGGCCCATGGTGCATATTGGTGGGTGGGCAGGGAGTGAGTCTGGAGGTGTGAGACCTGATTGACCTGAGACACTGACCAGGTCAATCAGCTGGTGTGCGGGGTCACCTGTGATGGTCCTGGTTTACCTGAGACAAAACACTTTTTCAAACACAAGTTTGTCCACTTTGACTTTTCTCTGTGACCATCAGAGCTTCTGCACAGTGTCATCAAATCTGCATGTTTGTCACTGACAGTCAATGATTTTAGTGATAAAGAAATGTGTTCACAGAGAGAGGAAGAGGAAGAGGAGCGGTGTCTGTGAGGAGGAGCAGCTGTCCTGCTGTGCTTTGTGTCAGGACATCCTGAAGGATCCAGTCTCTACCAGCTGTGGACACTGGTTCTGCAGACAGTGCATCTCCTCATACTGGGACCAGTCTGCTTCATCAGGAGACTGGTCCTGTCCCCAGTGTGGAAAAAGATCCAGAACCAGAGCTGGACTGCAGACAGCCAGTCAGAGCAGCTGTGTACAAAGTAAGACTGAATATCTGTCTGCTGATGGACTCATTTCTGAAAACTGGACTTCTTGTTGTTCAGACATTGAAGAGTTTTCTTTCTGTTTTTCTGTCAGCAGATGTTGGTCTGCAGGAGGTTTTAGATGAACATAAGATCAGTCTGAGGAGGAGATGTGAACGTGTGACTGAAGGAAGTGATGAAACAGGAAGTAGAACCCTCCTCAACAGGATCTACACTGAGCTCTACATCACAGAGGGACAGAGTGAAGAGGTTCATACCCAACATGAGGTGAGGCAGCTGGAGACAGCTTCCAAGATGGACGCCCTCCATGACGCTCCAATCAGGTGCCAGGACATCTTTAAAGCCTTACCTGACCAACAGAGACCCATCAGAGTGGTTCTGACCAACGGCGTGGCTGGTGTTGGAAAAACCTTCTCAGTGCAGAAGTTCACTCTGGACTGGGCAGAGGGCTTGGAGAACCAACATGTCAGTGTGGTGGTTCTGCTTTCATTCAGGGAGCTGAACCTGATCAGAGATGAGCAGTACAGTCTTCTGGAGCTGCTCCATGTTTTCCATCCAACATTACAGAAGGTCTCAGCAGAGAAGCTGGCTGTCTCTCAGCTTTTGTTCATCTTTGACGGCCTGGATGAAAGCAGACTTTCATTGGATTTCACCAACAGGAAGCTGCTGTCTGATGTCACACAGAAGTCATCAGTCAGCCAGCTGCTGACAAACCTCATCCAGGGGAATCTGCTTCCCTCGGCTCTCGTCTGGATAACTTCCCGACCCGCAGCAGCCAATCAGATCCCTCCTACATGTGTTGACAGGCTAACAGAAGTACGAGGCTTCACTGACGCCCAGAAGGAGGAGTACTTCAGGAGGAGATTCAGTGATGAAGAGCTGACCAGCAGAATCATCTCCCACATGAAGACATCCAGGAGCCTCCACATCATGTGTAGAATCCCAGTCTTCTGCTGGATCACTGCTACAGTTCTGGAGCACATGGTGACTACAGAGCAGAGAGGAGAGCTGCCCAAGACCCTGACTGACATGTACTCACACTTCCTGCTGGTTCAGACAAAGAGGAAGAAGAACAAGTACCACGAGGGACATGAGACGAGTCCACAGGAGCTGACGGAGGCTGACAGGGAAGTTCTTCTGAAGCTGGGGATGCTGGCGTTTGAACATCTGGAGAAAGGAAACATCATGTTCTACCAAGAAGACCTGGAGCAGTGTGGTCTGGATGTGACAGAGGCCTCGGTGTACTCAGGAGTTTGTACAGAGATCTTCAAAAGAGAGTGTGTGATCTTCCAGAAACCAGTCTACTGCTTTGTTCATCTGAGCATTCAGGAGTTTCTGGCTGCTGTCTACATGTTCCACTGTTTCACCAGCAGGAAGACAAAGGTGCTGAGGGATTTTCTGGATATCTGGAATGACATCACATCGCTTCATGAGTTTCTGTCAAAAAGTATGTTGAGATCCCTCCAGAGTAAAAATGGCCACCTGGACCTGTTTGTCCGCTTCCTTCATGGCCTCTGTCTGGAGTCCAACCAGAGACTCTTAGGAGGTCTGCTGGGTCAGACAGAGAACAGTCCAGGAACCATCCAGAGAGTCATTAAGAGTCTGAAGAAGATGAACAGTGATAAAATCTCTCCTGACAGAAGCATCAACATCTTCCACTGTCTGATGGAGATGAACGACCTCTCAGTACATCAGGAGATCCAAGAGTTCCTGAAGTCAGAGAACAGATCAAAGAGACTCTCTGAGATCCACTGCTCAGCTCTGGCCTTCATGCTGCAGATGTCAGAGGAGGTTCTGGATGAGTTGGACCTGCAGAAGTACAACACATCAGAGGACGGACGACTGAGACTGATTCCAGCTGTGAGGAACTGCAGAAAGGCTCGGTGAGTCCAGATGTGCTCATTAACATCCTTAATCAGTGTAGAAACACACCCAGTATATTTGCAGACTGTATTCCCTCTCCCACCATATTGTGGGCTCTGCACCAACATGGCGAAGTGTCACTTAGAGAGAATTTGAAATTGTGCAGCAGAAGTTAGATATTTTTGTCTTACACCTGATGTGATAATTCTGTTCTGTGATTGCAACATGATGTAATTCAGCCAGGGGCCCGTTCTTCGTACCTCGCTTACTACATCCAAGATCAAATCATCGCGCCAACTTTGAGCTCGCTAATCCGGTTCTCCGAACACACCTGTTGTTGACGATTAGTACAGCTGGATGAAGTAATGTGAGATCACTGGGTGGCTTAAAAGGGCCTACGCATCGATAGTAGAAACATTGATCAGCAACCCTTTAATTGGTCGTCGAAAATGTCGAAGGAGCGCGCTCGGTATTTTTCGGCAGCAGAGCAAGAACTCTTGATTGAGGGATTTCAGGAGTTTCAGAGTTTAAACGCAAGGGAACACTGCAAAGGCTGCAAAAGCAAGGAGAGAGGGCTGGCAGAAAGTTGCTGACAAATTAAACTCGTAAGTAATTTAATAATAATAATGGATTGGATTTATATAGCGCTTTCCAAGGCACCCAAAGCGCTTTACAATGCCACTATTGCCACAATGCACCCCTCGTCAACAAGTTGGTTAAGTGAATAATACCCTCACGGGAAAATCGATATCTCTCTATGAGCACACTGTCACGCTGAGCTAAAGGATCCTGTCTGTCCCGCAATATACGCTGAATTCTGAGGACTCTCCTTATCAATCTTGCACCTTCCGCAATGGGTGGCTCGCGTATACGGACAGGACATGGCTGCGACAGGCTTCCCAAATCCACCTTCGCTTTTATAGCCGTGGTCTCTCATCTTGATTACGCGAAGTAATTGTGTGGATGCCCTCACAGGGCATCCACACAATTGAGTTCCTGTTTCTCTTTAAACTTTATTCTTATAGTTGCTCTGCGTTTTTCGGCACTTAATTACTCCCTCAGTTTTCAGCCGATTTTCTCCGTTCAAACTCTAAACTGTTCTGCTATTTCTGCTTATTCCAGCTATATCTTTTGGTGTTTATTACTATTATACTTTTTAAAATATTACACTTTTTTCCTTTTTTTTGTCCCATTGAAATGAATGGAAAACTTCCACAATTCTGCTAAAACTTGCTTGTCTTTGAAACTTAACTACTTCCTCATACTTTCACCTAGAAACTCCATTCAAACTTTAAAACGTTCTCAAATGATTGGGCTATTCCTGTGTGATTCAGCTTTTTCATATCTGTTACCGTTTTCATTTAATGCCTCTTTAAGTTTTCAGTTGCAGTTTTGTGATTTTTCAGAAAATACATGCGTTGCTATGGTTGCTATGCAATTAACTCACAGTGAGTACTGGTGCGTTCTGAATTTTCTCTTCATGTCTGAACAACTTCTTGCTACTCGTTCAATTTCCACTCAAGCCCCACAAATTATACATCAAAACGTAGGTATTTTTTCTGGCTTTAAGACCGTGTCACTATAATTATTGTGCGAGTTACGGTTTTTTCACAATTTGCCTTGAAGTGACACAAGGTCTAAAAACTCCCCATTCAAAGTCTATGGGGATGTTGTGAAACTCAGAGCTGAAATACTGAAACTGAAGGCATTTTCAAATCGTCATATCTCCGTTTTTTTTTTTTTTTTTCTTTTGGCCTGTCCCGTTTGGCTTTTTTGCCATCAGAATTGTTGTCTAAAGGCAAAGAAAGATGCCCAACGGATTTACTTTACCAAACTGACCATCCCAGACTTGCCGTAATGGTCCATTTGATTCACCTTTTATTGTTTATTTTATTTTCACTTACTGAATACGGGACAGACTTGACTGGAGGAAAGAAGGGGAGAAAGAAAGAGGGAAAGAGAAACAGCTGAGAAGAGGGACGGGGGAGAAGGGCAAAAGACAAAAACCAACAGAACGGGCAGAGAAAAAAAATGCATATATCAATCACCTGGATCACCTGCTGAGAAAGAAAAAAGAAAGCAAGCAGAAGAGAACAAGAGTAATAGAATAAACAACATCACAATGATATATGGGAATATGACAGTAAATACTAAATATTAAACATTATTGTGCAGCACATAAGATCAACAGAACACAGTGTGCTTTGAGGTAGGAGCCAAAAAGGGTGTAGTTTGTGGGTGTGATCACCCGTGTGTACACCTGTGAGCATGGACGCGCTTGTTTTTTGTTTTTTAAAAGGTTCCTTCATGTAATAATCTGCTAGAGGGTGTGGGGGGGCCACAGCCCCGTCCTCCAGGGCGTGAAGCAGGTGTGGAGGAGATCAAAACTCCAGACATCCAGAGGCCCCCAGAACACAAGAGACCAAGGAAGACCAACAGAGGGGCAGCTGCGCCACTGTCCCGGAAAGAGCTGAGGAGAGTCCCAGATGAGGGCTCACTCAGCAGCCGCGGAGCAGAAGCCAGGGGGAGTTGCAGTGACGCGCCCGTGAGCTCCGCCGGCAGCCAGCTGCGCCTGAGTGACCGAGCCCCAGGCCGTGAGGCCGGGGGCACCCCACCTCCGAAGTGGCCCGAGCGAGCCCCAGGCTCCAGGCCCCGATAAGCGGCCGCCAAGGAGTGAGCCGGTGTGTACCTGGACGCCCATCCACAAAGAACCACCAACGCACCGATGTCTGAGGGGGTCCGCCACTGGCAGGGGAAGTGGTGGTAGGGCGAGATAGGCCTCCAAACCTTGGAGGGCCTGAGATGTCCCCAGAGAGGTGGCGCCTGACACCCAACCTGACATATAGACACAGACATACAGGCACACACAGATACAAACATCCATTCCCACCCTCATGCTCTCATATGCACTTACTCCACACTCAACCAACGTGGAGACAGACATAAAGAGACGCTGTACACACGATCACACTCCCCAAGCGTACTCTACGAACCGGGTCTAGGTGCCCCCGCCCCTGGAGGGGGGAACTGCACCCAGACCCAGGTGGTGTTTCCCTTTTCCCTGCGGTGGGGGGAGGCAGACCGCCCCGACTCCGCAGCAGCAGGGAGGCCCCACACTCCAGACCGCAGTCGGACGGCCAACTCCTCCTCCTAACCCCCCCGCTCCAGCAGGTCGCAGAGAATGGGGGTGAGAGAAGACTCCAAACCTCCCTCCACCCGCTCATTGTAATGTTGATGCATGTGTGTTCTAAGGTGCATTTAAAACCCAGGAGGGCTTGGAGCTACCTGCCAGAGAGCAGCAGGTAAGCGCATGGTCCCTCCTGCTAGCCCTCAATGTCTACGTGTATTTAAAATTGAGAGGTGGGCAACGATGCCAGGGGTGAGGTGTACACCCTGATGGTACTTTGGACTCCGTGTATCGTGCCCACCCCCAAGATCCTATATGTATGTGTAATGAGAGTGTGAGTAATGTGAATGTCTAAGTTGTGGGATAAAATTGAGGCAGAGGCAGCCAGAAGGGGACAGGGGGGGGGGGTAGCCTCCTCTGCACCCTGGTGACACACCCCTACTCCAAGGTCCTGCATGTGTGGGTGGTTGTGGTGGAGCGGGAAGAGGGAGGCAGCTGGAGATGGGGAGGGAAGGAAGGGAGGGGCAAGTGACCCCTCCCTGGGGCCAGCTCCCCCGCTGACCCCAGTAGGCACCCCCACACTCCGCGACCCGCCAGGGAAAGGGGGCCCAGGCCCATCCAGACCGGGCCCAGTGCAGCAGCGCCGCCCGGCCCCACAGAGCCCGGGACAGTCCACCCAACCCCACCACAGAGAAAACTGCACCCACCCCACCATCCACTCATCTTCCAGACTACATAAGACAATAAACACCCAGGCTGAGATCTTCCTCCACCTCTCCTGTATCTCCCCCTCCTGCAGAGGGAGCTCCTGAGGAGAGGAAAGCTCCTGCAAGATGTGACAATCTCCCCCACCAGTTGAAGAGCCCCCCAGGTGGCTCAACGCACCGGCGTCACCCTGCTCCAGGGCTGGGCCCCCATGCACCCACCCGCCCACAACCCCGGCAACACACCAACCAGGACCCAAGCCCCCGAGGCCCGGTCCGGGTCCCAGCCCAGAGACGGAGCGCCCCCAGAACCTCACGCCCATCCCGAACCCACCCAGGGGCAGCCAGGCTACCAGGTCAGTAACCCACGTCCGTCAGCACAGACCCTCCCCTAGCCCCGCTGCACGCAGCCGCGAGGAAACAGTCACCTGAGAGCCAACAGAGCCCCTAACCGGACATGACCGCTACCCCGGGTTGAGCCCCCCAAGGAAGATGCCTCCGGGGAAGCCCCCGACGCCCTAAGCCTGTCCCTACCCCCACGTCATATCTCCTTAACGAAGCAAAGTTAAGACATGAGGCTTGTCCCCGTATATCTTCAGACACTCCTGACGCTCACAATTCAAGAATTATTTTCTCACCTATTTCTCACCTATTACCTCTCTGCCATCTATAATCCAGTTTTGAGTTCCCTTCCCAGACGCCTTAACGCCCACTCACATCCTGGGCCATCTGACCTCAGGAATTCGCATGATAAGGTGGGGCCAGGTTTCACAATGAGCTCACCCGAAACTCTGGCTGATTGGGACCCACACCCAGTTTCACACCTTGGCTCAGGCGATTAGAGGATCATCAGGGGGTCCTTTTGTCCCTCTGTGGGGGGAAACTCCCACTAGGTTTATATCTGGGACTCTCCACCATTTGACCTTAGAACTGAAGAAGCTTCTCGGATGAGAGGTGAAACGTCTTCAAGCAACTTAAAGAAGTCCAGACGCTTTTCTTTGCAAGCTCCTTTGACTACGATGACCTGGATGACTGAGAACCTTCACAGACTCACCTATTACCGTTCTGAGATGAGTTAGACTTGTTTGAGGGTAGGAAATCTGTCCTCCTCTCAGTTTTCAAACTCTGAAAATGAAGCCGTTTCTTCTCTCGTCATATCTCCGCGACAAAGTTACAAAGAGCTATGAAAATCACAGTCAAAGTTCACCAAAGTCCGCTGATTCACCCAGTACAAGAATTATGATTCTATCCCACCTAGTTTTGTGAGTTACACGACGTTTTGTAACTCCAAAAAACGGCGTTTTTCGCCTCTGAGCGCGATCTAATTCTGACTGCTCATCACCCTGTTTTCCAGGCGCCCGCTCTCTTTCCCAGTGGCGCAGTTGGTAATGAAACGGATCTTCAGACCAAAGTTCATGGGTTCAATTCCACCTTGGCCCACATGTTTTTTTTCACTAAAAATTGATACACTATCACAGGCCTGTAATTCATATTGATAATTTATTACATTTCGGCAAAGTTTAATGATTTTAGCAGCTTTTCTAATATGGACCTCAGATTCTTGTTAACAGTCCATGGCAGAAATACATACAAGTACACAGCCTGATGAAGCAGACAGAAGCAGTACCTCTGATTGGTGGACTGAAATTGAGCAGAACCAGGTTGTTCTGCCTCTTTTCACCAGAAAGTTCAGTGTTTTCTCAGCCTCTTCTGCTGTTTTTAATAAGAATTTTCAGCTTTTTCACCTTTTTTCAGGTATATGAGAACCAGTTTGGCTCAGTGACATGAGTATGAGATGAAATTCTGCTGATTTACCTCTTTTCTGCCAAATCTTCAACCATTTTACCTCTTATCAGAATCAGAATCAGAATACTTTATTGATCCCTGGGGGAAATTATTTTTTGTTACAGTGCTCCATTTTAAACCAACATTAAGACAAGACAGACAATACGCTAACTAAGAATAGTACAATATATACATATATATACATACATACATACATAAGTCACTTATAAATAAATATTTGGAAAAGAAACATGTGTAGCTGTAGCAGCAAACAGTGTGTTAAGTGGATGCGTTGTACAGGGAGATGGCCACAGGCAGGAATGATTTCCTGTGTCGTTCAGTGGTGCATTATGGGTAATCTCAGTCTCTCACTGAACGAGCTCCTGTGGCTGACCAGCATGTCATGGAGTGGGTGGGAGGTGTTATCCAACATTGTCTTTATCTTGGACAGCATCCGCCTCTCCGACACCACCTTGAGGGAGTCCAGCTCCATCCCCACAACATTGCTGGCCTTACGGATCAGTTTATTAAGTCTGTTGGCATCTGCGACCCTCAGCCTGCTCCCCCAGCATGCAACAGCATAGAGGATCGCACTGGCCACCACAGACTCATAGAAAATCCTCAGCATTTTCTGGCAGATGTTGAAGGACCTCAGTCGCCTCAAAAAATAGAGACGACTCTGGCCCTTCCTGTAAAGTGCTGTGGTGTTTTTAGCCCAGTCCAGTTTATTGTCAATGTGTACTCCAAGGTATTTATAGTCCTCCACAATGTCAACACTGACCCCCTGGATTGAAACAGGGGTCAAGTGTTTCCTGGTCTTCCTGAAGTCCACGATCAGTTCCTTGGTCTTTGCCACGTTGAGCTGCAGATGATTCTGCTCACACCACGTGACAAAGGAGTCGACCACAGCCCGGTACTCTGTCTCATCATCCCTGCTGATGCATCCAACCACCAGTTATCAACATAATTCTCAGCAGCTTCTGCTCTTTTCAGCAGAATTCTGCTCATTCAACTCTTTTCAGCAGAAAGAGCAGAATTTTCACCTCTTGTCAGCCCAAATTCATCTTATTCACCTCTGCTGCAAAATTTTCCGGCTTTTCACCTCTTATCAGCATAAATCTCAGCTGTTTTAAGAAAAAAACCTCCTTTGAGCAGAAATTCTGCTGATTCACCTCTTTTTTGCAGAATTTTCAGCCTTTTCACCTCTTTTCATAACAATTCTCAGCAGCTTCTGCTCATTTTAGCAAAATTGTCAGTCTCTCCACCTCTTCTTTGTGAGAATGAGTTTGGCTTAGTGAGACAAGTTGCTACCTTGAGACCAGAAGGGCCAGGTTCGAATCCTGCTCAGGGCAACATTTTTTTTTCACCACTTTTCAGCAAAAATTTCTCCTTCTTTACCCCTTTCAGTAGAATCTTTGCTTTTCACCACTTTTCAGCAAAAAATTTCTGCTTCTTCACCTGTTTTCTGCAAAATTTTCAGTTTCTTCACCGCCACACAACTTTTTGCAATTTTTTAACTTTTTCAGCTTTTTTCAGCAGACATCTTACGCGTTAAGGCATCCACACAGCATTTTCGCAGGAAATGCAAATTTTTCTAGTTTACTATTACTACTCTAAAATATGAATTACATCTGAAATAATCAAATACATGAAATAGAATGATTAATAGTACATTTCCTTTTTTTTAGGAAATGACCTGTATGTATCTGTATGAAATCAATGAAAGAATCAAATACTGCATTATCTTTAGTTACATTGATAATATTTATTTATGGAAAAACAGTGGAAATATATCGCTGTTGCTTTCTTATAAATGAAGCGGACATACCTGAGTGGCCGCGATCTAATCCTGTTTACATAAAGTAAGCCTGCTCCCAAGCAGGTTTACGCTTACGGATCTGTTGCTATGACAGCAAGTCCTGGATGAGCTTCGGAGAACCGAACAATCCAAGATCACGCGAAATCGTCAACAATCAAATCCAGCTAACTTACTTAGCGAGGTACGAAGAACGGACCCCAGGAGTGGGTAATGAGCACCATGCACTGCAGTGTGATGAACGCATGGGAGGTATCTCCTTTTTACCATCCTTACAACATGCCCAGCTAACCTGCTCAATGCAACACAATGCATGACTTCACAGTCGGAGCCAAGATCTTACTTTTCCATTCTGTTTGTGCTTTTCCTGCAACATTTGAGTTTTTGAATCAAGAATAAAGATTTCTTAGAATCTTAGTTATGTTATAATAATGTAAGTTAAACGTTTACTAAATGTGGTGCGGCAGAAATTAAACATCTTTACCGTCTCTTTTCTCGTTGAGTTCCAGATTGTTTCTAGCTGATCCCAGAGACTTGCTTTGGATGAAACTTTTGTGTAACCTATCTTTGAATCCACTAAATTCCAGATCTGTTCAGTTGGAATCAAATCTGTACTTTGGCCATCACATCAATTCCAATACTTCACATTGTTTTCTCTTGGTCAGGTAATCTTTGTACAGACTTGAAGAATGCTTGGGGTCATCGTCTCATTGCATGAACCCATGACTACTCAGTTTCAGTCCAGAAGAGATTGCCCACACAGTTTGAAGAAATGGAAGCCCACGCAATCATCAAATATCTGCCGTGTTTTACTAAATTTTTAATCCTATTTGTCTCAAAGACCTTCCAGCATCATAAAGTCCTTTTAATGCAGATGTTTCCTTCTCCATGAGCTCTCGATATACTATTTTTCAAGTCAAGTGGCTTTATTTTCATTTCAACCATGTTCAGTGGTACAGTACAAAGTGAAACGAGACAGCGTTCCTCCAAAACATCAGATTATGACATCACTCTGTTTTCTGTTTGGATGCTTCACATCTGTTTTATAACTCACATTTTATTTTCTGTTCACAGACTGAGTTCTTGTGGACTCTCAGAGACTCACTGTGAAGTTGTGGCCTCAGCTCTGAAGTCCAACCCCTCCCACTTGACAGAGCTGGACATGAGCTTTAACAACCTGCAGGATTCAGGTGCAAAGCTGTCCGCCGGACTGAAGAGTCCAAACTGTCAACTTAGGATTCTGAGGTCAGTTTACTGATTTGAGCTGTGATATTTATTAAATAAACATTTATATCAGTTTACTTTTTGAATACGATTAAAATTTATTTGTTTCTAATGTTTATATTCAGATTTAAAGGCTGCAGCCTGTCAGAGGTGAGCTGTGCTGCTTTGACCTCTGCTTTAAAGACTAACCCCTCCCATCTGGTAGAGCTGCACCTGAGTGGAAATGACCAGAAGGAATCCGATGTCAAGGGTCTGTGTGCTTATCTGGAAAGCCCTCACTGTAAACTACAGACTCTGAGGTCAGTATGAGAAACACGTGTGGCTTTGTTGAGGCCTGAGCTGCTCGAGCTGGCATGCCCCATGCAAGCCGGCTTCTATACAGTTAGCATGTACGGGGCCCAGCCGTGTTTTTGGTGGGCTTGGTTCCACCTCCTCTACTATGACCCCACCTCACTGCAGTTGCACCTTTTGCCTGGTACCTAATAGTAACTCCCAGTGGTTTCCACCTGGGTGGGTCCTCTGGGGCTGCTTTTCCACCTCGCTGGGCTGTGGTGGGCTAAGGCCTCCTCTGTGGGGTGTGATTGTGGAAGGTGGGGTTGTGTGTGGTTGGTGGGTTACCCCCCTGGTCCCCTACCATTAGGTTTCCTCTCTTCTTGTAATTCACAGCACTAGCATAGTACACACTCACATAAGATTTAATAGCTATATTTACTAGGGCTGGGTGATATATCGAGTTTTTAAAAAATATCGATATATTTTTATACGAGATATAAGGTGTGACAATATCCTTTATATCGATATAGTCTATGTTACGTTATAATTATACTTGTGGAGCCGCAAGTTTGCCTCTTTTACGTCCACTTTTGTCTTTACGCAACGTTACTCGGCCTCGCCCCTCCTCCCCCATCGCTTCACCTGCAGGAAGCGACAAGATGGACATGGCAAATCTCCGTTAACGAGCACATCGCCCCATGCGTGGGGCTGGACGCCGTCAACGTGTTAGCTAGCTAACCACGCTAACGCCATGCAGCCCAGAGGCGCTGCGCAGCCTAAAATCCTTGCATTTTCTCAAAAGTTGACAGCGTGCTTTATGTATGAATTCTGTTTGTGCTTGATGGCCGCGAACCGATTTTATGTGGTACACAGCGCTCAGCAATCTGTCAAAAATGTTTTAGTACGACTTTGGTTTGATGGATTGTCGGAGCATTACGGCTACCGAGGAGCCTTCGCGGAGTGATACGTACTGTGCTTCAACGTAATATTACCCTACTGTGTATAAGGACTATAAATGGCACCTGTTAAGAGACGTGGTTAGGAAGAGGATTTCAAACTCAATGCTGTCAGTCACGCAGTACAAGTTGGGAACAGAGCAGCTGTGAAATCTGTCTTTGTTACTATGCTCAGTGTCTTTTAGTTTACATTTTGACTGCACAATTGTGAGCTTTTTGTTATGCACAAAAACAACATTGTTTTCTTTTATTTATGGAGCATTATTATTTAATAAATGCTCATAATTTATTTTTGAGTAAATTTTATGTACATCTATGCTCTATGTTAATAAAAGTGCCTGTGTGACATCTGGGCCACAGCTTTGACTAAGAACTCTTTTTGTTCTTACTTTATGGCTTTTAAAAAAAAATCGAGATATATATTTTATATCACCGTCCAGGTAAAAAATATCGAGATATGAATTTTGGGTCATATCGCCCAGCCCTAATATTTACATACGACTGTAGGACTAACTGTAGGGGCTGGGGCAGGCTGGGTTAATTATTTATAATAATAATATAATAACATGGAAAAACAGACCTGCAATAGAAACATATTTATGAGCAACGGGAATAAAAATGACCGAGCTAAGATCCTGTGGGACTTCCAGATACAGATGGACAAAATGGTGGTGGCTAACCAACCGGACATAGTGGTAGTGGACAAACAGAAGAAGACGGCCGTAGTGATCGATGTAGCGGTTCCGAATGACAGCAATATCAGGAAGAAGGAACACGAGAAGCTGGAGAAATACCAAGGGCTCAGAGAAGAGCTCGAGAGGATGTGGAGGGTGAAGGTGATGGTGGTCCCAGTGCAGTGGCTCCCAAGCTAGGCAAGTGGCTCCAGCAGATCCCGGGAACAACAGCGGAGATCTCTGTCCAGAAGAGCGCAGTCCTGGGAACAGCTAAGATACTGCAGGACCCAATAAAAATGTAGATGGGCCAGTAAGACTCTGATTCACTAACCTGAGGGATGTTAGGTAGGACACCTAATTATTATTAAGGTTAATTAACATCTATGCCATCATAACGTCTGTTTTCAGCAACAGAAAAACTTTGCAGAATGGAAACCAATGTGAAAGGCCTGTTTTGTTTTTTTTCTCCTTTGAATGTTTGCTCATTAATGAGAAACATGTATTTCTTATCCAGTCACTCCATGAATCAACAGAATAATTGATAGAAATCAAGATTACTTAAATATTCCACAGCTGCAGCTCAAGTAGAGACCTTCCTCATTTGGGTTTTTATCATAGTATTCTGATGTTTGAACTCTGGTGATTCGAGTGGCTTTGATGGGAGTGTAAATATCATCACATCAAAACCTTAGATTAGATGTGTGCAGTGCAGATTCATCCTGACCATGAAGGGATTGTGGGAGTTTAACTCCTCTTTTCAAATATTATGGTTCTGTCATAATGCTGGTGTTATATTGGATTCTTGTGGTGAAAAGAGCAGAACTGAAAGATGATACCTTCATTTTCCCGGTCCATTTACTTTCCAACCCTCACCTGTAGTCATGAGATCTGGGTAATAACTGAAAGAGGAAGGTCGTGAATGCAACCGGCCAGATTTCACCATAATGTTGCTGAGCTTAAACATGAGATGAGGGCCTTCGACATCCAGACGGATCTCAGAGTAGAACTGCTCCTCCTTCGTATCGAAAGAGTCATATATAGAGTATAGCGATTCAAACG
Organism: Aulonocara stuartgranti; assembly: GCF_965226115.1. Lineage (NCBI taxonomy): Eukaryota > Metazoa > Chordata > Actinopteri > Cichliformes > Cichlidae > Aulonocara > Aulonocara stuartgranti. The sequence continues at coordinate 35,876,893 of NC_138960.1, forward strand.
CTCTGGGCCTCTGGTTAGGACGCCTCCTGGAGGTTGTTTTCAGTTAGAGAGGAGGAGACCCCATGAGTAGAGGGTCATGGATGGATTTGTATTCAGAATCAGTATCAGAATCCTTCCTTAACCCCGTATGAATGCTTTTAAACTTTGAAATCCAAGGATATTATCAGAGGCAGATTTCCTTCCTATTTCCTGTTTTTCCTGCAGCTGTGTCCATCTGTATCACTCTGGCTTCACAGTGTGATTTAGGACTTTCATCCATCTTTACACTGAAGGAGGATTAAACACTTTGGATCATTTTTATCTTTGCAGGTTGTTGTTTTTTTTTTTATACAAGAATCCATTTTTGGTTAATTGTTTGTTTGGTTTTTAACGGATGTTTTCGGTTATCAGCGTCATCTGTAGACTGATCATTTAGGTATATCCCAGTTTTTTGTTTTAAAGTTATACGGCACTCTCTACAATGAGCTGAAGACATGTGTCCCTCTGTCTCTGTCCTCTCGGGCCTTGTTGTGGCTCCTCTGCTCTCTGTTATCCAGAGCTCAGTTAGACTCATGTGTGAGTGTAAGAGCGTCACACACATATCTTTTCCCAGGGTGACATTGGAAGAAGTGTATAAATGAAACTCGCAGCACTCACAGAGACGTTCACTGTGTACGCTTTTGCTTCATGGAAGTAAAATAACTTCTGTTGTGTTTTATTCTTTTTTCAGATTAGATTCATGCAGTTTATCAGAAACCAGCTGTGATCATCTGGTCTCAGCTCTGAAGTCCAACCCCTCCCATCTGAGAGAGTTGGACCTGAACTATAACATGAACCTGCAGGACTCAGGAGTGAAGATGCTGTGTGGATTTCTGCAGAGTCCAGACTGTAATCTGGAGACACTCAGGTCAGAGTCTGTCATGTTTCTGTCCGACAATATTGTGAGTGAAAGTTGACTGTGGGTTGAATATCAACTAAGGTAGTAGATCAATCAGATGACCACACTAATGACATATAGAGAGTTTGGTTGGGGGAGCAGACAGTTTGTCCTTTTTAATTCACATCATATTTTTAAATTCCTTCAGTTTCAGTCTCTGCGGTTTGTCAGAGATCAGCTGTGCATATCTAGCATCAGCGCTGACGTCCAACCCCTCCCATCTGAAACATCTGGAGCTGAGTAACAACAATGTGCAGGATGCAGGAGTGAAACATCTGTGTGGGTTTCTGGAGCGTCCCTGCTGTACACTGGAGAAACTGAGGTCAGACATCACATTTTAGTTGTTGCTGAAATGAATATGTGACAGTTGCAGATATGACTGTTATACTGACCCCACTGAGTCTTCACTGTAAAATCAGTTGTTTTCAGTGATTTTCATCCAATCGTAGACACTTCTCAGAGTAGCAGTTGTAAGATTGTCTCATGATTTGTGATTTTAATCCATAAAAACTGTACTGGCTGAAATATTCAGAGATAAATATGTCCTTACACTTTTATAGCCTTCCAGCTGTATCTTAAAGTAGACAAACTGAAAATAATAACGTTGTCCTGCATGAAGTATGTAGGCTCTGTGCTCTAGCACTAGCTTTTCTCCTGACATGTAATTAGTCTGCATGAGTTCTGGCATAAGGGTGTTTTAGAGGAAGTAACATGTTGTCGGCCGTATTAATGAGAGGTCTTTTTCACTGTTTGAAACTGCATGTTGGCTTCAGGTGTTTGAAACGCTGATAAATAAACTTGCATGTTTTTAAAGTTTAAGGAGCTGCAGCTTGTCGCACATCAGCTGTACTTCTCTGGCTTCAGCTCTGAAGTCCAACCCCTCTCATCTCAGAGAGCTGGACCTGAAGTACAACAACCTGAAGGATTTAGACGTGAAGCAGCTGTCTGATCTTGTGGACACTCCAGACTTAAGAGTGGAGTGAGTCACTGCTGATTTTAGCAACACTGTGTTACATGTATATTATTATGTATGCAGTATATCCCAGAGCTTGATTTAGCTAAAGATGATGGTGATGGCTGTTGTCTGTGTTGATCTTTGCAGGAGATAAAGCTGGATGTAGCTGACAGCCAGTAAGATGCACAGAGATGCCCTCTTTTTGTCTCTCCGCAGCTTGGTTGGTTCTGATTGGACCTCATCTCTCCGCAACATTATTATCTCATTTTTATACACACTGACAAAAGTATCAGTACATTTCATCCTGGTTTGGTTTTTGTTATCATCTTGTTTTCATCATGGAATAAATGTTGTTACTTTTTACTGTTTGTTCGTTGTTAGAGTTTAATTAGCATCCCGGTCGTGTTGGCTGTGAGCTCCATGTTTTTGTAAAAAAAGAAAAATTCTTCTTTTTGTTTAAATGAAGTTATTATTATTTTCACTTTGTCTTCTGTGAGTTTTGTGCTTGTAGTTAGGGGGTGGGTTTAAAAAAATCGATTTTAACTTGAATAACACAATATCGATTCATTAAATCCTAGATTAATATTTAAATATAAATGTATTTTACCAGAAATGCCAGAATCTCAGTTTAACGCTCACAAACCATTTAACAACCACCAAACAGCTAAAACTGTAAATGAGAGCAAACAAACAGAATCCACACGAAGACGTAAACACAAAGCGTGAATCGTTCACCCAACGGCGCATACAGCCGACAGCTCACAGATTCTGAAGCTGCAGGTTTCGTCACTCCAACCAAATTTGACTGAACCAACAACAAAAGAAGATCCAAACTAAGCTTCACATAAACATCGTCATGGATTCCCTCTGACTTTGGCTGTTTTTCTTCCACCACAATAAAATCACACTTCCTGCACATCTCTCTCTCTCTCTCTCAGTGTACTTCAAGAACAGTTTCCCATCTCAAATCTCTGTTTTCTGCATTATTCTCTTGGTTATTACGCACCAGTCTACTGTTGTGTTCAGTGCTGTTGGCCTCTGTTTTTGTTTGTTTGTTTATTTTTAAATGACCTAAAACAAAGTCTCATTTCTGCTGTTCGATACCAAAGAAATTTATATTTTTTTTAATTTATGCCAAATTACAAACTCTCAGCTTTGTCTCTAATCAACCCTCTGCAACTTTGCTCTGCTTCACTTCAGCAGCAACAGGTCATGTTCAGATGTTGATTCGTGGTTTTCAGTTTTTGTTCGAATCATTTTAGGGATATCTTCTATAAAAAGCCAGAACAGGAAAATCTGCTTCATGGTTTTCTGTTTTGTCCTCCGATAAAGCTTCGGCTTTGTTTTTATACATAGATATAAAATATGGATATTTTATATCTATGTGTAATATATTTTAAAAATGTAGTGATAAATGATCAGAATTATAATATTTCTGTCTGAGTCAAAATTGAATTGAATCAAATCGATTATAGAAATCGGTGCTGATACCCGACCCTAGTTGTAATCAAATAAATGTGTATGTACTTTGGCTAAGCCTCTGTTTAAAATCCCATAAGATAATAATTTTAATTAAAATGGGCTTGGCTCTGTGTGTGTGTCTTGACTTAATAACAAATATTCACATTAATAAGAATAACAAGTTCACACAGATGTTTTAATCACTGCTGCAGTCGTGAGTGCAGAGAAGGCTGACAGGCTGAGGAATGAGGAAATGAAAGTGAGTGTCAGGTTGTTTAGGTGCAGTGAAGGGCGGAGTTTGCCGTCAGCCAGCAGGTTACCTTCACAGAGTCATTTACACTGGGAAGTGTGGACAGGACTGTCCCTCATCTCACAGGAACAAATTCAGCGAGTGTCACTGAGCCTGCACTCTGGAACAAGGGTTTGGTTAACAAACTGTTTCCCAGAAGTCTCTGACTGAGCCTCTGAAGGCACACAGGTAACCCTGCAGGACGTCCTGCTCAGCTGGATTCCCGTTTCCTGTGAGTCTGAACAAAAGCTTTATTTTATTTACCACATTTAAACTGAAAGATTAAGTAAAGCATTGATAGGCTGACCAAAAACACTGAAATCCTTCCTGTTCAAGCAAAGAGAGGGAGAGACTTCCTGTAAATGAGAGGGGAGGAGCAAACATGACTGAGATACATGAAAACAGGAAGTAACAGAGTTCAGGGTCTGTTTGGAGACAGAGCTGCGACAGGGTGAGTGTAAACACCTGTACCTGCATGTTTTGACCACATCTGTGCTCAGCATGGTGGCATGATTCAGTCTGAAGGCAGTGAATTCGTGTTTCATGTGTTCAGCTGCTGTGGATCCTGACAGGGACGTGTTTAAACTGGTTGGGCTGATTTAAAGCAGGAAGTGCTGGATGATGTGACGAGTGTTAGTATGAGAGTGGAAATGGGTCAAAGTTCATGAGGAACCAGGATGATTCTTTCCGGAAACATCAGGACGATCTGACCAACAGCTGTGCTGAGCTCAAAGTCAGAGTTCTGGCTGTCATCAGGTTTAGATCATTTACTGAAGGATTAGAAAAGATCAGTAAAATTTATATTAATGATTTCTTGGTATCTCCAGGCATTGCTTCCTTGTCTCATGATCTTTATAGATCTCTGTCACTTGTTCCTCCAAATATTTTGATTTAAACTGCCATCACATTTCATTATTTATTAACTGAAGGTGCTGGAACCAGCAAACTGTATCACTTGTAAACAAAAGTTTGAGATCATCTACCGTAGATATTTTATAAAGGATCTATAATTGTCATAAAATACTATCTGTTGTTATTAAGTCGGTAGTTTGAGTGAGGAGGAAGCTTCACAGCAGCTGTGTGTTTGTGGTGGACCTCTCAGAAGAAGATGATGGAGGAAGAGGAGGGCAGAGGAGAGTCTGCAGACCTCAGTCCTGGGTAAGAGAATCGAACTGATCTATGTTTGTTTGTTATCTTAATTAAATGTATTTGCAACTGAACACTGAAAAACAACTACAATTATAATTTAGTTTTCGTACAGTCAGGGGCTCCTGGGCTGTGTGCACACCTGTGACCCTGTGTGGATCAGAGAAACTCCAGTATATAAATCATTACAGACGTCTGTACATCTTCATGCTTATGAGTCTATGTGAACTTTTAACCACAGTTATGCAGTGCTGCGAAAAAGTTTTTGTCCTTGCCCTGATTTTCTTCCTCTCCATCTTTTTTTATAATCTTACATTTACTTTTTTGCATTTGACACGATTAACATGAATTAAAAGAAAAGTTTTATAATAATTTTTATTTATTACGTGGGAACCTGTCCAAATCTACCTGGCTCTGTGTGAACGAGGGAGAAACAGTTTATTTTACAATCTGCTGAATCAAAAAATTACTGAAATGAAACCTGTTTGACAAAGTAAACTAAGCTACAAAACCTCAAAAAGAGGCACATCATGCCACGATCTCAAGAAACGGGGCTTAACTGGGATTGATGTTGTGGTGTGACCTTAAACAGGCTGTTAATGTGGACCACATCTCTCCACAGTGATCTGAAAGACTCATTGGCAGTTCTTGTAAATGCTGGATTGCAGATCGTTTCACACAGGACCAGATAGGTTTGTAAATTTATTTGGTGACCCGAGACATATGTGACCAATAAGGAATCAGAAAGGGGGAAATGCTTTCTCACTGGACTTTATATCTTGAAATTGTTTCTAAATAAGTGACAGTAAGGTTTAAAACAGCAGTCAACATATCAAGTAGGAGCAGGAAACGTGTGTCAGCATGAGAGCTAAAGCTCTGTATGTAAATCTCTACCACACATTTTAGAGCTCAGTTCAAACTGAACTATGCCAAGCTAAATGTCAGTGAAGGTTCTCTGTCATCCAGGTCATTGTAGTCTAAGGAGCTTGGAAAGAAAAGCATCTGGACTTCTTTAAGTTGCTTGAAGACGTTTCACCTCTCATCCGAGAAGTTTCTTAAGTTTCTCAGATGAGAGGTGAAACGTCTTCAAGCAACTTAAAGAAGTCCAGACGCTTTTCTAGCCAAGCTCCTTAGACTATGCCAAGCTAAGCTGCGCAAGGTGGCTATAAAACAGTGAACGACATAAGCAGCTGTCTCTGAGAAAGGCTTTTACTGTGAAGTCTCTCTGCATTTCATATGAAACTGCAGGCAGACCACTGATTAATAGACCAGGCAGACAGGAAAAGCAGTTCATTAGTGTTATAAAATAAAAGCTAGCATCACCACAGGAAGTAACTTCACTTTTACCGACTCTGTGACCATCACAGATTCTGCAAAGTGTCATCAGATCTGGATCTTCTTTCACTAACAGGCAGCAAAAGTTTTATTGATGATGAAATGTGTTTACAGAGAGAAGAAGATGAAGGAGCAGCTGTCCTGCTGTGCTTTGTGTCAGGACGTCCTGAAGGATCCAGTCTCTACCAGCTGTGGACACTGGTTCTGCAGACAGTGCATCTCCTCATACTGGGACCAGTCTGCTTCATCAGGAGACTCGTCCTGTCCCCAGTGTGGAGAAAGATCCAGAAGCAGAGCTGGACTGCAGACAGCCAGTCAGAGCAGCTGTGTACAAAGTAAGACTGAACATCTGTCTGCTGATGGACTCATTTCTGAAAACTGGACTTCTTGTTGTGTTTTCTTTCTATTCATAAATCCATCCCTCTGGGGCCGGGTCACACTAAGCAGGGATGGCCAATGAATCAATCAATCAATCAATCAATCAATCAATCAATCAATCAATCAATCAATCAATCAATCTATTATGTCTAATTGTTAAATGTCATTGTGGGTCTTAAATTTGTAAGTCTGAGTTCAATCTATATGATCAAAGCCATTCCTTTGATCCTGACCACCTCTCCAGCCACTCTGTGCTGGCGGAGGTTTTATTGTATCTGGAAGATCTGTTTCTTGTGATGTTGCTTCCTGCTTTTATGATCCTTTTGGTAAGCAGGAAGTCATGCATACAGACACACACACACACACACACACACATTCTTGCACATGCATACATGCTTACACATACACACACATAGTGCCTTGTCTTAGAACCATTGGGGGGTTTTACGGTGGGAGGTGCTTGTGCTGTGATGTGTATTGTAACTGTCATGTCAATAAATAGCTACGGGGACAGCTGCTCTTGGAAGGACACAAAAAAAAGGATTTGAGCTTCAAGAGCTGTTTTTTGACCTGTGTTCAACTTGAAACAGTGTCCTTTCACCTAGTAAGGCAAAAGTCAACAGTCCTCCAGCCGACGCAGGTGGCCTTGAAGGATATAGTAATGATAATAATAATAATAATAATAATAATAATAATAATAATAGCCAGTGAAGCTGCTTCAGGATCGGGGAGATGTGGTGGGTAGAGGAAGTCCTAGTAATATTACGAGCAGCAGAGTTCTGGACACGTTGGAGCTTGTTAATGGATTTTTGTGTAAGGCCAAATACAGGGAGTGCAGAATTATTAGGCAAATGAGTATTTTGTCCACATCATCCTCTTCATGCATGTTGTCTTACTCCAAGCTGTATAGGCTCGAAAGGTGTGGTCTAATGACATCAACACCCTATATCAGGTGTGCATAATTATTAGGCAACGTCCTTTCCTTTGGCAAAATGGGTCAAAAGAAGGACTTGACAGGCTCAGAAAAGTCAAAAATAGTGAGATATCTTGCAGAGGGATGCAGCAGTCTCAAAACTGCAAAGCTTCTGAAGCGTGATCATCGAACAATCAAGCGTTTCATTCAAAATAGTCAACACGGTCGCAAGAAGCATGTGGAAAAACCAAGGCGCAAAATAACTGCCCATGAACTGAGAAAAGTCAAGCGTGCAGCTGCCAAGATGCCACTTGCCACCAGTTTGGCCATATTTCAGAGCTGCAACATCACTGGAGTGCCCAAAAGCACAAGGTGTGCAATACTCAGAGACATGGCCAAGGTAAGAAAGGCTGAAAGACGACCACCACTGAACAAGACACACAAGCTGAAACGTCAAGACTGGGCCAAGAAATATCTCAAGACTGGTTTTTCTAAGGCAGCACGGTGGCACGGTGGTTAGTACTGTTGCCGCACAGCAAGAAGGTCCTGAGTTCAATTCCACCATCAGGCCGTGGTCTTTCTGTGTGGAGTTTGCATGTTCTCCCCGTGTTTGCGTGGGTTCTCTCCGGGTACTCCGGCTTCCTCCCACCGTCCAAAGACATGCAGCTTGTGGGGATAGGTTAATTGATTAATCCAAATTGTCACTAGGTGTGAATGTGCGAGAGAATGTGAGTGTGAATGGTTGTCTGTCCCTATGTGTTAGCCCTGCGACAGACTGGCGACCTGTCCAGGGTGTACCCCGCCTTTCGCCCTATGACAGCTGGGATAGGCTCCAGCGCCCCCCGCGACCCTGAAAAGGATAAGCGGAAGCGAATGGATGGATGGATGGATGGATGGTTTTTCTAAGGTTTTATGGACTGATGAAATGAGAGTGAGTCTTGATGGGCCAGATGGATGGGCCCGTGGCTGGATTGGTAAAGGGCAGAGAGCTCCAGTCCCACTCAGACGCCAGCAAGGTGGAGGTGGAGTACTGGTTTGGGCTGGTATCATCAAAGATGAGCTTGTGGGGCCTTTTCAGGTTGAGGATGGAGTCAAGCTCAACTCCCAGTCCTACTGCCAGTTTCTGGAAGACACCTTCTTCAAGCAGTGGTACAGGAAGAAGTCTGCATCCTTCAAGAAAAACATGATTTTCATGCAGGACAATGCTCCATCACACGCGTCCAAGTACTCCACAGCGTGGCTGCAAGAAAGGGTATAAAAGAAGAAAAACTAATGACATGGCCTCCTTGTTCACCTGATCTGAACCCCATTGAGAACCTGTGGTCCATCATCAAATGTGAGATTTACAAGGAGGGAAAACAGTACACCTCTCTGAACAGTGTCTGGGAGGCTGTGGTTGCTGCTGCACGCAATGTTGATGGTGAACAGATCAAAACACTGACAGAATCCATGGATGGCAGGCTTTTGAGTGTCCTTGCAAAGAAAGGTGGCTATATTGGTCGCTGATTTGTTTTTGTTTTGTTTTTGAATGTCAGAAATGTATATTTGTGAATGTGGAGATGTTACTTCCAAGAACATTCAGCTTTGATATTAATGAGTTTTTTGGGTTCATTGAGAACATGGTTGTTGTTCAATAATAAAATTATTCCTCAAAAATACAACTTGCCTAATAATTCTGCACTCCCTGTAATAGTGAGTTACAGTAATCAATTCGAGAGATAACAAGATTATGGACAAGAATGGCAGTGACATGAGGAGTGAGGAAAGGGCGGAGGCGATTGATGTTACGGAGTTGAAAATATGCTGCACGTGTTACATTATTGATATGTGAATTAAAGGATAATGTGCTATCAAGAATGACACCCAAGCTTTTCACAGAGGGAGAGATAGGGACCAGCGAATTATTGATAGTGAGAGGAAAATCGTTAATTCTGGATAGCAATCGTTTAGTGCCGACCAGGAGAAGTTCTGATTTATTGCTGTTGAGTTTAAGGAAGTTGGAGGAGAACCAGGAATTGAGTTCTGCTAAGCAGAGGGTGAGGGAGGGTGGAGGAAGAGTAGAATCGGGTTTGGTAGAGAGGTAAAGCTGGGTGTCATCGGCATAGCAGTGGAACTGAATGTTACATTTACGAAAAATGTGTCCGAGTGGAAGAAGGTAGATGATGAAAAGGAGGGGCCCGAGGACAGATCCCTGGGGCACCCCAGTAGATAGAGGAGAAGGCTGAGAAGTGAAGGATTTTAATTGAATGAACTGAGTGCGGTCAGACGGGTATGATTTAAACAAGGCTAATGGAGTGTGAGAGAGACCAATAGAAGCTAATCTGCTAAGGAGAATGGGATGAGAGATGGTGTCAAAGGCTGCACTCAGATCAAGGAGAATAAGGATGGAGAGGAGACCAGAATCAGCTGCCATGAGAAGATCGTTTGTATTTTTATAAGAGAAGTTTCGGTGCTATGCAGAGGACGGAAACCAGACTGGAACTGTTTGTAAAGGTTATTATCAGTGAGGTGTAGATGGACTTGTGAAGCAACTATTTTTTCAAGAATTTTTGAGAGGAATGGTAGATTGGAGATAGGACGGAAATTGTTAAAGTTGTTGGGATCTAGACCTGTTTTTTTCAGGATTGGGGTGATGGCGGCAACTTTGAAAGAAGCAGGAACAGTTCCAGTGGTGAGTGAAGAGTGAATAATAGCAGATATGAGGGGAAGGAGAGGGGGTAGACAGGCTTTGACAAGGACAGTGGGGATAGGATCAAGCTGGCAGGTACAAGGCTTTGATTTGTGGATGAGATCAGCGATATCAGTTAAAGACGGAAGTTGAAAAACAGAGGAAGTGAGAAGGGGTGGAGTTAAGACAGAGGAGCATTAGGGACCAAGTCTACGTGTATTTTATGGTAAATGGCCTGTATTTATATAGCGCTTTACTAGTCCCTAAGGACCCCAAAGCGCTTTACATATCCAGTCATCCACCCATTCACGCACACATTCACACACTGGTGATGGCAAGCTACATTGTAGCCACAGCCACCCTGGGGCGCACTGACAGAGGCGAGGCTGCCGGACACTGGCGCCACCGGGCCCTCTGACCACCACCAATAGGCAATGGGTGAAGTGTCTTGCCCAAGGACACAACAACCGAGACTGTCCAAGCCGGGGCTCGAACCGGCAACCTTCCGATTACAAGGCGAACTCCCAACTCTTGAGCCACGATCGCCCGTATGAATTATGAATTTTTTTAGTGAAGAATAGCATTAGAGAGTCGCAGAAGTTAGATGAGTAGAGATGAGCGGGCAGAGAATCAGGTGGCCTGTTAAAGGAGCTGAATAATGAGAATAGGGTCTTGGTGGAGTCCTCACATGAACAGATAGTGGTAGAATAATAGGCAGATTTGGTTTGACTGATACATTCCTGATAAAACAGAACATGATTATTAAACATATCCTTATGAATAGTAAGGCCAGTTTTCTTGTAAAGACGTTCAAGCCGTCGGCCTTTAGCTTTCAATAATCGGAGTTCGGGGGTGTACCAGGGTGCAGAGCGGGAAAAGAGTACAGTTCTGTTTTTTTGTGGAGCAAGAGAATTCAAAATACTACTGAGGCTATGATTATAATTAAATACTAGATCATCTTGAATTGTTAAGAGACAAGCAGCTAGAGAGCAGAAGAAATGATATCGAGATTTATATTCTTGATATTGTGGAAAGAAATAATATGAGGATTGTTAATTATGGAGAAAGTCATGTGAACATTAAAGGAGAGAAGTAGATGATCAGAGATTGGCAGCTCGTCAGCTGTGCAGTTGGAGGGGGTAAGTCCAGAACAACAGACTAGGTCCAAAGTATGGCCCTTAGTGTGGGTAGGGAAGTTTTTGTATTGTTTAAGGCTGAAGCTATCAAAGCAGGATAAAAGGTCTTTGGTAAGAGGATGATCGCAGTTATCCACATGGACGTTGAAGTCACCCAGCAATATTATATTAGGGGAAACAGTAGCTAGGTTGGCCAGCAGATCAGCAAAGTCACTTATAAAAACAGAATTAAATTTTGGGGGGCGGTAGATGACAGCTATGACAGTTGGGGCATGGTCAGAGAGTCAAACCACAGTCCCGTTAACTGGGAGAATTGTTGTTCCAGCCTTCGGGCCTTCTGGCTGGTGCCCGAGGGGTAGCCGCATTAATGAAAGTGGTGGTTGTTTGGGTTAGTGTAAACAACCTGCATCCAATTTTAAAGCGGATCTAATGTCCATCACTGGTCACCAGGTCTGTCAATTTCCTGTTGAAGAGGCGTGAGTACTCACAGCTGGCCCATCATCAGTCATGTCGGCAGGCCTTGTGGGGGTTGGAACAGCTGTAGTCGCTTCCTTTGTTCTTTGATAACCCAGGTCTGAGCCAGCACCGATCAGCCAGAACTCTGTTATCATGGTTCAGAATAGGTAGTTGTCATTCAATGTCTTCCTTCGAGAGTGTCGCCAGGCACACGACGCAACTAACCATCGAGTATCCAGCAGCAAATGTCTCTTCGGGACAATTGGGCTCTCTCCCTCCCTTCGTTGAGGGACCAGTTGATCAAATCCATAATTTTTGAAAGATGCATCCGCCTCCCCCAGCTTGTCTGGGGGAACACCGAGGTATTCCTATATCGGCAAGAGATATAATCTCTCCAGTATGTCCTGGGTCTGACCCGGGGCCTCCTCCCAGTGGAACATGGCCAGGACAACTCACCCAGGAGGGATCCTTGTCAGATGTCCGAACCACCTCGACTGGCTCCTTTTGATATGGAGGAGCAGCGGCTCTACTCTGAGCTTCTCCCAGATGGTTGAACTCCTCACCCTATCAGTAAGGGAGAAGCCTGCCACCCTTCTGAGAAAACTAATTTCTGCCACTTGTATCAGCAAAGTAGTTCTTGAGTTCACTGCTGACGACCATAGGTGAGGGTAGGAACGTAGCTCAACTGGTAAATAGAGCTTTGTTTTACACTCAGCTCTCTCTTCACCAAGACAGGCTGGTACAGGCGATCAATACACCCGCAGCATCAATCTCCCTCTCCACTTACTGGTGAACAAGAATTCTCCACTTGGGGAACTCGTCCTTCAAGTCCTTTAAAAACACCCTTCAAAAAATACTCAAGGGGAAACAGTCAAATGCTTTCCATAAAATACATATACACTGGTTGGGAAAACTCACATGCACCTTCAAGTGTGCTTGAAAGGGTAAAGAGCTGGTCGAGTGGTTTGCAATTGCTGCATTCCGCTTGGCCTGTTGGTACCTGTCAGCTGCCTCAGAAGTCTCACAGGCTAACCGAGCCCAATAGGACATCTGGTTTGGGGGTTACCACCACATCAGGCACCAACCACCATGTGCTCACAGCTCTGGGCAGTGGTTTCGGCAATGGAGGTGCTGAACATACTCTATTTGAACTCATTTCCCCCGACAGGAATGCTGTCAAAACTCTGCTAGAGTGGGAGTTGAAGATCTCACGGACCGGTGTCTCTAGAAGGAATTCCCCATGCACACTCAATATATGTTTAGGCACAGGTCTCGCCTTTTTAGTGTCATTATTTTTTTTGTTTTTCAGCAGATGTTGGTCTGCAGGAGGTTTTAGATGAACATAAGATCAGTCTGAGGAGGAGATGTGTGCGTGATGAAACAGGAAGTAGAACCCTCATCAACACCATCTACACTGAGCTCTACATCACAGAGGGACAGAGTGAAGAGGTTCATACCCAACATGAGGTGAGGCAGCTGGAGACAGCTTCCAAGATGGACGCCCTCCATGACGCTCCAATCAGGTGCCAGGACATCTTTAAAGCCTTACCTGACCAACAGACACCCATCAGAGTGGTTCTGACCAACGGCGTGGCTGGTGTTGGAAAAACCTTCTCAGTGCAGAAGTTCACTCTGGACTGGGCAGAGGGCTTGGAGAACCAACATGTCAGTGTGGTGGTTCTGCTTTCATTCAGGGAGCTGAACCTGATCAGAGATGAGCAGTACAGTCTTCTGGAGCTGCTCCATGTTTTCCATCCAACATTACAGAAGGTCTCAGCAGAGAAGCTGGCTGTCTCTCAGCTTTTGTTCATCTTTGACGGCCTGGATGAAAGCAGACTTTCATTGGATTTCACCAACAGGAAGCTGCTGTCTGATGTCACACAGAAGTCATCAGTCAGCCAGCTGCTGACAAACCTCATCCAGGGGAATCTGCTTCCCTCGGCTCTCGTCTGGATAACTTCCCGACCCACAGCAGCCAATCAGATCCCTCCTACATGTGTTGACAGGCTAACAGAAGTACGAGGCTTCACTGACGCCCAGAAGGAGGAGTACTTCAGGAGGAGATTCAGTGATGAAGAGCTGTCCAGCAGAATCATCTCCCACATGAAGACATCCAGGAGCCTCCACATCATGTGTAGAATCCCAGTCTTCTGCTGGATCACTGCTACAGTTCTGGAGCACATGTTGACTACAGAGCAGAGAGGAGAGCTGCCCAAGACCCTGACTGACATGTACTCACACTTCCTGCTGGTTCAGACAAAGAGGAAGAAGAACAAGTACCACGAGGGACATGAGACGAGTCCACAGGAGCTGACGGAGGCTGACAGGGAAGTTCTTCTGAAGCTGGGGAGGCTGGCGTTTGAACATCTGGAGAAAGGAAACATCATGTTCTACCAAGAAGACCTGGAGCAGTGTGGTCTTGATGTCACGGAGGCCTCGGTGTACTCAGGAGTTTGTACAGAGATCTTCAAAAGAGAGTGTGTGATCTTCCAGAAACCAGTCTACTGCTTTGTTCATCTGAGCATTCAGGAGTTTCTGGCTGCAGTCTACATGTTCCACTGTTTCACCAGCAGGAAGACAAAGGTGCTGAGGGATTTTCTGGATATCTGGCATAATATCCCATCACTTATTGAGCTCCTTTCAGAAACCATGAGAGAATCACTGAGAAGTAAAACCGGCCACCTGGACCTGTTTGTCCGCTTCCTTCATGGCCTCTGTCTGGAATCCAACCAGAGACTCTTAGGAGGTCTGCTGGGTCAGACAGAGAAAAACCCAGGAACCATCCAGAGAGTCATCAACAACCTGAAGATGATGAACAGTGATAAAATCTCTCCTGACAGAAGCATCAACATTTTTTACTGTCTGATAGAAATGAATAACCTCTCAATACATCAGGATATCCAAGAATTTTTGAAGTCAAAAAACAGATCAGAGAGACTCTTTGAGATCCACTGCTCAGCTCTGGCCCACATGCTGCAGATGTCAAAAGAGGTTCTGGATGAGTTGGACCTGCAGAAATACAACACATCAGACCAAGGACGACACAGACTGATTCCAGCTGTGAGGAACTGCAGAAAGGCTCGGTGAGTCCAGATGTGATCATTTACACCATAAATCAGTGTAGACTGGTAGATTTGTTTTTAATACGTAGACAGTACAAAATCATTTTCTTTTGTTTTAGTTTTACATTCAGCTTTCCTTTGGTGAAAGCAAAGCTCAGCAGTTTTTCACACGGTAAAAGGAGTATGAGGCCACTCATACTTAGGGGGTTATTGTCATTGGATCCTTAGAACACCTGGGTGGATGATGTAGATGATGGTGGTGGCTCAGTTTTTTGGTGATTAAATACAAAAAATACATAGATTTCTGTAATTGTTGGATAACATTTAAATAATATGACAGGAAAATGCAGCCATTTAAAGTCACTTTAAATCTAGCTGAAATCAATTTATTTTGTTTTATATTTATTAGAAGGCTCAATCATGTGTTGTTGTGAATGTATTTAAATGTAACATTCACTGGCTGGTAAAGATTTTGTTTTCATCTGGATGTGGGAGACTTGCTGTGTCTTTCTCTGTCAGCCACTGTGTTTGTATAGAGGTGGAGAGCAGTTACCTTATTCTGTCTCAGGCTCATAATTAGTGACATAGTGAGTGGTTCAATCTCCATGAATCACTGGAATAATAATAATAATAATAATGGATTGGATTTATATAGCGCTTTTCAAGGCACCCAAAGCGCTTTACAATGCCACTATTCATTCACTCTCGCATTCACACACTGGTGGAGGCAGCTACAGTTGTAGCTACAGCTGCCCTGGGGCAGACTGACAGAAGCGAGGCTGCCATATCGCGCCATCGGCCCCTCTGGCCAACATCAGTAGGCGGTAGGGTAAAGTCTCTTGCCCAAGGACACAACGACCAGGACAGAGAGCCCAGGGATCGAACCGGCGACCTTCCGGTTACAGATACGCTTCCCAAGCCCCTGAGCCACGGTCGCCCCACAAACACAAACTGCCTACACCAACAGAAATAGCCTCTGCTACTCCAAAACTGCTCCAGATGACCTCAACAACAGAAACTGTCCTTGCTGCTCCTCCACACACACTTGAGCTTTTTTGCATTAATGTACACTCGGTCTGTCTTTATAACACAGATTGTATATTTTCTATAATCACAGACTGGCTCAGTGTGGACTCTCAGAGACTCACTATGAAGTTGTGGTCTCAGCTCTGAAGTCCAACCCCTCCCATTTGACAGAGCTGGACATGAGTGGAAACAAGCTGCAAGGTTCAGGCGTGAAGCTTCTGTGTGCTGGACTGGAGAGTCCAAACTGTCGACTGGAGACTCTGAGGTGAGTTCACTGACTGCAGCTGTTGTTTTTTTCTATATTTCAGATCTTTGATTCATGTTTGAAACTTTCTTTAGTTCCTAAATGTTCAGGATGTGTCGGAAGACAAATGTGAAGAAGTTTGAGTGCTTTCAGAAATGTTGTCTCTTGCCAAATGACTGAACAACAGTTTTTCCTTTTGGCTCCAAATAGAAGTGACAGGCTATTATGAGGATTTTGATCTCACTCAATTAAACATTTAAAACATTCCGCTTTGTTTTTCAAATTTTACTCCACTCAGCCATTTAAACTAATTGTCGTTCGGAAATCATAAAAAATGAAACTAAATATTGAAGCTCACTATTTCTATTATTGCTGGAGAAGCAACATGTTCATTCAGTATCAGCTTTTATATTCTCAATTTTCTGCTGTGAACACATTATGAATACTGAATGACTTCAAACAGGAAGTCAATTTGTTAAGCTGATACCTTTTACATTTTTATTCAGATTGGAGAAATGCAGTTTGTCAGATATCAGCTGTGATTATCTGGCCTCTGCTTTGAAGTCCAACCCCTCCCATCTGAAACATCTGGACTTGAGTCTTAACATGATGCAAGATTCAGGATTGGAGCGGCTATGTGGTTTTCTGGAGGATCCACACGGGGGACTGCAGACTCTGAGGTTAGACGCCACGTTTTTATGATATGCAAATCCAGAGAACTTAAATTTTCAGTTCTATGGATTTAACAGAATTTTATCTTACTGTAGTAGTAAGTCATTACCAGTTTACTGGGTAAGAAGCAATTAACATTAATCACACACCAGTCAAAACACCCAAAAGTTCATTTTAACTCTCAAGAACTTATTGACATTTAATGAACAGCATAGATGTCCTGCCAGTGTCAGTGTGTCTCTCCCTGCAAAGTCTTTGGGTTTTTTTCTCTTACAAAATATTTTATAAGTAAGTAAAGTTTATTTATTAAGTGCTTTTCATACACAGGTAGTCACAAAGCTCTGTGCAAGGTTAAAATAAACAGAACGTAAAGTACCAAAACAGACAATACAATGTAAATAAAAAAAAAAAAAAAAAATAACAACAACAACAAAATTGCTCAACAGAAGGCTTGTTAAAATAGAAAAGTTTTAAAGGATTCCACAGAGTCCACCAAACGTAGCTGTGGTCGTAGACTTCCGGTGCCCGAAGCCAGACTCAATAACCAATGTACTTTAAAAGAACCGATCAAAAGACTTGTTCCAAGGTCTCACCAAACTCCTAGTACACCTGAGTTTTGGCATCAGCCGCTGCCGGTACCTGTCAGCTGCCTCTGATAACAGATAACACTCCTGTATGTATAATGTGTAGGTACAAAAATACTTTAGTCTATTTGGTGTAGATTAAACTTGCTCAGAATCATCAGATTGAGTATGTAGACTGAATGACCCAGAGGTGTACTGAGGAGTACAAGGTGAACAGGAATAGAGACAGCATATAGTCCATTGTTGAGCTCCTGTATAAGAATTAGATAACTTTATTAATCTCTAAGGAAATTATATAGTTACAGTCACTCTAGGGCAGGGGTCTCAAACAAACGGCCCACGGGCCATTTGCGCCCCACGTCACCTCTGCTTGCGGCCGGCATATAGATGTGAAGAAGAATTTTTTTTTAAATTATTATTCAAAAAATGATTTAATACGACGGCAGAGTGTTACAAGCATGGCCCTTTAAGACTGTAGCCTCGTGGGCGGTGTAGTCCGTGCTGCAGGGAGAACATGTGGGACCGCCCCTCCCGCTGTGTGTGTGTGAGGGAGGGAGAAAAGGGAAAGTCGAAAAGTACAGGTGCTACCGAGCAGAAACGGGAGATGGAAGCAGTGCCTGACCAGCCCAGTTGTAAGTAAGCTGTAAATACTCGACTGTACACTGTGTTCGTGTTTTCCTCCGAAACAATCAAGTTCTGCTGGAGCAGCCTTTCAACGCCTCTCTCTGTCTCTCGCTAGCAAAGTTGACCCAGACAGTAAAGCTAGTTCCCGGCTACGAGCCCGACACAGAACCCGAAGTATTAACCTGGCCAAGGTAACAAGGGAGTGCAAACATGTTGAGGGCTGTGTTAGTTCAGTGAGAGATTTATTTGTAAAGAAAACAATTTTCACTTGCCGTCGAAAACTAATATGTACGCTTATGCCTGCATTTTTATTTTGTTAAATACAAACAAAATTGTAGCAGAAGTGCTGCCACGTGTCTGGCCAGAAAGAGCTGTTTATTTGGTAGTTCAATGAAACTACTGTACTATACCGCTGAGTGACTGTCTTCTGCTCGTCAAATACATTTCATTGCATTTTCATTGCAGTTAAGAGTGAGAAAAAAAAATTGCGTTCATGTTTGAAATTTTGTTTTGCTAACTAATACTTAGCAAAGAAAAATACAACAAATTTAAATGTACAATTTAGTACAGGGAGAGGAGCTACAGAAAGTGTGCCTCACCAGTGTGGAGTCCATGCAGCTCTGGCTGGGAAACCCCACACATGCAACATGTTTACAAGTGGCATCACACTGATTAATGCCCCACTTCAACAGTGACACATGGAACCTTAGTTTTACAAAAATTTAATTTACACAATAAAAAATAAATAAACTGTATACAGTTTATTTATTTTTTATTGTGTAAATTAAATTAAATTAAATAAATAAACTGTATACAGGGCAGCACGGTGACACGGTGGTTAGCACTGTTGCCGCACAGCAAGAAGGTCCTGAGTTCAATTCCACCATCAGGCGAGGGTCTTTCTGTGTGGAGTTTACATGTTCTCCCCGTGTTTGCGGGGGTTCTCTCTTTGGACGGCTTCCTCCCACCATCCAAAGACATGCAGCTTGTGGGGATAGGTTAATTGGATAATCCAAATTGCCACTAGGTGTGAATGTGAGTGTGAATGGTTGTCTGTCCCTGTGTGTTGGCCCTGTGACAGACTGGCGACCTGTACAGGGTGTACCCCGCCTTTCGCCCTATGACAGCTGGGATAGGCTCCAGCGCCCCCCGCGACCCTGAAAAGGATAAGCGGAAGCGAATGGATGGATGGATGGATAAAACAAACAAAACACTACATTTTAGGAAATATTAGTGGGTGTTTTCTTGTTTGTTTTTTGTACTACTTGAACACTAAAGTGGCCCTCCAATGAGATGACAGTGCCAGAAGTGGCCCACGGCTCATTTGAGTTTGAGACCCCTGCTCTAGGGCAATAACAGTAACAGACTGAACTGAATTAAACAATACAATATATTACAGACTTTAGAAAGATATAAGAAATAGCTCTAATATATACAAATGGCTCAATTATAGATCCATCCATCCATTCTCTTCCACTTATCCTTGTCAGGCTCGCATGGGGGGCTGGAGCCTATCCCAGCTACCATAGGGCGAGAGGCGGGGCACACCCTGGACAGATCACCAGTCTGTCACAGGGAAACACATTTAACCGTTCACACTCAAATTCATAACTATGAACAATTTAGAGTTACCAGTCAACTCAGCTGGGAAGCTGAGGTAACCAGAGAGAATGCAAACTGGGCCAAATATACCATATACACATACACAAATATATAAATACAGATTATACAATAGGGATAAATAGAATAAACAGGAATAAGAATACCAGGGAATTGCACATTTCAACTTTTGTGAGTCTATTACACCGTTGAATGTTAAAAGAGAGAGAGAGAAAAAATATATATAAATATGTAAAAAATATTGCACAGTGACAAAGGCACTACACATTAGTTGTTCCCCCCTCCTTTGTCCCCCTGTTTCCCCTCCCTCTCCCCTCCAGAGAGGAGTTAAACAGTTTGATGGCGTGTGGGACAAAGGAGTTTTTAAGTCTGTTGGTCGTTGACTTGGGGAGAAGCAACCTGTCACTGAACAGACTCCTCTGGTTGTTTATGGCCATATGCAGATGATGCCCAGCATTGTCCATAATGTTCAACAGGTTCTTTATTGTAGTAGGCCACGAGATGACAGACTTCTGAGCATCACGTCTGTCCTGAAGATTGTCTCCTTGGCATCTTTGCTTAGGGCTTGTTATTGTGCTGCCATCACCAGAACCTCTGTGTTGTCTTTTTCTAGCCACTATTAGGCTTAGGCTATATGTGTCTGGTTCATAATAAATTACATTAATTAGAGTCTCACTGTTGGACACATTGCATCATATAATCTGAAAAACAGTGAAACCCTCAATGATTTAAACCAGAAACTGTCGAATAAGCTTTTTTCTTTTCCTCTTTATACAGACTGGAGTGGTGCAGTTTGTCACAGGTCAGCTGTTATTATCTGGCCTCAGCTATGAAGTCCAACCCCTCCCATGTGAAACATCTGGTCCTGAGGGGAAACAACCTGCAGGATTTAGGAGTGAAGCAGCTGTGTGGTTTCCTGGAGAGTCCCCGCTGTAGACTGGAAACACTGAGGTCAGACACTATGTTTTAGTTATGTTAAAGAGGCTGCAGACATTAGGCTGATATTAATAATAAAATAATAATGGATTGCATTTATATAGCGCTTTTCGAGACCCTCAAAGCGCTTTACAATTCCACTATTCATTCACACACTGGTGGAGGCAGCTACAGTTGTAGCCACAGCTGCCCTGGGACAGACTGACAGAAGCAAGGCTGCCATCGGCCCCTCTGGCCATCACCAGTAGGCAGTAGGTGAAGTGTCTTGCCCAAGGACACAACAACTGAGACTGTCCGAGTCGGGGCTCAAACCGGCAACCTTCCGGTTACAAGACGAACTGCCAACTCTTGAGCCACGATCGGCGATCGCAGTATTATACTGATCTACAATCAGGATCTTCATTGTGCACTCTTCTGGTTTTGGTTCAGTCAGTATCTGGTGTGGCCACCATTTGCCTCACACAGTGTAAAACCATTGCATAGAGTTGATCAGGTTGTTGATTGTGGGCTGTGGAACATTGGTCCACTCCTCTTCAATAGCTGAGCGATTTTGCAGAATATTGGCAGGAACTGGAACATGCTGTCATATACCCCGGATCCAGAGCATCCCAAACATACTCGATACTTCCAAATATGGGTACAACCATGGGTACAACCATCTCCCAGGACCTGAAGTGGGAGACCAACATCAACTCCATCCTCAAAAAGACCCAGCAGAGGATGTACTTCCTGAGACAACTGGGGAAGTACAGTCTTCCACAGGAGCTGCTGATCCAGTTCTACACTGGTCATTGAGTCTGTCCTGTGCTCCTCCATCACAGTCTGGTATGGTGCAGCCACTAAACAGGACAGGAGCAGACTGCAGCGGACTGTACGGGCAGCAGAAAGGATCATCGGCGCCCCCCTGCCCTCCATCCAGGATCTGTACCTCTCAAGAACCAGGAACCAGGCAGGGAAACTCATCACAGTCCCCTCACACCCTGCACACAGACTTTTTGATCTGCTGCCCTCTGGCAGACGGTACAGAAGCCTGCAGACCAGGACCACCCGACACAGGAACAGTTTCTTTCCCCTCGCCATCTCCCTTCTTAACAGTTGACCTGTCACACTGCTCCCACTGCCAGACTGCAACTGCACCTTATGTACATTTTGTAGTATTCATTCCACCTCATTCATTTCTGTATTTTATGTATATAAGTTTAGATTCGTTATTTATAGTTGGTTTACACAGCTTTGTGTATGTATGTGTAATGTGTATATATAGACACTTGTGTGTGTGTGTGTGTGTGTGTGTGTGTGTGTGTGTGTGTGTGTGTGTGTGTGAGATTTACATTGCTGTGCTTGAGAGCAACCATCTACCGGAACCAAATTCCCTGTATGTGTCTGCACATATACTTGGCCAATAAACACGATTCTGATTCTGATTCTGATTCTGATATTGTGTAGAGATCCTTGCAATATGGGGCTGTGCATTATCATCCGGCAACATGATGGTTGTGGATGAATGGCACAACAATGGGCCTCGGGATCTTGTCACGGTATCGCTGTGCATTTAAAATGCGAGGAATAAAATGCACCTGTGTTCGTTGTCCATAACATACGCCTGGCCATACCAGAACTGCACCGCCACCATGGGCAACTCGATCCACAACAGTGACGTCAGCAAACCGCTGATGCCACACACCGATTGTTGCTGCAGCTGGTCTCAGATGATCCTAGAGGTGAACATGCTGGATGTGGAGGTACTTCCAAATTCTCTGAAACGCCTTTGGAGATGGCTCATGACAGAGAAATGAACATTAATTTCATGGGCAACAGCTCTGGTAGACGGCTCCTGAAGAGTGAAGAAGAGCCTCAGAAAATGAGAGCAGAAGGAAAAAGGAACGGTCAGCTTTGTTTTTAATTGGCTGGAAGAGTGGAAGGTCAAAGATGTTACAGACACAGGAAGTGACCTTATAGTCAAGGCTGGAGCAGCTGGGCCGTTCTGGGTTTCTCTGATTTTGCTGTTCTGGTCCTGATGCTGTGAAACCAGAGGGCAGCATATACATATTTACTAGGGGTGCAACGATATTCGTATCGATATTGAACCGTTCGATACAGTGCTTTCGGTTCGGTACGCATATGTATCGAACAATACAAAATTTTTAATTTATTTTATCAACTTTCCTTCTGACGATGCTGTCTGTGTTGAGCGCTCAGTGAATCTGCACTCGACAGTGCAGCCTAGGCGGAGTAGTCGAACGCAGATTCACTGAGCGCAGGGCAAGCTAGCGAGACAGAAGTTAAGCTCTCCTTGCAACATGGACCTCCCCCACCCTCATTCAGATCTGGCGTTTGGAATTATTTTGGTTTTCATGTGACGTATGACCCTGAAGGTAAGCGAGTCATGGACTAAAGTAAAACAGTATGTTGGATGTGCCATGCAATGCTTAATTACATGGGTGGGAACTAGTGTGTTAGCGCAGTTAGCTCGTTAACGTGTTGGCCGTCCAGCCCCATGCACGGGGCGATTGGTGGTAGCTCGTTAACGGAGATTTGCCGTGTTGTGGCGTTAACGTCATTTCAACGAGATTAACCTGAAAGCACTAGTGGGAACACGACGAATATGACTGCACATTTACACCGACATCATCCTAGTGCAAAGACAAAAACAACAAGCATGCTACTAACTTTAGCCGAGTCATTTAGACAGCTGTTAGCACATGATTCTCCTTATGCTGCTGAGAATATAGCCCAGAAGAAGCGGATAGTATAGCTTTTATTTTGGAAAGAGACATTTCTCTGTAATAAACTCTCTTTTCCAAAGATGAGTGATTCCTCAATCAGATACAGGGCTCGCAATATCGCTAGCCCGACGTCCCGGAGCTAGCGATTTTTCTATCTCTGCCCTGCCCGTCGGGCTATTGTAGGAAGCAAAAATATATGTCAATGCTTTTGCATTCTTTCAGAAATGTAGCTGGGTAATTATGTCATTGGCATCGGTGAGCCACTGTCAATATGTGACATATTGAAATCGCGTTTGAATTTGCGCTTGTTTTTTGCTTTCACTTTGCAATCGTGAACTGTGTATAGAGAGCGACAGCACTGATCTGTGAGTGATGATAATTTGTGCACCAATTCCTCTGACATCGTCTTATTAATCGTTAGCTTACTATGCAAACATGACAAGTGAAATCTCCCGCAGCTTAAACATGTGAGAGGTTGATTGCGCAGAGAATCGCTGAGCTTATGTGAGTGCATGTGTAAAAGCAGCAGGATATATATTTTAGTTCTGCTGAGCCAAATAAGACAGGTCAGGGTGAAGAAGTGACAGCCAAAGAAAAGCTTACCACAAAACGGAAAAGTTATGACAAATCAGACTATAAGGCAAAAAGAAAGTGCAGCTTTATGGTTTCATGGACAAAAGAATTTCTGTGGCTGCAATATGACGAGCTAAATAACCAGGGCTGCACATAAGTGGTCCGCAGGTGCGCATTCGCTGTCAAAATAAAAAACGGGCACAAGATAAGAAATTGCAACGCGTGTTTGCGTACATACGATTTTCAGGAGGACAGACATTTGTTTAGAACTCTTAAAGATGTCGAAGAAGCTCCTTTAAGCAATTACTGTGATGTTCCTCCACCTCCAAAGAAATGTCAGGAGTCCGAACCACAAAAGAAGCGCGTATTCTCGGAAAAGTAGTTGCAGGAGGTGAGCTGGCTTCAAACAAATGATGAACGCACAGAGATGTGGTGCGGGATGTGCCGCGAAAATTTAATAAATGACAAATTAAAAAGGCATCAACATTTTTTTTTGTATCGAAAAAATATTGAACCGTGACACCAAAGTATCGAACCGAACCGTGAATTTTGTGTATCGTTGCACCCCTAATATGTACATATATGAAATTCTTTCTAACTGTTCTTTTAACCTTGAAACATAAAGGCCTGTGGTTGAAACAAACATGCGCACACACAAACACATATAAGCTGTTTGGATTATAAACACTGAATGATTTCAAGTAAAAAATCCAACACACATATCTTTTATTTGTTATTTAGGCTGAGCATCTGCAGTTTGTCACAGATCAGCTGTGTTTATCTGACCTCAGCTCTGAAGTCCAACCCCTCCCATCTGAAACATCTGGACCTGTGTCACAATTACAAGCTGCAGGATTCAGGAGTAAAGCAGTTGTGTGGTTTTCTGCAGAGTCCATACTGCAGACTGGAAACTTTGAGGTCAGTCACCATGTTGTGTGTGGATGTACATGATAAAAACATTGTGGTGGCATTAAACTGCAGATGTAGCCCTTCATGTAGAGTAGGCCCATTATGGCAAAATCTGATTATCTAACAAAATATTCATTATAAAAAAGCACCATGCAACCATGCAAGTTAAAAGAAATCAGAAAGAAAGTAAGGAGGAGGTGGTGAGGGACACAGGGTCGTCTGGTTTGGAGTTAGGCCTGAACTATAGCAGCTGTTTCTGACCACAGGCGACCAGTGGTCCCTGTTGGCCCACAGCTTCTGGTGGGGCTGGTCAAGATTAAAGTCAGTTTCTAGTGTTATGAAAGTGTCTCTTTTTTAATTTGGCTAAATCACTGGGCCATAACCATACTGTGGACCATTCACTCTTAATTAAACAGCCATGAGCATGGAAAACAGACAAATCCTAATTTCTCTGACACTCATTAGTATATCTGAGAATAAAAAGCAGTGAAACCACACGATCATAAGCAAAGATGAGAAGCAAACTGAACAGGTTAGATAAACACAGACCAGTATAGAGTCTTTGGTCCAGACTGGAACAGCTGTGTGCCCAGTTTGAGCTCTCTTCAGTGCTGTGACCTGACAGACCCAGAGGGGCCATCACATCACATTTAGAAGCTCCCCTGATGGAGCCACAACACATGTCCAATACTTAGTCTGTCTTGTTGGACCAACTGGAAGAAATGATTCAAGGACTTAGTCACAGAACAGAGATTCAAATCTCCAAAATCCAACTGGCTGCATCAGGACATATAGTCTGAAACTCTGCACAGTTTCCTGTTTGAAACTGCTTCCTGTTGGCTTCAGCTGTTTGGAGTTTCCATTTTCTGAACTTCTACATTCTGAAGCTTCTTCAGCTCTGAACAGATGATGAAACACTGAATGATTTCAAGCACTTTGTCTAATAAACATAAGTGATTTCAGTTGTTATTTAGAGTTATTTAATAAACTTGTGCTTTATTTTTCCTCCGCGTTTTTCTAAACTCATCTTTTCTTTATGCAGATTGGAGTACTGTTTTATATCAGCTGTTGGCTGTGAATATCTGCACTCAGCTCTGACATTCAACCCTACCCATCTGCGAGAGCTGGAGCTGAGAGGAAACAACCTGCAGGATCTACATGTGAAGCGATTGTCTGATCTTGTAGAGAATTCACACTATAGCCTGGAAACTCTGAGGTCAGTAAATGGTTGTAGTCAGTCAATGTTGCTTCAGTGGTAATGTATTAAACATGGTTAACTTCTCTAGTAATGAAGTGTGAACAAGTTTGTTGTGGACGTACCATATTTTCCGCACTATAAGGCACACTTAAAATCCTTTAATTTTCTCAAAAATCAACAGTGTGCCTTATGTATGAATTCTGGTTGTGCTTACTGACCTCGGACCGATTTCATGTGCTACACGGCGCTCAAAAATCTGTCAAAAATATTTAAGTACGACTTTGGTAAGAGATGAAGCCGCACTGCTTGATGGATTGTTGGACCATTACAGCTACTGTAGTCAGGAGCCTCGTGGAGGAATCTGGGTCCTAAACTCCGTCTTCTTCAGGTCCCAAAAGCCAATCGAACAGTGCGGCATCACTGAGAGTTACAAACTGTCTAAATTCTTTCATCTTTAATAAAATGATCAGTGTTGCTGCTTTACCAGGTGTAACAATTAAGTTTAACATCCAGGCATCCGTGAAAACAGGATTCATTAAATTTAACGGAGTTAGAAGTTAGCAGGAAGTTAGCTCGCTAGCTTCCACCTAAACATGATATACCATGTTCTGACTGAGAGATTTCTGAAACAATTCAAACGTACAGCTCTGCTGTCACTTCCAACATAAATGAAGACAGAAAACTAAACAGCAGTGACGTTTGTAGGGTTACTGAAGTTTTTTCAAGTCTTTTCAAGGTTTGAAAGTGCTTGAATTTCAGATATGGTGCTTAAAAGTGCTTGAAAGTGTAACTGTATTTCATTCACCATAAATAACTATCTGATTCAATAGTTTTCTTATCAGATAGAAAAATAAAATGAGTTGCAAACTGTAAAAGCAAAATTTCCCCGCCTGGGCTGCCTTGCGCCTCTGTCTGGGTTTTTTGGGGGTTTTTTATTTCCTGTCCCGTTTGGCTCTTTTGCATCAGAATTATTGTCTAAAGGCGAAGAAAGAGGCCCAACGGATTTGCTTTACCAAATTGACCATCCCAGCCTTATTGGAAAGATACGGGACAGATTTGACTGGGGAAAAGAAAGGGGAGAAAGAAAGAGAGAAAAAAACAGTGGGGAAGAGGGACGGGGATAAAGGGCAAAAAACAAAAACCAACAAAATAAGCAGACAAAAAATACATCTATCAATCACCTGGATCACCTGTTGAGAAAGAAAAACGAAAACAAGCAGAAGAAGACGAGAGCAATACAATAAACAACATCATGATGATCTATGGGAATATAACAGTAAATACTAAATGTTAAACATTATTGTGCAGCATGTAATATCGACAGCGCACAGTGTGCTTTGAGGTAGGAGCCAAAAAGGGTGTAGTTTGTGTGTGTGAGCACCCGTGTGTACACCTGTGAGCATGGACGCGCTTGTTCTTAAAAGGTTCCTACATGTAATGATCTGATCTCCCGTGTTTTAAATGCACCTTAGAACAACACGCAGCAACACTACACATGAGCGAGAGGAGGGAGGTTTGGGGTCTTCACACACCGCTGTTCTCTGCTAGCCATCGGGGTGGGGGAGCTTGAAGGAGGTGTTGGCCTGGGGCGGTCTGCTTGCCTCCACCCCGGGGGAAAGGGTAACATCTCCTGGGTCTAGGTGCCGTTTCCCCCTCCAGGGGTGAGGGTACCTGGACCCGGGGTATAGAGTTTGTTTGGGGAGTGTGATTGTGTGTACAGTGTCCATGTATGTCAGTCCCTACGTTGGGTGAGTGCTGAGTATTTGTATATGTGTGCATGAGGGTGGGAATGCATGTTTGTGTCTGTGTGTGCCTGTTTGTCTGTGTTTATATGTCAGGTCGGGTCTTAGACTCCACCTCTCTGGGAACTGCCAGGCCCTCCAAAGTGTGGAGGCCTATCTCCCCTCACCACACTCCCTGCCGGTGGCTGATGCCCTCAGGGGTCGGTGCATTGGTGGTTCTTTGTGTCCGGGGCTGGGCGCTCAGGTATGTACCAGCTCACTCCTGGTGACTACTTGGCGGGGCCTGGTGCCTGTTGCTCGGTCAGGCCTCTTCCGGGGTGCGGGGGGCCCTCGGGCCTCCGGCCTGTGGGCCTGTGGCTCGGTTCACTCTGGCACAGCTGGCTGCCGGCAGAGCCGGCGGGCACGCCACTGCAGCCTCCTTTGGCTTCTGCTCCGTGGCTACTGGGTGACGCCTCGTCTGGGGATCCTCAGCCCTTCCCATGAGGGTGGCATGGATGCCCCTCCGGTGCTCCTCCTTGGGCTCTCGCACGCTGGGGCCTCTGGATGTCTGGGGCCTGGATCTCCTCCATGCCTGCTTCATGCCCTGAGGGACGGGGCTATGGCTCTCTACATCCTCTAGCAGATCATTACATGGGGAAACCTTTTGAATACAAGCGCGCTGATCCACACAGGTGTGCACACGGATGTTCACTGTTCATAGACATAAACTACACCTCTATTGGCTGCTATTTCCAAGCACATTGTGCGCTGTTGGTCCTGCTTGCTACACAACAACATTCAATATTTAGTATTTACTGCTGTTTACACTTAGATAGATTAACGTGATGGTGTTGTGTTTAGTATGTTGCTCTGTTGTTTTTGCTTGTTTTCTCTTCTTTCTCTCAACGGGTGATCCAGGAGATTTTTTTTCTTTCTCTTTTTAAGTTTCCTTTCTCACTGTCCCTCTTCCCTTCTGTTTTTCTTTTCCTTTATCTGTCTTTCTCCCTTTCCTATCCCTCAGTCATGTCTGTCCCGTCTGTAACAACTGAAAATTAAATTAAATTAAAAAAAAAAAAACCATTGTCTGTAGCAAACACAAAACACAGGAAAATGTGTTAAAGAGTGAAAAAAAAAAACCGAAAAAACAAAAATGTGTTTATCGTCAGCACCTGCACGTTAAACTACTTAAACATTATAAATATCTTCAAGCTCACACTGAGGCCTGTGGTTCACTATCAGCCACTGATAGTGTTGGGAAGGTTACTTTTAAAATGTATTCCATTACAGAATACAGAATACATGCCCCAAAATGTATTCTGTAACGTATTCTGTTACGTTACTCAATGAGAGTAACGTATTCTGAATACTTTGGATTACTTAATATATTACCATGCTACATGAATGTACTATTACTGTGTGATTTATTACTATTACTGAAGGTTACTCGTCATACCAACGAGATGTTTAAATCTTAATATAAACGAGTAACAGTGGGTGGACATTAGGTAAGGCTGCACTTTTTGCAGTGATCTCGTGTAGAAAACTATTTGTGCGTATATAAAACAGGTCAGCGGCTCCGAACCGTAGTAAAGGGACCTCTGGCTAATACGTCGGGTTCGTGTCGGCTCGTAGCTGAAAAATAGCTTTACTTTGTTGTCTGGGTCAACTTTGCTAGCGAGAGACAGAGAGAGGCGTTGAAAGGCTGCTGCAACGGAGCTTATTGTTTCAGAGGAAAACAGGAACACCGTGTACAGTCGAGTCTTGATAGCTTACTTACAGCTAGGCTACACTGCCCAAGGCTACATTCTTTAGGGCTGTGCCTGTAACACTCTGCCTATTGCCTTCATATTAAATAATTTTTTGAACAATAATTTTTCATTATGTGGACCACAAGTAGGGGTGACATGGGCTGCAAGACTGAGATAAATGTGCTGGAAAAGCTTGAAATGGGACATTGAAAGTGCTTAAAAAGTGCTTGAATTTGACCCTGAAAAAAGCGTATGAACCCTATCTCTGGAAACACTCGTTTATCTCCTCTGCTCTTCCTCCTTCTCTCTGCAGGTGGTGATGATGGTAAACAGGACGGTGTGTGTGCTGAGAGGAGCAGCTGTGTCCTGATGATCCAGAGAGGTTGAAGCAGCAGCAGCTTGTGTGTAGAGACGCTCTGACTGGGCCATGTTACTGGGAGGTGGAGAGGAGAGCTTCATCCAGCAGTGACTGACAGAGGAATGAAGTGCAGATGACTGTCAGTGCTGCAGAGTGAACTGCTCTGAGAACAGCTCCACTGTCAGACACAATGTAGAGTCCAGCATCATCCCTGTGTGTCCCTCTGGATCTGACAGGATCATCAGTGTATCTGGACTGCTCTGCTGCTGCTCTGTCCTTCTACAGTCTCTGCACAGTCTCTGTCTCACTCTGGCTTCAGACCCTCCTGGATCAAACTCACCAGGAAAGGTTTCAAACATCACTGATTAATAAACATAATGTTTTTATAAGATTGATGTCACGTTTTCATGTTTGTGTGCAGTTTCACTGTTTTTTTTATTAGAAATAATTAAATTGTTGCTTAAATTTATACAAAATGTCAGAAATCTGCACTGACATGAAGGTATAACTGGACATCTTTGACTACAGTTTGTTTTTGCCTTGTTTGGTTTCAGTGTTTTCAGCTCAGCCTCACGTGTCTGAATTTACAGCCATGTTTCATTGACATGTGTAGTAACACAACTGATCTGAAATCACACAAAAACATAAAATCCTAGTAGTACTTATATTTTACTGTAAAAAACACAAACATGTTTACTGAATGATTTTAATAACTATATTCATACAAATATAGATGTTAAGTTTTGAAAATGATGATTTTCCCAAACTAAACGTGACGATTCAGAAAAAAACACTGGGTCTGCTCTTTTATCATGACTGGTTTTAGTGGCCGATCAGTAACATTTACAAACTGGTGTGTAGTTTAAAGTCTGAACTTTCAACAGGAGTTAAAACACAGACTCAGCGTGGCTGCAGCTCGTTGCTGTGTCAGATTAAATCCGTCATGTGACCTGGAGGCGTGTCCATGGACCTCAGATAACGCTCACCTTTATTCCATTTCCACACTGTCCCTGTGTGAAGTCCGCCCATAGTGCTGATTCAACATGTGCTCTGGCACCATCGTAGGCCTCGTTGCTACTGACAACAACAAATAAACCCTGTCCACTCTATTGGCTGAGCCACGTTGAACCATGTCGGTCTGTGACGTGAACTAAAGGGTTTGGGTGAACTGTCCCTTTAAAAGCACGAACACGGAGTCTGCGCTGAGGAGGAGGAGGAGCCTGTGGGCTGTGTCACTAAGCGTTGGACCCCTCCTCCTCCTGTGTGGTTCCTCGCGCTCATGGCCTCCGCTCCGCGCGCTCCTCTCTACCTGGGCCTTGACTTGAGCACGCAGCAGGTAACAGCACCTCACCTGTCCCTCCTTCACCTGCGCGGAGTCTGCTGTGACATGCTGTCCACGTGCACGTAGCAGTAAAATAACGGACTTTAGTGCGCAGGCGCAGAACGTGGAGACGGCGGAAGGTTTGATTTGTTGTCTCAGCTGGACTCCGTACTCTCGTACGGAGTCCAGCTGATCGGATAGGTTTTGACCCGCGTGCACTCGCAGATTGAAACAGGTCGATGACGTCAGAAGCTGTCACAGAGCTGCTGACGTCCGGTACGTTTCCAATAATCAGTAAGAGGAAATGAAGCTGATCAGTGAATCTGAGCTCATAAAGCCTAAGATGCTATTTCAGGTGTTTAAGCTGCCGTCAGTGACGTGGCCGATAACCTGTCAGCGTCTCTGTGAACAGGATGACGTCATTTTCCTTCATTTATCCCTGAAAAGTCTGAGTGACAGTAAAAATGTCAGTTTTCACACGGATGTGTCCGAGACAGCAGCAGGAAGTACAACAATTATCAGATCCTAGTTGTATAAAGACAGCGAGCACCTCCAGCTGCACCATCCTCTTCTTCACTTCATTCATCGCTTATATAAATCATTCTTTTTCTTTACAACCACTAAAACTTTCATCAGCTCAACTTCATGAAACAATGAAACAGGAACAGTCCCTTCAAAGTAAAAGTCCTGCGGAGCTTCAACGGTTCAGATGAAGGTTCGTCCGTGGTTTCCTGAAACAGTCTGAAACATTTCCTCCTAACATGTGACATCAGCGCCCCCTCCACTGCACTTTAAACCCAGGTTTACCGTCCAATCAGCAGCTCTGTCTTTACTCTGCTCCTCTTCATGTCTTCCTGAAGCTGAAGGCGGTGGTCATCGATGGAGAGCTGCGTGTGGTTCATCAGAGCGGCGTGCAGTTTGACGCCGAGCTGCCCGAATTCAGGTATAGATCATATAAACCTGACAGCATCAGCTGGAAGGCTTCATGAGTCACACTCACACCTGTCAGGGTGACTGGCAGGCTTTTATTGTGAAAGGATTCCAGCCACTGTCTTATTTTGAAAGTCTGACAGTTCAGGTGTGTTTGTTGCTCTCAGGACTCAGGGAGGAGTTCATATCCACACTGACAGACTCACTGTCACCTCACCTGTGCTCATGTGGGTCAAGGTGAGACACACACACAGTAACACACACAGCTGTTAAACTATTAACTCACGCTGAGGTTCATCAGCTGACTGCTGACCTGTGTTTGTGTCTCTGTGATTGGCTATTCCCCACCTCCAGGCTCTGGACCTGCTATTGGACAAGATGAAGAGGGCGGGGCTTGACTTCTCCCGTGTCAGAGCGCTGTCAGGCAGCGGTCAGGTGATGGTTAAAGTTAGACTTTGGCATAAATGTCCAATAATTTGTGAAGCATGAACAGGACGGGTGCTGCAGTATGAGCAGAAATATGTGGACACCTGGACAGGTGTGACTCTGTGCTTATTACCGTGCTGCCTCCACTCGTGCTGAGGGAAACAGGAAGTTCAGACAGTTTGTGCTGTCAGCTGATCCACAGTACAAAGTTCTCCTGGTGCAGTATGAACTTACTCAAATGTTGATGTTCTCAGGTGCAAATTTAAAGTGAACAGCTTGTTTAACACAGGAGAACCAGGAGTGTCCGCATACTTTTGATCACAGCGCAGATGTCATATTAAACCTTCTGTTTTTATGAACTCAGTCTTGTTTCTGTTTTTAGCAGCAAACACTAAAAACAAATTTCCACTAAAATCTGGAGAAGAATGAGTGGAGTGTGGTGGGAAGTTTCCTGAGACAGAGTCAGTTTCCTCACGAAGTGCTTCAGTGTACATGACAGCATCGTGTCACACTAACTGCACGACTTCCCATCAGCACGTGTGACTCGGAGTAAATCCTGAAGCACTTTTGTGCTCGCTAAACATTTACCTGCTGAAATCAAAGCTGCTGAGTGATGTGCAGCTCAGAGGGAGCTGCTCACTGGGTGTCCACATACTTCTGATCATATAGCACACTGCCATCACCTGGCAGGAGGCGGGAACCAGCCTGTAAAATTTGAAGAAAAGTGAATGGAGTCTGGTTGACTTGTGTTGTCTCTCAGCAACATGGCAGCGTGTTCTGGAGGAGAGGAGCGTCTGAGACTCTGAAACATCTGGACCCGGACCAGGACCTGCACCAGCTGCTGCAGGTGTGTGTGTGTGTGTGTGTGTGTGTGTGTGTGTGGTTAAATGCTGACTCGGGTGTGCTGCTGCGTCCTCAGGACAGCTTCTCGGTGTCGGACAGTCCGGTGTGGATGGACTCGAGCAGCACTCAGCAGTGTGAGGACCTGCAGGCAGCAGCAGGAGGCGCTCTGAGGCTGGCGGAGATCACCGGATCCAGAGCCTACGAGGTCCAGCTGTGCCACATCTGTGTGTGTGTGTGTGTGTGTGTGTTAAAGAGCTTTAAAGGACGCGTCCGTGTGTTTGCAGCGTTTCACAGGAAACCAGATCGCCAAGCTGCATCAGACCCGAGCGGAGGAGTTCCAGGACACCGAGGTGAGAGCGTCACTGCACCTGCACAGTCCCACCTCCAGCTGTTTCCTCACACCTGATGAACGTGTGTGTTTTTGGTTTCAGAGGATCTCATTGGTCAGCAGCTTTGCCGCCTCTCTCTTCCTCGGTGGTTACGCTGCCATCGACTACAGCGACGGTACGGTTTGTGTGGCTCGTCGCTCTCTGAGGGTCTCGCACCCATCAGCTAATCAATGAACCCACTGATCGATTGTTCAGGCTCAGGGATGAATCTGCTGGACATCAGGACCAGAAACTGGTCTGAGATCTGCCTGCAGGCCACCGCTCCTCACCTGGACCAGCTGCTGGGAGCTCCACTGCCCTCCACATCTGTGCTGGTAAGCAGGGGAGCCTCCAGAATATTTTCATGGGGTGGCCACACGGGGGCCACTAAAAGTATTCAGGTGTCACAGCAAAAACAGAATTTACAGTTTTATTATAAATATGATAAAATAGGTTATTTGAGAAATATGTCAAAAAAGAGAAACAGAGAAGATTTATATGTGTAGTTAATTTCCAGCTATATCACTGAATATGGATACACATGAAAACCACAGAGCCAAGTCCACCATCTTTATATTTTACATGCTGTAGTGGCACTTTGGGAGCATTTCAAGTTGCTATACATCAATACAACCATTACAGCCCCAATTTTAATAATATTTGTGCATTAAGTTCATAGTAATTACATAAATTGCAAAAAAGTGCAATAAACTACAAACAAATTGAAAATCATTTTTGGTTTTTTTAACATATATTTCCAGTTGCAGAAATTTCAGAGGCTTATCCCTCAAAACTGTAAATACAAAAAAGTTGCACAAAAGTTTCCAGCCACAGGAAATTTATTTTGAGTGTCTTCAAAGTTTTATCTTTGAAATACACCAACTTTTATAAACTGCAGGAAAAATGAAAATGAATATTATAATGCAAATTTCTGAAGAAACCAGCAGTGCATTTTGAGTTCTGCATCCCAGAAACTATTCAGAAAGGCAGGAACTCAAACATTAATTTAAAAACACCAGCATGTCTTTGTAAACGCCCTAAAGGAAAAAAATACATTTTACGCGAAAACGACATCAGCTCCGGTTTCGGGCAGGTAACGTAGGAAGTGTTACGAACAGCTGATCAGATCAGCAAAGCCTGTTTCTGGAATATTATGTTTTTGTTGCTGCAAGTGCTTTTTACGCAACTTTTTGCAAAGCTATAAGTGGAAGGAAACCATGACCGAGGACAAGCTGAATGCAGAAGATGTAAGTACAACTCCTCCATATTGTTTATTTGATTTTATTTTCACTTGCTAAATAGGGGAGAAAGAAAGAGGGAAAGAAAAACAGCGGGGGAGAGGGACGGTGATAAAGGGCAAAAAACAAAAACCAACAAAATAAGCAGACAAAAAATCCATCTATCAATCACCTGGATCAAAGGGATAACAAGTTAATGTTTCCACTGATTGTGAGCTTTTTTGTGCTCATGATGGTCCGTGACATTCTGGTCTGCCTGTCTGCAGGGCCCCGTCTCCTCCTACTTTGTGCATCGGTACGGTTTCTCTGAGAGCTGCAGTGTGGTGGCGTTCACTGGAGACAACCCAGGTACATGTAAGATTATTGATGGTTAATCATTAGATTTGTTCCCCAACATCATGAAGTGTGACTGTTTAAACACAAACATCAGGCCTGTTTGAAAGAATCCTGCAAAGCTTGATCTCAGTGAGGTCATATGAGATGAACTTTATTTATCCTGAATGAGACAACAAACACAAGCTTCAACAAAACAGCTGAAATATGTTATAGAATAAATATGAAGTTAAACTAACAACCAGCATTTAATGAGATCATGTAAACATGTTACTTGTGCTGATGTGAACCTGTAGTCACACAGGTCCACATCAGCACTGCATGACAACCACAATAATGTGAAAATTAACTAAACATGTGGGTTATGATTCACCATGAAATTAAAGAGAAATCTAAAGCATGTAAAACAAATAAGCATAAATAAAAGTTCTACTAATATGAGAAATTAAATTAATAACAAAATAGAATAAAATAACATCATTAAACACAAAATTAATAAAGTGATATAAAAATAATGAATTGAAAACAATAAATAAATAAAAATAAAAAATGCTAAAACAGACGTGATTCAAATAAACTGAACGTGAAAAACGTTTGAATCAAACCTGTTTCTGTTTCAGCGTCGCTGGCAGGAATGAGGCTGCAGCCCGGAGACGTCGCCGTGAGTCTGACTCTGGCACACTTCCTGTCATCACGTCGGGTTACTGTGGCTGTTAATGTGTGTGTGTGTGTGTGTGTGTGTGTGTGTGTGTGTCCAGGTGAGTCTGGGGACCAGTGACACGGTGTTCCTGTGGCTGCAGCAGCCTCGTCCGGCTCTGGAGGGTCACGTCTTCTGTAACCCGGTGGAACAGCAGGAGTACATGGCTCTGCTGTGGTACACACACACACACACACACACACACACACACACACACACGCACACACACACACAAACAGGTGAGCTGTCAGGTGAGGGTTCAATGATGTCAAGAAAGTCAGAGGGAACCAGACTCCTCGATGCGTCCGCCATGTTGGTTAGGAAAGGGGGTGGAGCCAGAGACAGGCTGCAGTGTTTCAGGTGTTTTGTCATCAGCAGCTTCAAGAACGGGTCTCTGACGAGGGAGCGCGTCAGGAACGAGTGTGCTGGAGCATCATGGGAACTTTTCTCAGCAGCTTTGAGGGACACGCCGCTCGGAAACCATGGAAACATCGGTGAGGTTCATTTCACCTCATCATTTCCTGTCCTTGCTTCAGTTCCTTTCTTTTTCCTTACCTTCCTTCCTTCCTTGCTTCCTCTGTCTGATTCCTTGTGCTGTGTGTTTTCAGGCTTTTATTTTGAAACTATGGAGATCACTCCTCCTGTGATTGGTGTTCATCGCTTTGACTCTGCTGACTGTGAGGTCTGTGCACCAACATTTATCATGTTTCCATCTATTACAGTTTTTTCTGAATGCTTAAACCCTAACTGTGATTCCTGTAGCACAATCTCTAAAACTATTCAGACTTATAGCAAAACCACTCACTGAGTTTGCAAAACTAAAAGCACAAAAACTGCTTTGCACTCAGTTTGCAATTTTGTAACACACACTTTGCAAAACTGTAGGCACAATTCACTGCACAACACTCAATTACCAAATTTCCAACACACTCCTAGCAAAAGTATACACATGTATGGCTATCATTAACACTAATTTGCCAACTGTCTGGCACACTTTCACATGAGAAAACTTTTTTAGATAATTAGTTCACTTTGCAATCAGCCTAAGCACTATAATACAGGTAAGCTGTGTGTGCGGAGTACAATGGAGGGAGCAGAAAGAGTGAGAAGTAGAGGAGGCCGAGGAAGAGGACGTGGAGGTGAAGAAGTAGGATGAAGAGGACGACAAGGACAAGGAGGAGCAAGAGGAAGACGAGGAGGAGGGAGAGGAAGATGAGGAGGGGGGAGAGGAAGGGTAGGAAGAGTAAGAAATAGAATTGCTGATGACATCAGAGCTACAATAGTGGACCATGTAATCAACCGTGGAATGACCCTGAGGGTAGCTGGCCAACGGGTTCAGCCTAACTCGAGCCGCTACACTGTAGCAAGTACCATAAGGACATCTTGAAATGAGAATCGGTGAGTACAGTCACTTCGCACAAAGATTTGTAGCACTGCCATATGCCAATGAGAAACACACCAATACCATTGATGTAAAAATACGGAAATTGTTACTTTACAGAATTGCTAGATGACCAGATGCTGGGGCAGAGGAAGCATGTTCACTGCAGACCAAGTAACCCATATAGTCATTATGGCGATTGCAAATAATCCTATACTTGGAAATAAACACTTGTGTTTGTTTTGATGTGTGTGAATAAACACCAGTACTTGAAGTTTGGATCCCTCTATGCTTATGGATCTATGACAGAAGTATGAGCTCACACTGACATAGCCTACCTTGTGCACAGAGAAAGCAAAAGCCAGATGTGTTTTGTATTCATACCATCAGTGTGCAGTTGGCGCATTGTGTGCTTAGTAGATGATGGCTTGTGTGTACTGTTTGATACGGAAACACCATTTTTACGAAGGTGTGGAGAGTTAATCTAGCTGTGTTTGCTTTTGCAAGAGAACTACAATGTTTTGATTATTGGGTGACAGGTTTTCTTATTTGTGTGAAGAGTTTTGCAAAATTAGCCAATAGTTACAAAAAATGTGCTCAAGCAATCAGAAAAAACTGTAACACCCAGACTGTGGCACACCTGTCTCACCTGTTAAACCTGTTTCATGTGTCCCACCTGCAGGTGTCCTCGTTGAGTCCTCAGGTGGAGGTTCGGGCTGTGGTGGAGGGTCAGTTCCTGTCCAGGCGGCTTCATGCTGAGAGACTGGGATACTCCATCAGTAAGACCTCCTCAGACCTCACACGCTTCCATTTGTTGTTTGATTTTACTGTGTGAGGAAACTCGTGGATCACGCTCAGCTCTGATTACACGTTTTAAACCTGAGCCCTCGTTTCATACAGAAGTCTTTACACTGGTTCTGATTCTGAGCCAGAGCGCTGTAACTGTGACTGAGGTGACGGTAAAGCCGTCGTCCTCCTTAGATAAACCTTGAATGTCCTTTAAGTCTCAGCTGGGAGGACATTTTGTGTTTTCAGTTCCAGGAACCAGAGTTCTGGCGACGGGAGGAGCGTCATCGAATAAAGAGATCCTGCAGGTCTGTCTGAGGCTTTATTAGCACCCACATGCATAGACTGTATGTAAAAGATGGACATAGCCATAATGATGTCATCAAAGCAGCAGCATTTTTGTGAGTTTCAGAGGGAGAAGAGTCACTTCCTGTGGTCTCCTCCATAGGTGCTGTCTGACGTGTTCAACGCTCCGGTCTACACCATCGACCTGTCCGACTCCACTTGTTTGGGTTCAGCCTACAGAGCTCTACACGGTCAGTGTGCTCACAGCTTTTATTTTGAAAAACCCGCACTAGACTGCCTCATCTCTGAGCTCTGAGAGAGTTTCAGTTTGAAGAGAGAAGAGAAGGAGAGGACATAAAAGGAAAGGAAAGAAGGAGAGGAAGCAGACTGTTAGCAGCTGTTAGCAGACTGAATGTGGTCTAGTTGGCAGTTACTTGCAGTCTGTTAATAACTGACGTGAGAACTTTATGTGATTGGATAAAGCAGATGTTGACAAAGCGAATCAGAAAATGTTAATTCACAATACTATGGTATCATGAGATGTCTGTGGAGTCTCAGCTCAGCTGCATATATGCAGACTGTATACTTGGTCTCAGCCCGATGACCTGCAGTACTCTGGTGGCAGCCCTGATGGAGATGGCTGTGGTAGACACTTTGCTCATTGGTCTGTGGAAATGGAAACAGGGTTCTATATGTTTTGATTTCCTTTCACATGAATAAAAATATTTGGACCAAGTTCTTAAACTCAGGCAATTTCTTTACTTTGTCAGACCGCTCTGATGAAACATTACACTCAGGTCCATGAAAAAAGGGAAACTATGTCTACAAACAGAAAAACATGACTGATTCACAGCCTGCAGTGAGACCGTCTGACATCAGAACAGGAAAAAGGCAGATCAGTGAATTCTGCTTCAGGTGTTTGTGAAATATGGCTGTAAGAAGCTTCTGATTGGTCGATGTCTGGTTTCAGGCCTGGTGGCAGAATCCGGAGCGTCCTTCATTGATGTGGTGAAGAAAGCACCAGAACCACGACTGGTCGCCACCCCGCATCCGAAGGCGAAGGAGGTGAGGCGGCCACTGTATGATGATGCGTTGCTGGCCTCTGAAGCTGAACCGTGCAGCAGGTCTCTGAGGCAGCAGGAGCTTCATGAAACGTGCCCTCATAACCACAGAAACACGTTCTGCTCTCCAGCAGAGACCAACACCAGTGTTTCTGGGGACACATTAAGGTGACGGACTAGCTGCACATGTTACACACTAACAGTGAACAGCTAATCGTAAACACATACCTGCTGGATTTTATGTGTCATGTGATTCAAACACGCGTTACCTGCATGGTGATGAATCCTCCGCTTCTTTTAAACATGTCTCAGTCCTTCACATGTTTTACTTCCTGTCACTGCTGCAGCTGGTCCGTCACCTTAATGAAACCCCCGTGTTGGTCTCTGTGAGCTTCTGCAGCATTTTTCTGTTTGCTGCTATTTTCTTCAGCTGCAGTGTGTTTGAGCTCTCAGTGCCGTATGAATCAGGTCTAAAGCAACCTGCAGGACGCTGGAGTCCAAAGAACACACTGAACAAACTCAAAGTCTTACCAAGGACATTCGTCTTATTTCTAATCAAAATAATCTCATCACACTAAAAATAAGACACAATCAGGCACTGAGTAGCTGATTGGCAGACTTTTTCACTTATTCCAAGCAAAAAAAATTTGTATTAAGTGAAAAAAATCTGCCAGTGGAACAAGTGAAAATGATGTAGTTTCAAGATGCCCTTTCTAAAAACATGTTTTCTAAATCTTACTGAAATGTTACTCAGTAGCTGATTGTGTCTCATTTTAAATGTGATGAGATTATTTTGACTAGAAATAAGACAAATACACTTGGTTCAAGATCACAAGGTTGGTACAAGATTTTGAGTTTTTGCAGTGCAGGCTCTTGTCCCGTTCAGAGTTCCTCCACTTTCCTGTAAGTCAGTTTCCATCAAACAAACCTGTGAACACTCATTAAACTCACTCGCTGCTCACTCACTGACACACACGGACTCATCACACCTGACACAGCCTCCCACAAGTGTTTCCAAGATGGCCTCTAAGCGCTGAGATTAAGGTGCAGACATGCAGCGTGTTTGAAAAGTGTCTGTGATGTCTCAGATATAGCCCCGCCCTCTCTGTCAGGTCAGGAAGCAGAGGTGAGCTCAGGATTTCTTCCTCTGTTTTGTTTCAGATGTACGACGAGCTGCTGAAGCGCTACGTGCAATTGGAGGAGAGAGTTGTGCAGAAGAGCCACAGCTGAGCCTCAAACCGCCATCAGTGAAATCCCGCGACCGCCATTTTCTACTGAAGCCAGCTTTGAGTTTGACTTTTACACCAGTTTACCTGAAAAAAGATCAGAGTCATCACAGGAACCCTCAGCCACCTGAAGATGGGCTGCTCGCTTCGACTTCAGCCTGATTGGATCAACGACATCATCATCATGTCAAAGCCTGGTTGGAGGATAGCATTAACACAGCATCGTGTGATTTTATATGGGCGAGCAGATTTGCTCAGTCCACCAGCAGTGAAAGAGAAAAGAAGCTAAAATGATGAAACAGCCTGCGAGCCGTGACTGTGTCGCATTTAAAGCTCCAAAAATCTGAGATGAGAGCGATCGGCTGAAGAACGTCCACGTTAGTGCCAGCTGGGTCCTGCAGAGCAAAGTTTAACATCCCAAAGTTTTTCAGAGTCTTCTTTTCACTCGTGACAGGCCTGACATGTCTGTGACGTTTCTGACTGAAGCCCCTCCCACTGCTTCATCACCTGGATCCAGGTAGCGTTCGTTATTCACGTGTAATTTTTAGTGTACAGTCTGAAATAAAGTGAACGAGTTCGTGAACATGTGTTTGGTTTCTCTTGCTGGAAAAAAGAAAAAAGAAAAATTTGATCAAAAATATTAAAAATGTACATAATAAAATACAAATCAATTCAAAATAAAGTAAACAATTTATGAAATTATATTATAGACTAAATAAAATTTAAAAGAGTACGTGATACAAAAGAAAATTATGATTAGAAGTAAAAACTATTTAGTGAAATTAAGAAAAAATCAAAGATCTATTTTTAAGCGTTTATTGTAATTATAAATAATAATAATAATAACAGAGCTGAAGGTCTGCTGACAGATTCAAATGATGCTGTTGAACCTTCATGTACGACCGAGCCGCTAACATGAAGAACTCTTTATAACCAGCGAGACGTCACAGGTGATGATGATGAGAGCTCCTCTGTGAAGCTCAGGGAAGGATGGACCATCAAACTTTTGCTCTTTAAAAACTCAGTTCATGTATTAATCGGTTCAGGTATCGATCGATCGCGTATTGATCCCTTTGAGGCTCCACGTGGACGACCTGCTGCTGAACCCGGTCCTCCTCAGAAGCTCGAGTACATCCCCAGCCTCTTGGCGGCCTCAGAGATCCTCGGCATCTTCCTGCTGGGGAACGGGTAGTAGACCTGGGAGTGTGAGGATGCCCCCCCCACGCTCTGCTGCCTGGTAAACCTGAGCGTCCTGGAGCTCCTCCCCTCCGGGACGCTGTTACTGGTCTCCTTCTGTGTAGACCGGTTCTCCTGCTGGTCCTGTTGCAGGCTGTTGGTGATAGGGGTGGAGCTTTCCGTCAAGCCCAGAGAGTAGTCCGGAAACGCCAGGTCCCCCCTGGAGCCCCTGAAGGATGGAGGGTCTGGATCTTCCTCTTCTCGTGTGGCGCTTAAGGAGCACCAGGGAGGCGTTTCTGAGGAGCTGCTCGGAGGAGCCGAGAGTCTCCTGTATCTGGACTCGTGCTGCGAGCCGCCGACCTCCGAGGAGGACGAGCCGGAGCGTCTGCAGAGGAAAACAACAGCACGGGAAGAGATTTGTACAAACTGAAGCTTCACCATCATCAGAGAGAGCAAACTGTGAGGACAGCTGTGAGGAGGCGTGATAACACTGAACCTCCTTCCATGTGCAGGCGGGTTCTTCCCAGCA
The DNA here is from genome assembly GCF_965226115.1 of Aulonocara stuartgranti. Taxonomy (NCBI): domain Eukaryota; kingdom Metazoa; phylum Chordata; class Actinopteri; order Cichliformes; family Cichlidae; genus Aulonocara; species Aulonocara stuartgranti. Next base: position 35,919,147 of record NC_138960.1, read on the forward strand.
GGGATGAAGACCTCTCAGGCGGACATGATGAAGACCTCCTGCTGTGCTGGAGCTCTGACAGAGAGGAACTCACCTGCTGGATGTCTCTGGGCAGGAGCGCCGGTGCAGGTCCAGGTGGACGTGCCAGGGGTCGGGGTCAAAGATCACGGGTGGTGGCCATGGTAACGTCAGACCCTGAGGGGCGGGGACGATGGCGACGGCCTCGGACAGCTCCTCCGAGACTAAAGACGGAAATCAGAACGTGAGGAATCCTGACCTGCCCACAGCCAACACGAGCGTCCAATCATCAGAGAGAGACTAGGACCCAAAGGATCAGCTGACAGGAAGTAATAATCTGAAAGAGGATGAATGGTTTCTAATCTGTGACGCTCAGATGTGAATATTTGTCTGTGAAACATGTTTGACTCTGAACACTCAGTTATTAAAGATTCTTCCTTTCAAATTATTGATCACTGATCAGTGTTTCTGTTTGTGCTGCTTTAATAAGAAACACCTGAACTCATGAAAGGCGGCGCACAGCAGATTTCAGCTCTCAGGTGATTTCATCCAGGTGAGCAGCAGGTAAAGTTCAGAGACACGGCGCCCTCTGCAGTCTGACTGCAGTAAAGCAAAGGCTCAACCGGCTCCAAACTGCAGCTCCTGCACTCGACTTGTGGCCCCACTGACTCACCTGAGACTCACCTGAGGCTCACCTGAGACTCACCTGAGGAAGTCACCTGTTAGAAACAGAAACTGAATATGATGAAAATAAAAACACAGCCATCAGATCCTGTGAGTTCACTTTAGAAAGAAGAAAAACCTCCAACAGTCACATCAGCCAGAGCAACAGCAGGAAGTTTCACCTTCAAAATAAAAGCTCATATTTTACTACAGCAGAAGAAGCAAGTTTGTGTTTCTCACATCAGGAAAATGGTGTTAACAGAGTACTTTTACTTTATAGTACTTTTACTTTGTAGTACTGCTACTTTTACTGAAATAAGTGATTAAAACACGTTCACAAAGGATCCAGCACAGTCTCTGCGTGTCTGACATGCTTTTATTGTGAAGGAATAAGTCTCATTTCTATCAGGTAACCTGACAGATGGATTTTTACTAAGTTTAAAGATTTTGTCCAAAGTCAAACAGGAAGTGGATCAGACGGCATTTCCTCTCACCTGTCCTGAACAGCAGCACCTGAGTGTGCCTCCTCCTCCTCTCTCTGGAGCTCCGATACTCTTCTCTGAGCACAGACGCGTCCATCTTCCTCCTCCTCTTCCTTCTTCCTGATCCCTGCAGCAGGAGAGGACACACAGTGACCTTTGACCCAGGCACACCCAGCCTGAAACCTGAAACCTCCTCACTTCTTTTATTTACATTTGACCTGATAAAAGTCTCTTAATGTGAAAAGCAGAATCTGACCTGATTACCAGATCAGATTTAATAATAGAAACATGAATAGAAATCATTTTCTATATAATCTGATAGATAAAGCTGTCATATAAGATAAGATAAGATAGAACTTTATTAATCCCTCGGGTGGGTTCCTCTGGGAAATTCGAATATGGTGTCATTCAGTGTAAATGAAGCTGTTATGAATCATAGTGGGAATGAATAGATGTGTGATGTGTTCAGGGTCCCTGTTATAAATTAATATAAATGAGTAATGGAGAATAAATCAGCTGCTGCTGTCATGACTTTGAGTTTTATCGTCCAGCAGCTCCTCGCTGGGACTCACGCAGCAGCCAGAGCAGCAGGACATCCTGTTGGCAGCAGCAGCACACCTACTCAGGTGTTTTATTCCCCTCAGTGCAGCCGCTTACATCATGATGCGTTTAAAGGCCGTCTGGAAACTCCGACACATCCAAACCTGCTGCTGGAATCCTTCAAATGAGGTTAAAGCTGCAGAGAAGTCGAGTGAGAAGAGAAAGACGTGTTAGTGCTGTGATACTGTCACACACACACACACACACACACACACACGCAATCGTATCAGCCTGTTTGATCTTTTGAAGTGAGGCAGGATGACATCACAGACTGTGAGGCTGTGGGTCACATGATCACCACAGTCACATGTTTGAAAGCTCTAAGTGAACATTGTTTGGTTTGGTTGTCCTCCAGAGGAGGCAGCTGATGTCCTCCAAACAGAAAAGAACCCCTCCCACTAAAAACATCTCCGTGGATTCATTCCCCACATACTCCATGTTACCACGTCCAACATGTCCAAATAAACATGTTCACAGCCCCTCTGCAGCCAGCTTCCTCCATCATGTTTCATTTGGTTTGTGGTGATGAAGAGAAGACACATCGTTCTTGTTTCTCTCTGACTCTCCACATTCAGATCAGTGATCATCACAGATTTGTGTGTGACTTGGAGGTGATGCATGGTGTGCGGCTCATATGTGTCTGAAACTAATGAGTGATGGTTCCCCTGAGATATGCATGTCTGATGATTGTTGGATGGAGCGAGCAGAGAGTGAACTACCATCCTGGATTTGATGTTATCCAGGGAAAATCGTCACGGTAACTTCTTACAATATTATGAAGATCAGGTTATAGCTTCTGTCGAGAAGGGAAATTATTTTACTGCTATTGTTAAATAATTGTCATTATTACCATTGCATTAATAATATAATCTGCAGCATGGATATTGCATTCAGAGGGTTAAACAGTGTCTCTTTCAGAAAGACTGAGTTGCAGGCTGACAGGAAGTTGTATGCAGAAGTGAAAGCAGATAGTTATTTTGAGCCGCAGGCTAAGACGAGGCTTTAACAATGTAACAGATAGCTTTAAGAAGGCCTTAAGCAGTTATGACTATTTCATACACAATGCATATCTGTGCTTATTAAAGAGTTGGAGCTCGGTCAATTAATTGGGGGTCGGAAGCTTTGTTCGGCGCGATGTTCGGACAATCTATTGTGCAAGTGACTTGGAGCCATAGAAGGAATTGCAATACATGCTTACAAAACACTTATACATCAGATCATTTTATATTAAGGTTTTAGTAGAGGTTCTTGGTTAAAACATTTATTTAGTAGAAGACATACACATAGTCTCAGTGAGCTTCTGGTCTGGTAAAAGGTCAGAAGTGCAACAGGTGAATTGAGAAAGAGCATTTGAGGACGAGACACAGACAGTAGGTGAAGAGGTGACACAAAGAGCATGTGAGGTCGTGACACACACACATAGAGTTAAATTTATTTAGAGGAACCGTCCTTGTTGTCTCGGCAAGAAAGAGGAACAATTCATTTTAAGATAAGAACGGAAAGTACCACGCCATGAAAATAGAAGATGATTTTCTAGGTGAAAAGTCATGATGATGTTGATCTGATCTATGTATAAAATGTACCGGTGACGCATGAAGGGGCGTCAGTAAACAAACCCTGATGCTATAAAATATCTGTTCATGCTTTGATTAAGTCGAGGACTACTGGCTGTCTGCGTACAGAGTGTCTTCCCACGCGTGTATTCATTAAAATCATCGTTTGACTTCACCCGGCCGGATCGGTGTGGTTATTCTTCGATCACCTCTTGTACCCTTCCTCAATATTGAATCTTAACATTTGGGGGCTTCGTCCGGTTATTGAGGAGGGAGAGTTGGAGGTTTAGACGGAGAAATCCGGGGTCTTAGGTGGTCTGACGGGCAGACATGAATTCCAGTGGTCTAAGTGAGTGGGCATAAGCCGGCTTATCCAAAAGGTAAGGCACTACCTGTTGAATTATTTCCAAAGTGTGCCAAATTGGACATGATAAAATTTAAGTCTACTCACTGAAGTTACTGGTGCATGTCTGTTTTGATTTTGATGAAAAATCTCATGAGTTGAAGCAGTTAGAGTTCTGCTAAGAAGAATGAAGAAATGAAAGCAGTAAAGTCTGCTAAAGCAGTTAGAGTCTGCCAGGAAAAGTTTAAATACTGGGTTGAAGTCCCAAAGAAATTGAGTTAGAGTCTCAAGTAGTTTGGTAGGGTATTTGGTCATTTTGTGGGTTAAAGTCCCGGTTGGTCATTAGGTCAGACCTTGGTTGGTCATTTTGTGGGTTAGAGTCCCCATTGTCCATCAGGGTCGATCTGCCTCAGTTATACACTTGTTTTGGGTGTTGATTGTTGTTTCAAAATATTATAAATTATTCTAGAACGGCAGTTCGAGTCTGCTAGGAAGCGCAGAGCCCGGAGGTTACGCTCCCTCCTTGTCGTGGACGCGCGACATTGACCTCTCGGCGAAGAGGGATAGTTCAGTGTGGTTTAGCTGTGGGGTACAGGGCATCCCGGAATTAAGCTAGGAGTTAGAGTCTCCTTACCGTTTGGAACGGTATCTGCGCTTTTTTGGACAGGAGAAGTTGGTCTTCGGGCGTGTAACTTTAACTTAACACTTCGAGGTAAGCCTTGGCTGTGAAATGCCAAAAATAGAGCTTCAGGCAAAGTTTGGGTTGGTTGACGCTTTTAAATTGAGTTAGGGATTTTAGAAATGAGGCCAGAAACAGTTAAAGTCTTGATACTGGTTAATTGGTGGGCGGTTATTTTAAATTTGTCGAAATTGGTTAGGCGCTAAAGCTGACAGATCTGACAGTAGTTGTAAATATAAGACGTCTTTGTAATAAAAAAGATCTGTGTGAAAGGAGTCTGAGGCAATGCTGCTGCTATTTTTAGACGGTGTGTGTGAGTGAAAATGCAAATGAGTAAGCAGTGAACTGTTTAAACCACAGTTGGTTTTACAAATACTGCTGCAAACATTGTTGAGTGTGTGTTTCAAATGCCATTTATGTTTATTAGAGGACTATAAATAAAGTTTTGAGTTGCCGTAGTGGATGTATAGTAATTGACTGAAGTTGGATGTAGATATATAAATATATTGAGTGCACTGTGTATACTTAAGATTAACATATTACTTTCAGTAGTAACTTCTCTCCAGCAATAGTTGCTGGTGTGTTTTATTTTTTCAATTTCTTGTGTGAATGCGGTGACTAGAAGGTTTTGAATGATGAATAAAGGTGTGAGAGGTATTTCTTTGGTGATGTAAAGTAGGATGTTTTAAAGTTTGAAAGTGTTTTTAATTTAAGAGATGCATGAGTGATGTTATAAGAGTTTGAGTTTCTTTTTCTTTCAGTTTAAAACACATAAGTACATACACTTGCTACACCTGTTTACTCTTTGACTTTATTAAAACAAACGGTGTATTTGAGTTTGGACTTCAGTAATTGTATGTTGATATGGTAATTTAGTTTTATGTTAGGTGAAGGAGATGTCCATCTCTGCGTCTTGCAGGATCGAAAGTGAAAGTTGAAGGTTGTGATGTGAATGCTGTGAGTACTCGATTTGAATGATTCTGTGTGAGGTGTACAAAATACTAAATAATAATAACACTATGAAAGTTGATAGTAGAGTGAGTGCAAGGTGATGTGTGAACAGAGGAAGTCTGAGAGAGAAGTGTGTGCGTAGGCAAAATGCAGAGTGTGTGCGTGAAATAAGGGAGTATTGTTTTTACATCAAGGTTTAGTAGAACTAAAGTAGAACGTTACAAACAAACAGATAAATAAAGTAAAATGAAGAGAGAAAATAACTGACAATTACATTAATGAATAGAAAACACACATACACAAAGTGCCATAGGTGAAATTATTCTAGGAAGGAGTCAGAAGTGAGATAGTTTAATATAAGATGCAATGAAGGAAGCAGCTTACATTCCTTTAATTCCCAGAGCCAGTGTGTTCCCTCCCCTGCCCACTTGGGCCCCGTATCAGGCGAGTATGGAAGGCTGGATAGCCCATGACGGGTAAGATCCCACCTCGAAACCCTGGGACAACCTAAGGCAGGCACAGTCACGATTACTCTCGGCTTCAGTAAGAAGACGGGACCTGACGGGTAAGGCCGCTGGGCTAGGGTGGAGGTGGAAAGTGGCAAGTGGAGCCCTACCTTCTGGCTGAGGACAAGGAATGCTGCTATTTAAGGTAGGAAATCAGAATTTGGGTTAGTAAATTTGGGGAGGAGAAAATTGACTGTTTAAAGGCAAAATTATGAAGGAGTCTGACACACTGCAAAAGCAACATATGCAAATTCACATACACAAACAGAAAATGCATTAAACTTATAAAGACAAGACAAGCTCATGGAGTTTAATGCAGAGATAGAGATTAAACCTGGCTAAGAATACAAACATAGGCAATGAAGAACAGCTTGCTATTTTGTATGAATGATACAATGGTGTGAATGTTTAATAAAATGCATTTGAGTTTGTAATTGAGGAATAGAATAAGCCATATGACAAAGGGAGTTATGAAAACAAAAAAGGGATTAAAGTAGTTTTAAAAAGAGTGACTTAGGGGTGCTCTCGTACTGAGTGATCAACACTAGTGATCACTGTTGGAAGAAATAAAATGATTTAATGAGTTGGTGATGTTTAAACATATGTTTCTGTTGTTACAGCTTTTTGAGAGTATGCAGTATGCAAATTAGCTGGAGTGTGTGGTGACGTAGGAGCTTCCTGTATGTGTGTGACTAAGGAAGTGACTTTCAGGAGAGGAAGCACGGCAGACAAGAGGAGTGCAGATTTGGGTAGGAAATTTATAGTTTAGTGATATGTTGTTGTAAGGGGGTTTTATGCTGAATTGAAGTATGTTATAGAGCATAAGGGGGTGATTTTTGTGTGCAAATTGAGTGGGTTTAATGGGACTTTTGGTGTATTGAGGAGGTGAAATTATGTGGTGGCAAGACTTGTGTGTTTAAGCTTGTTGAGGTTGTTGTGGTGAGGGGTTGATTTTGTCAGTTAGGTTTGGGGTTGGTGTTTTTGTTTTTAATAGAGGGAGTTTTAGGAAACATGGACATGTCTAAAAAATTGGGCCCATTATTTTGTAACAGTGCACTTAAAGAAAACCTGTCAGGTGATTTTGTTTTGTTTTTATGAGCTAACAATCAGCTCTATTTTTTTCATTTCTGTTTTAAGCAGGCCTGCAACAGTGAATAACGGCGCTGAAAGTTCTCGGGAAGAGCAAATATAAGGCGGCTTTCCAGATTACAATTGGCTGAGGAGAAAGCTACCTGGGGACTGATCAAGGTCGTAAGTCCCTGTAAAAAGGATTTTATGCGAGTCAATCCAGTCCAAAAGCATAAAGAAATATTTTCCTATGGAAAATAAAAAATGACTGAGCTCATTTTGCTGAGGGTGGAGTATCTGATCGTGCGGGAGGCTCCACTATCAGCAAATACATGGTGTGACTGCATGTAAGTGAATGTGTGACTGAATGTGAGTGAGGGTGAATAAATGTGGACAAACAATTTGCTTTTACCAGAAAAATTTTTGTTTTGTTGACTGGGGTTAGATTATGGGATTATAGTATATTGTTGGGAGAATGCCAAATGCTAAAGGGGAAATATTTTTTGAAGTAACTCAGTTATCATTAATTGAAGAAACACATGACTGATAACTGTTCTGTTTTAAGTTTATTTTATGACATAGATTGGATCATGAGTGGGGAAACTGAGCATTTTTAAGTTTTGTATAGTATCTTGACACATGAAATGTATCAAGATAAAGGGGGGTTTAGGGTTTAATAATTTAATTGTTTAATAATTTAGGATCATTTTAGGACCTTTTGGGTTTTTGATCATTTGGATATGGTAAAACTGAAACTGTTATTTTTAAGTTAAGGTTAAAGGATTAAAAGTGAACTTGTCACGGTTTGCGAGGCAAGCCGTGTGGAGTTGTAGAAAAGGACCCAAAAGGCGGCAGCTCTGGTGCAGGTGAATATTTATTTACAACGGTGGGCACAAAACAGCACTGGTGGAAAAACAAGAAACCGGAAACCTAAACTGGGTAAGCTAATAACACAAACCAGAAACGAGACGCAGGGAGACCGAGGGGAAACAACACAGACAAACCAGCAACTACCATAACAGAAGACACAACTTAAATACACCCAGAGCACGGGGAGAACACAGACATAACAGGCTGGGGGAAACATGGAATAAACACAAAGAGAGACGAGAGCTCATAAATACACAGAGGGGCACAAGGGGGTAAGAGTCACAAAGGGAAAAACACTTAGGGAACACCACAACAGGACACCTCAGAAAACCTGGCCTAAATAAGGAGCAAAAATACAAGGAACCAAGAATACTGGGCCAACATGGCCCAGGACCATGACAGAACTGAATCCTGTTTAGAAGATACAATGCCGGTTTTTCAAAGCTGTGAATAAATCTTAGAGGGAAAATTAGTGAGGGTTGAAGGAGTAGAACAGGTTTGATTTTTTGATTTCTAGAAGTAGTGGTTATAATGTAGGCGTACACATACAGATATTACATAGGTTTATCTTTAGGATAAAGGGGGAGCTTATAAATAGAAATGATTTTTATACATATTGCATTTTGTGCTTTTAAAGGAGTTGTGGCTCAAATTTGTCTCTGGAGGGTCACGAGCCTTTGGCTAGCGCTATGATTAGCCAATCTACTGTGAGGATAATATGAGTTCATGAAGGATTGCACACGCTTACAGACACAGAGTTAAGAAACACACATGACAGTATTGATTCCAGGCAAAAGGCCTTAAATTCATTTAGCTTTTAACTGAACTTAAAAGAAGGACCAAAGAGGAAGGAAAGCATATATTTTGGTTAGGTCTGATAAACTAGAATTAGAAGGTATTGTTACATTAAAGGGAGCAAATGAAATAAAAAGGCTATACCAAAATGGGTTATAACATAGGAAATGTGAGGTTAAAATGAAGTTAACACATAGGAGTTGTTTCAAGGCAGCATTTAGCTATGATGAAATGTATACAGGAGTAATTGCTTATATGCTTAAACTTAATTGATTAAAGTGGTTGTTTTCTTTTAGAGTAGAGGAACTTGCAGCAGCGACAATTTGTGCACAGGATGTTGATGATCAGATAAGGGAAAAATAGAGCGAGCAACCGGACGTGAAAGCAGGGCTTAAAGAGTTCTAAAGGGATGAGTAACGTTGAAGAGTATACATAAATACAAGTCAATAAGTTAAGAAGATAATTAGGATCAGGCTTTTGATTAAAGAGTCCCAGATAGGATAAGTTAGGGAGATGCAGGAAAAGGTGTTTTGTTTCTTTTGCAGAAGATCGATCTCGGCGACCACAGGAGGGGCGAGGATCCTGGAGATCTCGAGGTTCGAGACCACCAGAGAAGGGTCTGCGTGAGGACACAATGTATTGTGACCTCTGGTGTTCCAGAGGTCAAAAGAGGGAGTGTCGAGAAGGGAAATTATTTTACTGCTATTGTTAAATAATTGTCATTATTACCATTGCATTAATAATATAATCTGCAGCATGGATATTGCATTCAGAGGGTTAAACAGTGTCTCTTTCAGAAAGACTGAGTTGCAGGCTGACAGGAAGTTGTATGCAGAAGTGAAAGCAGATAGTTATTTTGAGCCGCAGGCTAAGACGAGGCTTTAACAATGTAACAGATAGCTTTAAGAAGGCCTTAAGCAGTTATGACTATTTCATACACAATGCATATCTGTGCTTATTAAAGAGTTGGAGCTCGGTCAATTAATTGGGGGTCGGAAGCTTTGTTCGGCGCGATGTTCGGACAATCTATTGTGCAAGTGACTTGGAGCCATAGAAGGAATTGCAATACATGCTTACAAAACACTTATACATCAGATCATTTTATATTAAGGTTTTAGTAGAGGTTCTTGGTTAAAACATTTATTTAGTAGAAGACATACACATAGTCTCAGTGAGCTTCTGGTCTGGTAAAAGGTCAGAAGTGCAACAGGTGAATTGAGAAAGAGCATTTGAGGACGAGACACAGACAGTAGGTGAAGAGGTGACACAAAGAGCATGTGAGGTCGTGACACACACACATAGAGTTAAATTTATTCAGAGGAACCGTCCTTGTTGTCTCGGCAAGAAAGAGGAACAATTCATTTTAAGATAAGAACGGAAAGTACCACGCCATGAAAATAGAAGATGATTTTCTAGGTGAAAAGTCATGATGATGTTGATCTGATCTATGTATAAAATGTACCGGTGACGCATGAAGGGGCGTCAGTAAACAAACCCTGATGCTATAAAATATCTGTTCATGCTTTGATTAAGTCGAGGACTACTGGCTGTCTGCGTACAGAGTGTCTTCCCACGCGTGTATTCATTAAAATCATCGTTTGACTTCACCCGGCCGGATCGGTGTGGTTATTCTTCGATCACCTCTTGTACCCTTCCTCAATATTGAATCTTAACACTTCTCACCTCCAGACTGGAGATCAATAAGTATGACGTCACCGCCTACTGACCAGTCAAGTGTCAGCATTAGTGGAAGATCCCTCTGTGTGGACAGTAGGAGGTCTACTATAGTACTCTGATCAACTCGCCACAGTTTTCAGGGTTTAAGCTCCTTCCAGCCTGATGGTTCCCAAAAAGGTTCATTTCTCAGGGCTTCATGTGCACACACGCCCTGCTGGTGAAAGACTGGCAGTACAGACAGATAGATTATAGGTGATTTTATCTGTTTGAATGGAATAGAATAGAATAGAATAGAATAGAATGCCTTGTAGAAACAAACTGTTCTTGAGTCTGTCAGTGTTTGTGCTGAAGAGAGGATGCGCTCTTCTATAGCATGTTATATATAAATGTACGCGTCCACTGGTTAATTACATAATCATGTGGCGGCAGGGACCTCACAGCACACTCACAGCCTATTATATAATTGTTCTGTACATTGTTATATATGTTGTATTTGTTTATTACTAAAAACATCAAGAAGTCAAAGCAAAAGGAGAACACAGCACGGTTTAAACCAGGGAGGTTTGTTCATCTAAATGATTTATTATTAAAACATCCCCACAAACACACAAAGCTCCACATCAGCCCGATATGAAACAGAAGCTCTGTAGAGCGGCCAATCACGATGAAGCACTTTACATTAAGCAGATTCAACTGCGCTTCATGTTTTTGGCCACCAGATGTCACCAAAGAGGCCTGTGCTGAAAAGCTTCTTCAATACAAGCCTCAGAAAGCTTCATTTGACCATCGCTGCTCAATCCTCAGCACACAACAAACACTTTACTTTGGATTAACAGAAAAGACATCAAAATATAACAAACATCAAATATCTGTAATGATGCTGCTGAAAGTGACCTGAATGGGGGAAGCGTCCTCTTCCTGACAGGCTCCTTCAGAATAAGAGTCAGTAAAACACAACCTGACTCTTTATCACCAAGACTTCCAACACTTCCTGGACAGGTGTCGTGCTGAGGCAGGTATCCCCGACAGAGTGTGTTTCACCTGCGTCGGGATCGCGGGTCCAGTTGGCTCCGCCTCCTTTCCAACCAACTCGACGTGGAAGTAGTGAGGTTTACTTTAGTGAGACGGTGAAAGACGAGTGTGGGTACATGAGCGTTCAGTTTGTGGGTCACAGAGAACATGAGACACGTTCTGTTCTCACGTGTTACAAACCAACGACGTTTTCCTGATGATTCTGTAACTTTACTGTATAAAGAGCTCACAGCTCCAAAGTTTCAGGAAGTGTTTGTGGGCTAAACATCAGGAATGACGGACGCTGTTTGTCCGGGATTTGGACAGCCCAGCGCGCGCTCCCGACAGGGGAAACCTCCCTTTGCACGACATTGGCGAGGCTTCAAACGTCTCAGTGTATCATGACGGCTGGAGGCTCCAGAGCTTCAGGTGTGGAGGTTCTGCTCCAGTTGTCCTCAAACTGACCTTTGACCTCTACCAGACGCCATCAGGGCCGCTCTGTACGAGACGTCCACGCTCTCCCACGACTTCAGACGCACCGCGATCAAACGTGCTCGAGTGAACTGCTTCATCCTGCTCACTTCTTCTTCCTCACGTCCTCTCTCTCAGCTCCGCCCCGCCACCATCATGGAGGATCTTCAGGTTCCTCAGCTGCACTTAAAGGAGACCATTTCTGATCTCAGGTCAGATTTCAGACTCTGTCCCTTCTCAGATAGAGCAATAAAAACGAGTCAGACAGCTGAACTATTCCAAGCTGTCACATTTATAACGTTAGAGCTCTCGTACACGTTCATGTCTGCTTTATTTTCTGTCACATTTCACTTTGTCCACTTTGATCCTCACACCAGATTCAGGATGGCGCCAGTGTGTACGGCTTGCCGTCTGACTTTGCTTGTATTTGTGCTATTTATTTTATCTGACTTAAAAAATGTTAACTCTCTCAGTGTATATGATCGCCAAACGCTTCTGGCGATAAGATCTTCTTTTTTTAAAACTTTGTAATCATGGATACCAGGGAAGATTTTCTGGAGGAGGACAGACATTTGTTTAGAACTCTCAAAGATGTCGAAGAAGCTGCTTTAAGCAATTACTCTGGTGTTCCTCCACCTCCAAAGAAATGTCAGAAGGAGTCCGAACTACAAAAGAAGCGCGTATTCTCGGACGACAACGGTGCTTTTTATATTATATAAAACAAATGTTTGTCCTCCTTCAGAAAATCTTACGTACGCAAACGCGCGTTGCAACTTCTTATATGTCTTTTATTTTGGAAGTGCATGTGCACCTGCGGACCACTTATGTGCAGCCCTGTGTATCGATACCAGGACACTGTAAAAGCAGAAAAATCAAAGTTTTTGCCAATATTATTGAGAATAGCTCCAACAACCCCAGGCTTTCCTGAATATTTCTCTTGATTCTCACATAAATAGCTTCACAGAAACTTGTGAAAGATTTTTGCAGTTTTTTATCAATAAGATAAAACATCTTCGATTTATGAATGCTCTGCCTTCCCATGACATGTTTGCAAAATTCACCTGCTCTACTGTTTGAGCCTGTGTGGTTTGATCAGGTGGAAGAACTTTGTATTGGCATAAAGACATCATCTTGTCCAAATGAAGTTGTTCCAATACATTTCTTAAAAAGGATTTTTAAGGTTGTCAGTTGTGACATTTTAGCGATTTGTAATAGCAGTCTTAAATCAGGTGTTGTGTAGCCTGTTTTAAACATGCTGTTGTGCAGCCTGTGCTTAAAAAACCCAATCTTGATTTCTCTGTGTGGCGGGGGTGTGGTCTCTGGCCCGCTGCAGAGGAGGGGCGGCGCGGAGACGGGGCTGAACAGGTGTTTGGGACGAGAGACTGACTCTGACTCTTTTATGTTTCAGTGACAGTCGAGGAGAGGGAGTGGAGTGACCACTGAGCGGGAGTGTCTGTGTCCCTGCATTAAACCACAGTGAACAGTCATAATAAAATAAGTGTGCTGTCACCCACGGTCTGTGTGCGTGTGTTGGGGTCCGACGTCACAGTGTTGCCGAAACCTGGGCCGCAATGTCGCATCCCCAGCCCAACCCGCCTGCTCCTCCGGCGCCGCAGCCACCTGCCCAACCGCTACAAATGCCGGGCCAGATGATGCAGGACACTGAAGGTCGTGAACCGGTGAAGTTCCTTGAAGGCTGTCGACCGACTTTGCTGAGTTTTCAAACTAAACAGGGGAAGATCAAAATGGACAGAGCCCATCGGTCCATTGGATTATCAAGACCTAACCACCCTCATGCAATGATTATTAAGGTTCATAATCCGGTAGACAAGATGAGGATCCTCCCTGCAGCTAAAGATAATGGCCCCCTGACTTATGATGGTCAGATCACTCGCATTCAACACGATTTGGCAACAAGAGTAAAAGAGATGCGGCGTGCGTTTAACGGAGTGTTTTTTATATGCGCTATCCTGCTGCACTGAACGCTTTTCATGGAGGAAAAAATATTATTTCAGTAAACCTGAAGATGCTCTTGCCTTTTAAGACAATTTGAGTTAAATTGAAGTACACCGACAGCAATTCAGTGAATAAGATTAATATTATTACAGCACTTAAGTATTAGACATACCCTGCTGATGCTAAGGTGTATTGGAACTGAAAGATGTACATTTATTTCTATGTATTAACAGACCTCTCTGCATTGAATCATATCTGTTATTAATCTCTGTCTCTCTTCCACAGCATGTCTTTATCCTGTCTTCCTTCTCTCACCCCAACCAATCACAGCAGATGGCCCCGCCCCTCCCTGAGCCTGGTTCTGCCGGAGGTTTCTTCCTGTTAAAAGGGAGTTTTTCCTTCCCACTGTCGCCAAAGTGCTGCTCATAGGGGGTCATATGATTGTTGGGTTTTTCTCTGTATGTATTATTGTAGGGTCGACCTTACAATATAAAGCAACTTGAGGCGACTGTTGTTGTGATTTATATAAATAAAATTGAATTGAATTGAATTGAAACCTTGCTGGGTGGATCTCTGGAGCTCCAAGAAAGTCCACAGCTGAGGGGAACTTGTTTTTTGGGGCCTGGGTCACAGCAAGGACGTCAGTGGAGTCCATGTTTAAGCCTCTTTTGGGAGAACGGGGAAGCTGAGCTGTTACTGTCTGAAATAAATAGCATGAATATGATTATTGTACAGAGCACAAAGCAGACGGCCACGTTGCTTCAGTTCACGTCTTATTTGGTGTGTTTTCACTGAGGGTTCGGTGGCAGACACGTCTGAGCTCAGTCTGCTGTCAGAAACACTGCAGCACTCCAGGAATTCACTCTCACTCTTTCAGAAAGTCCCACAGGAGCCAAACAACAGCCATAAAGGCGCTTCCTGCTGGGACGCTCGGCCTCACACCACAAGCAACATGTTCACAAAAACACTGAGCACAGCTTTTATTGTGAAATATTAGGAGGAAGCTGAGTAAAATTCTCGTTGAGGTGGAGGTCACTGAGATTCAAAGCCGTTAAAGATTGACAGCCAAAAGAAAGAAGCAAAACTTATATGAAGAGCTTACAGAGCACCGTCAGCCTCGGGGGGGGGGGGGGGACAGAGAGGCTGTAACTGCATCTGCTGGTGTCACTGTGACCTCACAGCAGTTTACATGAAACAGGAAATGAATTACAACCTTTGTGATATTAATCCCTTTGACCAGCTCATGGTGCAGAGTGTAGACTGTGATAATGAAAATGATTTAAGGGCTCGTATATGACACGTCTATAAAAATATAAAGTCTGTACAAATGTGAAACTACAAAGTTAAAAGCAGCTGGAACGACAGCTGTTCAAAGCTGAACACGTACATCAGCCAGAAGACAGAGTGAGTCCTCCATCTCTCTGAAGGAGGCCATCGTGGTGAGCACAGATGCAGCACCAGTGTGGATGTGTGCACTCTCACAGTGTCTCTCTTTCAAGTTTGTCCTCACATTCTCAAAAGAAGAACATGTCTATGCAGATGCCCAGAGCCTAACAACACACCCGCTATAAAAACTTTTGTACCACCAGATTTTCATATACTTACATTTGAAAGTGTTCGCCTCCTGCATTAACTCCCGCTTCGATCACTATCATTATCAGAGAAATATCTCCTGTATGGCCCGCAATGAATCCTGGGATATGTTGGGCCACAAAGGACACACCTGAACCATCCTTCAAATTCAGGGAAATGAAGGACGCATTTGGAAGACTTCAAATTTGAACAGTCTTCGTCGCGTCCATGTGATATAAATTCCTACAAATGTGGCATTCGAAGCATCCTCTCCCTGAATTTGGAAACACCCAATGTGATGCTAGAGAGCAGGAAGAACGAGTCTCAACTAGAGACACACACACTTGATTTCCTGTAACTGCAGAGGGGAGGAGCCACCCGAGCAGGTGAGAACAGGAAGAGAAACAGCTGAGCCTCCTTCAGAGCAGCAGGAGGACGGTGGAGCTGAGGGAGGTGAGTGTTAACACCACGTTGTTGTAGTTTTGCTGTCAGAGTCTCTGAGTGTGTTTGTGTGACTGTAGAGGGAAGAAGAAGAGTCACAGTGAGCTCTCTAGCTGTGATTGGCTCAATAATCACCTTCAATGGACTGAACACAGAGAACGAGCCGAGGAACCTGACAAACCTGTTTGTGTGTGTGTGTGTGTGTGTGTGTGTGTGTGT
>NC_138960.1:35940000-35967500 GCF_965226115.1 Aulonocara stuartgranti
CAGTGAAAGAGAATTCCACAACCATGGTGCCACTGCCTGAAAGGCCGAATCACCACCAGCTTTAAATCGAGTGCGTGGGGCCGCCAGCAGACTCTGACCTGATGACCTTAGAGCTCGGGAAGATGAATGTGGTTCCAGCAGGTCAGATAAATAATGGGGAGCTTGACCCTTGGCCCTAAAGGTTAGAAATAAAATTTTAAAATGATTAAATGTCTGAGAACCAATGTTCCCTCTAATGTTTCCTGTGTCACACACAAACTCCCTGAGCGAACCCTTGGACACTGTGAGCGACATTAGACGTGTGCACTGTGGTCACGGCAGCATTGAATCCATCCAAGTTACATGTTTATTAAAATAATCAAATTACAGCATTTCTGTTAGACTACTTTTCATTAACTGCTTTAGCCCACTCACAATGAAAATCTTTAAAAAAATCTTGTTCATGACCTGTGTAGCATGTTAACACTATTGGAAGTAAAAATAACTTGAACTCCAATTTTGAAAACACAACTTTCTTTCTTTCTTTCTTTCTTTCTTTCTTTCTTTCTTTTTTATAAAAATCTGACTGTATTATGAGTCTGTGGTCTGGGAGAGAGTCTGTAACTGTCTGCAAAATACAGGATATAATGACCAATGTTGGGCAATTAATTATATAGTTACTTCTTCAAAAAAGTAACTGAGTTTTGCAAACAACAAAGTTTTGCAGCTGTTTACCTAAAGCGATGGTACTGAGCAGATGACATCTAATTTTTATGATAAATGCCAAACTGTCCTTGATGAGGTTGCTCCTTTTAAAACTACTATAGGTGTCAAACTCTGAAGCCACACCAAACTACTATTAGAGCTGGCCTACTGGTATTATACAGCTAATATATACATTGTTTAGTATTAAGCTTTGCTTGTTCCATATTCAGGTTTTCAGCAAAACGTGTTTGAGTCCATAAGAAAAGATTCATTCTTATATCTGGAGGAATAAATATATTTCAATAAATATTAATATCCAGTTTTGAATTCTGGCCCACTGTGTATTTGAGTTTGACACCCTGTTTACCTAAAAATGCAGCCAAGGTGTTTTTAAATAAACATTTCAAACTGTTTATAGAACAATCAGCTGTTCTGCATCAAATCTGATGCCACACAAATTATTTGTGCCACTCCAAAAAATATTTCTGTCCACTATGAGATGAAGGAGAACAACAGCCTGATACCTGCAGGCCTGACAGCAGCAGATGTATCACTGCTGTAACACCTGTAACACTCAGCAGTCGCCTCATTGTTCTGACACACACAACAACACTGTTGACTACACTACACACTAACTACACACTAACTACACAAGATTTGCGCTAAACGTCGCAAATCTCTCACATCTCAAAACACGCCGTCACTCCTAAAACTTCCCCCTTCCTATAAAACTAAATGCCATGTTGCCATACCATTTTTTGATTGGTCGACATGGTACATTTTTCCACCAATAGGAAAGGCTGGGTTTTTTTTGGTGTTGTCTTTGCTCACAGGCTTTCGAGCGTTTTCCTTATAAAACGCTGTTTGTACCGTTTCTTCCTGCAGTAAATATAAACAACGACAGTATTCAGGAAGAAAAACAAACATTGCAGATATTTTATCATAACTCTGGTTTTACGTGGCCGATCAACACAATTTAAAAACTGGTATAAAGTCCACACTTTTCCCGTCAGTTGTTCCATCTGTCCTGCTCACGTCTCCAATGGTTGTACACGCTGTCATTAACGTGGCTTCACTCCACATCAGCTGCTTTGCTAGCTAGTGATGTGCGGATCGATCCTGAAATATCGATTTCTCCGATACCAGTCATTTATGTTCTAGAATCGATTCTCACATTAAAATATCGATATTTTAGTAATTTAGGGTAAATTTGTAGTTTATCATTAACAGGAACACAGTGGAAAGAAACTATAACATTCGGATTGTCTACATTCAGAATCAGAATCAGAATCAGAATCAGAATCAGAATACTTTATTGATCCCTGGGGGAAATTATTTTTTGTTACAGTGCTCCATTTTAAACCAACATTAAGACAAGACAGACAATACGCTAACTAAGAATAGTACAATATATACATATATATACATACATACATACATAAGTCACTTATAAATAAATAGTTGGAAAAGAAACATGTGTAGCTGTAGCAGCAAACAGTGTGTTAAGTGGATGCGTTGTACAGGGAGCCACAGGCAGGAATGATTTCCTGTGTCGTTCAGTGGTGCTTTTCGGTAATCTCAGTCTCTCACTGAACGAGCTCCTGTGACTGACCAACATGTCATGGAGTGGGTGGGAGGTGTTATCCAACATTGTCTTTATCTTGGACAGCATCCGCCTCTCCGACACCACCTTGAGGGAGTCCAGCTCCATCCCCACAACATTGCTGGCCTTACGGATCAGTTTATTAAGTCTGTTGGCATCTGCGACCCTCAGCCTGCTCCCCCAGCATGCAACAGCATAGAGGATCGCACTGGCCACCACAGACTCATAGAAAATCCTCAGCATTTTCTGGCAGATGTTGAAGGACCTCAGTCGCCTCAAAAAATAGAGACGACTCTGGCCCTTCCTGTAAAGTGCTGTGGTGTTTTTAGCCCAGTCCAGTTTATTGTCAATGTGAACTCCAAGGTATTTATAGTCCTCCACAATGTCAACACTGACCCCCTGGATTGAAACAGGGGTCAAGTGTTTCCTGGTCTTCCTGAAGTCCACGATCAGTTCCTTGGTCTTTGCCACGTTGAGCTGCAGATGATTCTGCTCACACCACGTGACAAAGGAGTCGACCACAGCCCGGTACTCTGTCTCATCATCCCTGCTGATGCATCCAACCACCGCAGAGTCATCAGAAAACTTCTGAAGATGGCAGGTCTCTGTGCAGTGGCTGAAGTCTGTGGTGTAGAGGGTGAAGAGGAAGGGGGAGAGGACAGTCCCCTGTGGTGCCCCTGTGTTGCTGATCACCTTGTCAGACACACACTGTGGGAGACGTACATATTGTGGTCTTCCTGTCAGGTAATCAACAATCCAGGACACCAGAGAAGCATCCACCTTCATCGCTGCTAACTTATCACCCAGGAGGGTCGGCCTGATGGTGTTGAAAGCACTGGAAAAGTCAAAAAACATGACCCTCACAGTGCTCGCCGGCTGGTCCAGATGGGTGTAGACACGATTGAGCAGGTAGATGATGGCGTCCTCAGTTCCGAGACGAGGCTGATAAGCGAACTGAAGGGGATCCAGATGTGGTCTTACTATGGGTCGCAGCTGGTCCAGGATGAGCCTTTCCAGGGTCTTCATGATGTGGGAGGTCAATGCCACGGGCCTGTAATCCTGGGGGCCACTGGGACGAGGCGTCTTTGGTACAGGGACGAGGCATGATGTCTTCCACATCACCGGGACCCTCTGCAGACTCAGACTCAGCATAAACAGTTTATGAAAGACTCCACACAGCTGGGGGGCACAGGTCTTGAGGACAAGGGGACTCACTCCGTCTGGTCCAGCAGACTTGCCTGAGTGAAGTCTCCTCATTTGCATCTCAACCTGGTATTGAGTGAAGGTGATGGGTGGGGGAGGGGTGTCAGGACTCTCACAGGAGGCAACATGTGAAGAGAGAGGCTGGCACAGTGGTGTGGCTCTGGATTCCAGGCTGACTGCAGGTGAGGTTGTGGGGGTGGGAGCAGACACTGTGGTGTCGAATCTATTGAAAAACAGATTCAACTCGTCGGCTCTATTCTCACCTCCCTCAGCTCCCCTGCTGTTGGTTGGCCTGAATCCAGTGATGGTCTTCATGCCCCTCCACACCTCTCTCATGCTGTTCTGCTGGAGTTTCCACTCCAGCTTCCTCCTGTAATTGTCCTTAGCCTCTCTGATCTTGTCCTTTAGTAACACCTGGACCTTCCTCACCTCCTCTTTGTTGCCCCCTCTGAAAGCCCTCTTCTTGTTGTTGAGGAGGGCTTTGATGTCCTTAGTCACCCACGGCTTGTTATTTGGGTAACAATGAACAGTCTGAGCTGGAACAATGGAGTCGGTGCAGAAAGTTATGTAGTCTGTGATACACTCAGTAAGCCCATTGATGTCCTCGGCGTGAGGCTCACAGAGTGTTTCCCAGTCGGTCACCTCGAAACAGCCCTGTAGTTCCGCTATTGCCTCCTCTGACCACCTCCTAACAGTCCTGGTGGTCACAGGTTCCCTCCTCACAATTGGCACATAGCGGGGGGTGAGGTGAATCAGGTTATGATCTGACCTACCAAGTGGGGGGAGGGAGGAGGAGCTGTATGCATCCTTGACGTTAGCATACAGTAAGTCTAAAGTTTTCTCTCCCCTGGTGGGACAGTCCACATATTGTTTGAATGTTGGTAGTGTATTGTCCAGTGATACATGGTTGAAGTCACCCGAGATCACAATAAAGGCACTCGGGTGCTGAGTCTGTAGCCGAGCTATGGCAGAGTGGATAGTGTCACATGCAGCTGTGGGGTTAGCAGAGGGGGGAACATAAACAGCCACCAAGATGACGTGAGAGAATTCCCTGGGTAAATAATACGGCCTGAGTCCAACAGCACACAGTTCAGTGTCCGGGCAACAAATCCTTTCTTTGATTGTTATGTTGGCAGGGTTACACCACCGGTTGTTAACTAAAACAGCAAGCCCACCTCCTTTACGCTTACCGCTAGCGATGCTGTCGCTGTCCGCCCGAACAGTGTGGAAGCCTTCCACGGAAGCATTCTCATCGGGAATGTCCTGGTGCAGCCATGATTCGGTGAAACACATCAGGCTACACTCTCGGTATTCCCTCTGACTCCGTACCAGTGCTGAGAGCTCATCGATTTTAATTGCCAACAATCTCACATTTCCCATCACGATAGACGGCAGACACGGTTTAAACCTCCTCCTCGCTTCGAGCCTCCGCTGTCTCACCGTCACCTTTTTTCTTCTCTTCTGTCCTTGACCTCTGCATCCCCGATGTGTTTTCCTCCAAATTTCAGCTGGTACTTCTGCGGGCCTGGCCAGCGAGCCGGCCGGCATCAGGGCGATCAGCTGATCTCTGGAGTAAACAGTCCGTGCGTGTAGGAGATGTGCCGCGGTCCTTGATAAAAGTAAGAGTTCCACGGCCACCAGAAGAACAAAAACTCTCTCAATCCACATGATTGAGTAAGAGATAGAAAACGGAGGAAAATACAAGTCAGAAAAAAAAAGAATACGTAAGAAAAAAGAGCTAAACTAAGAGAAAAGCAGGAGCGACTGTAACAGGCTGCACGCTGGTTGGCGCATGCGCACTAACTCAAAGGAACTACTTCCTCTTCCGCCTTTCATAGTCATGTGCGAAATACGGCTGTGCAAATGTCTCGCAGCCCCTTGGCGTGCGCACTCACAACAATGGCTGAATGTAATTGTGCAGACGTATTTTACCTCCACAAACAGCTGAGACGTGGTTTGCGATACATGTGGCAAAAACGTGAGGTGTTGTAGCCATACTTGCCAACCTTGAGACATCAGAATTAGGGAGACATTAAAAAGGGCTGTTGGGGGGGGGGGTGATAAATACATTTTACAGGGTTTATTTATCGGATAAAATACGTTAAATGTCACCGTTATTATTGGCCGGCCCGGAAACAGCGGGGGTGTCCAAATTCAGAGGCTGCTTCCACCTGAGGACCCGGCCTTCGCGGTCTAAAGAAAGCCGGGTAGTACGTCACGAGCTCCCTCAGTGGAGTGAAACTCTGCCGTCTGCTCCTTGCTATCTAAAATATAACAGGACACTGACGTAAACTCTCGACCGTCTCACACTTTGCTTAATTCATTTTCTGTTTGATATTTATTCAGCTGTGTGAATCCCTCGGGAACCCTCCATCGGGATTAATAAAGTTAAATTTAATCTAATCTAATAACTTTAATCTCAGCCAAACAGATCTACTCAAGAACAAATAAAACACTGAAAAAGCCAAACAATAACATTTTTAAGTTATCAAAGTGGCTTATATATCATGTTTAACCCGAGTAGCGAAAGACTGCAGGGGTTTGAAGACGATGTGTCAGTGTCATGAATCGCTGTGCGGCAGGCAGGAGTTGGACCCAAAATGCAGGCACTCAGGCACGAGGTTTAAACACAACGAACTCAGCTTTAGTGCTGGCAGGGGAAAGTCATACAGAAGCAAACTAAAGTAAACTGGAAAATGCCAAACTAAACACACAGGGAGACCCACACAGTATGAGAGACAACACTGACTCAGAGAAACACAGGGTTTAAATACACTGGGAAGTAACGCGGGGAATGAGACACAGAAGGAGGGCACAGCTGGGAGAAATCAGGACTGACGAGACAAGCAAAGCAGGACACATTCACATAAGACACAGACCTTCAAAGTAAAACAGGAAGTATAACACAGAGACGCACACTTGACTCGGTGCAGACAGCAACTAAGAAACACAGAGACATAAACCATAAGGCAGAGGACTCTAAGAACCAAAATACACAGAGGGAAATACTAAGCTTGGAACACAAGGAACTAGACTCGAGGGAGTAACGAAAGACCAACCATGAGAACATAATTCACAATACAGAGTGACAGAAAACACGAGAAACTCAAACATGCAAAGACACAGACGTACACTGAACAGAGTGTACATCTGTACAAAATACAAGAATCACAAAGACCTAAAAATGCTGGATCAGGAGACCCAGGACCCTGACAGTCGGTCGGCTCAGATATTTGAAGTTCACACTTCAAACATTCTTCAAGCATTTTCACCTGAAAATATGTTAAAAGTTATTTTGCGACCCAGAAAGAGAAATAAGAGTAATATTAAAACTAAGTCGCTGCCGCCATTGTTGGAAACTGGAATTGGCTGGGCCGCGCTATGAATTCTGCAATATGGTTTTTCAATTTTGTTGTCCAGGTGGAAATTCGGGAGAATGGTGGCTCCGGGATTCTCCCGGAAAAATCGGGAGGGTTGGCATGTATGGTTGTGGCAACATCACTAACCTTGTCAAAAACCTCAGAGTAAATCACATCACAGAATATGAGGCGCGTATGTTGAGGCGAACTGAAGAGGAGGACAGGGACAGGTGCTGCTAGGGCGAGACAGACGTCTCTCACGGAGTCCTTTAGTGCTGCAGGCAGGCAACGTGTTCAAATAATGCACAACTTCAGGTTTTTATTTCTATATGATGAACTCTGCATTATTACGTGATAAGAACAAGAAACAAGAGAGACGATCAGCTGATCATTGATCAGTTTCATGATTGAAGTAGCAACAGGAGAGGGAGGGGAGAGAATGAGAGAAGAGGCAGCTGTGCAGCAAAGACAGAATAACTCCAGCTTTGTGTCTTTTTCATTGTAGCTGAAGTCTGGGACGAATCGTGTTCCTTTTCCCCTCAATACGGATGTGTTGTAATTGGTCCAGCCCCGAGTTGATCGTGACCAACTGGCTAATCCACCACCTTTCATTGTTTATACCGTTACAAAGACAAACAAACATAAAAATGAAAAATCATCATCGGCCCACCGGGCAAATGTCCGGGATGCCCATCGGCAGGTCCAGCTATGCGGTCAGCTGGTGGGTAACAGGCATCTCCGAAAACGTCAGAGCACTTATGCAAATATGTGATGTCTTGATGAATCGAGCAGATACTTGAAGTTTATGCAGCACCATTCTTGCATGAAAATATCTTTAAAGTTTATTTTGTGACACAGACAGAGTTATATTTCAAACTCCGCCAATCTGTGTTCCTCTGCCACTGCCTCGTTTCATCATTTCGAGCTGATTGGAGACCAGAACAGCCAATCAGATAATTTTGCATCCAGGTCTGTGATTGGCTGGTTTTGTGGCACAAATATAACAGTGTAGAGAAAGAGTTGAGTGCGCATGGGCAGAAATGTTGAGAGCGCGAGCAACACATTGCGAGAGCAAATGAAAAACTGAGCGAGAGGGGCTGCTGTTGTGTGTGGATAATAGCAAACACTGAAATACATTTTTTTGCACGCAGCAATGAATTTTTTTCACTCAAATTTAGCTTTTCTTCGCTCAAAATAAATTTCTCCTCAAAATACAACACTTGTACCTGCAAACTTTTTTTACGTGCGCTCAGAATAGTGGCACAAAAATAACGCCATACGGCTCTAAGAGCCGTTTCGTTTGCGACCGACACATCACTAATAAGGACGCGTCATAGCCTGTCAACGACGTTGATTAGCTGCGTATATATGAATGTGAATCACATTATTGGCTGGACTATGGGATAAGGTGGCATCGTTCTAATCCCATACAGGAGCAGCCAGTCACTCACTGACTGACACTGCAAAACAGAATTGTTAAAGTTTTAATGTTAATTTCAATTCAGGTTAGATTTTTTTTCTGTGCGCAGAGACCTGCCAGCAGCTTAGAGGGAACATTGCTGAGAACACATATGTATTTAACTTTACATCGTCAAACGAAAGGAGAACATTCAAGCTATGCAGAAGGACTCTGCCCAGATTCATGTACTGTGATCACTGTAGAAATTCTCTACATAGGAAATTCTGTAGTGTTAGAACAGATGTATTTGTGCTGTACTGAAACCTGGTGTCATGTGAAACTATCACATGGATTAAACTGGTTTTCAGGCGTAACCCTGTGTTTACAGGATAACAATAACACGGTCTGTGTGCCAGGAATCAGATAAGTTAGGTTTCATTTACTCATTTACAGTATATATATGTTTTTAAAAAGGTGTGTTTTCCTGCTCAGACCAGTTTTGCAGCTCCTATTGTTCTCTCACATAGCGTGCATGCCACTAGACTTGGCAGGACTGTGCCCTGCTTCGTATATAAAGATGCTGCAGGTGGATGTGAGCAGCATCTCTGGAGACAGAGGTGGGTTTGGAGGATCATGGCGTCCACTCTGATGCTCCTGCTTCAGCTGCTCCTGGTCTCACTGGTGTCTGCTTCTCATTTTTTTGGGGGAACCACGACCTACACCTACAAAGGAAGAAACCCTGATGGCTCATTTAATGTGAGATACACAACGTTTAACTGTACTTAATGTTAATGACAGATAATAAGTGAAGCTGTGACAGAACAGGAATCTCCTCTTTTCACACTGATTATTCTGACTTTTATTTCCTTCTGTGCACAGGTCTGATTATTCTGATAGAAGAAACAGAAAATGAAGTTAAAAATGTAAAAGGTGTCGCTTCTTAACTTATCCATATATCTTGAAACACATTATTATTTTTAAACGCACGAGTGCACACATGTTGTCTTTTATAAAAGTTTAAACAAATAGTTAACTTTTTAAAAAAACTGAATAAAACTAATAAAAGTCCGTTGTCACATAGTTGTTACTGAAAGATGCTCCTCAAAAAATGTATTATTTATTAGTAGTAGTATTGGTAGTTGTAGTAGTTGTAATAGTATTGTGTGTTTCACTTTCTTCACCTCTAAATCCAGAGTGCCTTGACTAATCAATGGCTGCAGACGTGGCTTCCATGACCAACACTTGTTGTGTTAAAATTGTGATCACATGATCAAACACAGATACAGAACCTTCTTCTTGCAGATAACATGGAGTGACAAACTAAAATCTGACTGAGTTGCTTGTATGTTTTAAAGGTGGAAATTCGGGACAGAGACACCTATGATGGATGTTACTACTCCCTCGGCTGGTATTGTTCCAGTGGATACTGTGGCTACACCTCCAGAAGTCAGAGAGGCAGACTGGACAGCAGCACCAGTGCTCCACTCTATAACAGACAATGGTGTGAAACTGAAACCGTCACCACGCGGGTCGTCCCGAGCAACAGACCTTTTGAAATGCGGTGAGCATTTTTCATTTTAAGTATGAAGATACTGTTGATGTGCTTCATTGTGTGTAATTATTGGTTATTAATTTTTATTAATTATTATTCATCTAAAGTCACCACAGTCATTAAATCTGTCTGATATTATGATAAAACAAGAGCTTGGTGGGTGGATGACTTTGTTATTTCTAAACAAACCAGGGCAGCCAGCTGCTGCTGGATCCCCACACGGACCTATTACTGGAGCCATTATTGGTACTTGAACACTCTTGTGGATTTGGGAGAAAGATCCGACACTGGAAAACCAAACAGAGCACCAGAAGTTGCCATCCTACCTTTCCTCAGGTAAGCTTCCTGAAGTTTGATTTCTCTCACTGGGCCCACGTCCTCATTTCAGATTTGACAGCATTTTTAGTAGATAAAGGCGAAAACATGAGCTGAGCTGCGGTTTGGGGAAGGCCTCGAAGGGGACTGGTGGCGGCTACCAGGCCTGGCAGATCCCCGTGTACTAAGCAGAAGTGAAGAATGGAAAGAATTGAAAGAATTAAAAAAGGAGAGGTAGGGTGGGGCACAAAAACAAACATGCATTAGAACTGGAAGGGGTGTGTTTGGAGGCGAGGTCCAGCTCCTGAAATTCAGATAATTTATCTCCAATTAAACTATGAGCCTCTAAACAGCAGAATTTGAAAATGTCATCATGTGGCAAAACCTGCTTCTCTGAAAAAGGAAAACAAGAAGTTCTTGTTTTTTATCAACTAGCAGACAAATTAATTTTAGTTTTCATTCTATTGTCTACATATTTTTCTTTCTACCTTCTTGATCAGTTTTACAAGATAATACAAGATAATCATGCCAGTGCTTGACTCATGTTACTGTGTGAGACACTGACAGAGACTTTGTTAATGTGTTTATTAAAGAGTTCCTGAAAACTGCCCACGGACATACAAGCTGATGTCCTTTGATCCTGATGGAGACAAAGTCAGATGCAGATATGGAAATCCAGGAAGTGCAGAGTGCTACGGCTGCACCCAACATTCAGGCTTCCACTTACACCAGGTTAGCTGATGTTCTAATGCACTGTACAATAACTCACTTGTGGTTTTTCCCTTTTAACTCCAAAATGTCCCACTGTCAGGACTCCTGCACGTTACATTACCAATACACTAATGCTGACCCCAGGGTGAATGCATTTGAGTTGGTGGTGGAGGATTTCCCACAAGGACACATCAGTCTGAGATACTCCGATGGATCCCAGTCCTCCAGGTCTCCTCTGTCCGCAAGAAGGAAACGATCTGCCGCCATGTATCCAACAACTACATACCCCCCCACTACCACATCATGGTGGTGGTGGTCAACTACAGCCACTCCTACTACAACTACAGCTGCACCATGGTGGTGGTGGGGGTCAACGACAGCTGCCCCCACTACCACATCATGGTGGTGGTGGACAACTACAGCCGCTCCTACTACAACTACAGCTGCCCGCACTACCACACCATGGTGGTGGTGGACAACTACAGCCGCTCCTACTACAACTACAGCTGTTCCTACTACAACTACAGCTGCCCGCACTACCACATCATGGTGGTGGTGGACAACTACAGCTGCACCTACTACAACTACAGCTGTTCCTACTACAACTACAGCTGCCCGCACTACCACACCATGGTGGTGGTGGACAACTACAGCCGCTCCTACTACAACTACAGCTGCCCGCACTACCACATCATGGTGGTGGTGGTCAACTACAGCCACTCCTACTACAACTACAGCTGCACCATGGTGGTGGTGGGGGTCAACGACAGCTGCCCCCACTACCACATCATGGTGGTGGTGGACAACTACAGCCGCTCCTACTACAACTACAGCTGCCCGCACTACCACACCATGGTGGTGGTGGACAACTACAGCTGCTCCTACTACAACTACAGCTGCGCACACTACAACTACAACAGCCCGCACTACCACACCATGGTGGTGGACTACGGGCAGACCGCTGCAGGCGACCTCTCCTCCCCTCAGTAAACTACCGTTGCAGTTCTCTTTCGTTGGTAAGGCCCATTGTTGTCTCAGTGTTTGATGATGTGATGATGCAGCACACTCCGCTCTGCTCTGTTCTCAGCATGTTGCTGCTTTCATGACTCTGCACATGAAGACAGTGGTAACTGTGGTAGAAACAGCTGATCACAACAGACCTTTAAGACTTTTTATATATTCAGTTACCTACATTTATATATTTTTTTAAATATTTTAAGCGTGTATTCTCCTTATTGTGTTTATTTGTTACATTTATTATTTTTTCCCAAATAACTTGTAAAATGTACTCATTTACTCATGTGACGCACAGTTTATCTTAAAAACTTAATATTCATTTTACCTGTTTGCACTGAATTCTTCAGCAGCCCAAGAACCAAACTCCACTTCACGTGTTTGTTTAAAGCCTTAAACTTTTGCTATGCAGACAGCTGCTTCTTCCTGTTTGGTAATGGATGCTTATTTGTTACTACTCTAACTGTACTCCAGTGGATCCACCTGCTCCTTCATGCCAGGAGGGACTATACTTGCCCCAGTTTGTGCACCCAACACCTGCACACGGACAGCGCATTCATGCAGAGGTCAACAAAGAGGTGGAGATCAGAATCAAAGCACAGGCTTCATATGCAGCGTGAGTGAGACAAAGCTTGATTAAGGAGGCCTGATGGCAGCGAAGCATTATTATCACTTCAGCAGGAAAGCTCAGCTCAGCATTAATGAGCTAATCCTTGTTTCCTTCTGTGGTTTTCTTACAGAATACAAGATATCATCATGAGCGGGCCAATGAATATGACCCAGCACAGAACCACACATAATGAGTTTGTGCTTCGGTGGACGCCGTTCTCCAGCGATCTGGGAGATTATTTCCCAGTGTGCTTTGCTGTTGAATCGGCGACAGGGTTAGCCTCGGTTTCATTCCTTTAAACACAGAAATAGTTTGGGAGAGCAAAGTCATGATTGGACTCTTTGTGGGTTTTTCAGGTCAGCAGTGACCAGTTTTCCAGGCAATACCCACTCTCATAACCACGGCACCCCGACTTCACAGTAAGTGACTTTTTGTTGTTTTTAGTGCTTTAAAAAAATGGATTTTCTGCCTAGGTGTGAGAAGTTTAAATAAATGTGCTTTTGGAATAAATAATGCCACTATGAACAAATTATAAAATGAAGCTCTCCTCATTTGACCTTAAGCTTTACAATTTCAAGAGTATTTGAAGAAATAATAAAAAGGAAAATTATTTAAGTCACACATTAAGTCAACTTATCATCGTTCTGTCTCTTCAGGTCCGGCGTCTATCAGTCCGAGATGAGGTGTGTCATCTTGAAAGTTGGAACAGAGGAAAGTGAGTCTAAAGTTGTCTTTGATATCAAAATAAAAAAAAAATAAAAAAAATAAATAACTAAATAAATAACTAAAAATAAAAATAGAAAATATGTCAACTTTTTGGACATATTCTCAATTTTCTATTGTCAATATTTTTTTTTTTGACTTAACTCATTCTTTTTATTGTTAATATTCTAACTTTTTGACAATTGAAGTTGGAGAATTTTGACATATTTCTGGCAACATTAAAATAAACTGAAATTGTAAATCTTTAAATCTGTTGTGTTGGATTGCATTAGGTTTAGCTTAATGAAGAGTCCTTTGAATGGGTATCATAAGGTAAATTCTAAGTCTGTATGTTTTCTTACATCATATTTTATATGTTTTTAACTTGTTTCAGTTAAAACCAACGTGATCTGCACTGAGTCTGAAATGAGAGTCGAGGTGGAGAAATCGTCCCTCCGTGGACTCCGTGAGGATCACCTGCGTCTCAGTGAGCCCAGCAACACCCTCTGCAGCCTGGAGAGATACTCCAACAGCACTCACATCATCGGCGTCATCCCTCTCAATGCTTGTGGCACTCAGATCGAGGTAACCAGAGCTCCTTTGTATCTATTCTGTTGTTGTTGGTTTAGATACCAGAACGAGGACTGACAGAGTGATGTTTGACTCTGCAGGAAGACGAGGAACATCTCATTTTCAAGAATGAAATCACCACAGTGGATGACAGCGGAGCTCTGATCACCAGGAAACATAACCTGGAAGTAGAGTTCTACTGTCAGTACCCCAAAAAGGGGAACGTGTCACTGGGCTTCACAGCACACAGGACGATGGTGGAAGTGTTTGATAAAGGCTTCGGCACGTTCACCTACCAGTTTGAGTTTTACCCCAACAACCAGTTCAGAAGCATCATTGATCCCAGTTCGTACCCTCTGGAGTACGACGTAGGGCAGAAGATTTACATGGAGATAGATGCGTCCTCCATAGTCAACGACACCGAGATGTTTGTGGAGTCCTGCAGAGCCTCACCGTACGACAACCCCAATTCCCAGCCAACCTACTCCATCATTGAAGACGGGTACGCATGTGCTGAAGGAAGTGAAGTGTATATTATTTAGGGCACATCAGTTACCTCAACATTTGATAATTTGGCCAAGTTTGATACGAAAACCCACCATTGGATCAATATATAAAAGAAAAGAAGGAAACCCAGAGTTTTACCAAAGTTTTCTCTTTTCTTTGATTCTGAAATGCTGTAGAAACCCTGTGATGTCTCTGCTTCTGTAGCAGCTTTGATTGTAAGACATGAAGTTACAGCAGCTGTGTCGTCTTTGTGCTCGGCTCTGATTAGGTGCCCCGTGGACCCAACTGTGATGATCCATGAGACCGACAACAAGAGACAGTTTAGATTCTGCATCGAGGCCTTCAAGTTCATCGGTTTGCACGATCAGGTAAAGAACTGTAGATATCTAGAAGCTACAATTTCTAAAAGCACTAATAAATATGCCCAATTTTAGTCTCATTTTAAAGGTATTTATTTCGTTTTTAGTTGCTTTTTTAAACTTTTCTTAGAGTTCTCTTATGTGCTTGTGGTGGAAAACTATTTCCACTACTCGTCAGTCAATGTCATATTAGTTTTGAGACTCTTAATATTTGGTAAATGTATAAAAATGGCTCAAATTCCTGAACAAATGATGCAATACTGCTGCTGAACTGCTTCATTTATCTTCATTGTTTTGATTTTAAATCCATTGTAGTAGTCTACAGATTTACAATAACAAACTGTGCAGAAACACATGAAGTTAATTAGGCTGTGACATTTGTGCTTTCTCCTTGGCTGGGACGGAGAAGCAAAGGTTTGACTGCAGCTCTGCTCTTGTTCCACTAGAGGGGGCAACTGTACGTCTGCTGATATACTGACAGTGTGTCCTGTTTCACTCAGGTATACATCAGCTGTTCAGTAATGATGTGTGAAGCAGGGAATCCCAACAGCAGGTGCTCACAGGGATGCATCAACTCCACATCAAACCATCACCACCACTCCCACCGCCGAAAGAGGGACTCTGCCATCCAGACTGCAGCGCACTTCGTTTCCCAGGGTCCTCTGCGTTTGAAGAGGTCAGCAGACACCAGCATGAGTGCAGGTATGGAAACACAAAGTGCTTCTTAACATTAGCTTCTTTGTTTGACTTTCACTAAAGTGTGAACAATGCTGAGGTTCTATTGTGGTCTTCAGGGAACAACCTGAACCTGAACCTGAACCTGGTCTTCATCGCTGGATGTCTTCTTGCTGCTGTTGCCATGATCTGTGGAGTGCTCCTGTACAGGGCCAAAATGTCAAAGGTCAAATACCAGCGTTTGGCCTTGAGTGAAAATTAAGACAGCAGTGTAATCAGAATACCAGTTCCTGCATTACTTTTCAATGAACCTCATTTTGCTGTCAGAGTTTCGGTGTTTGTGTATCTGCTCATGTTTAAATCAATCATGAATTTAATTCTTTATAATTCAGCTTCATTTGTGTAGCGTGAACTCACAACAACAGTCACCTCAATTAGCTTTATGATGTAGGGCACAGTCCCAGCTGTTACAGCTGTATTTGTGTTTGCCAGCTTTAAGAGAAAACAGACATAAAACAGACTTTGAAAGATTAATCTTTGGCTTGTTGTTCAGTCGTGCAGCTTTACAGCAGCTTTTCTTTTTATATGTTAGAGTGTGATTCACAGAAAGTGTTACTGTTGATGTGTGCTCCTCTATAATCATTTTTGCTTTGAATATCTATGGCTATCATTGGACTGGTTACTATACATCTTTGTTATTAATCAATAAAAACATACGTGTTAGTGCTTCCTCAGTCAAAGTGTTACTCTTCATCACATCATATGGCGCATATACAGTGCCTTGAAAAAGTATTCATACCCTTTAAACTTTGACACATTTTGTCACCTTACATCCACAAACTTTGATGTTTTTTATTGAGGTTTTCTGTGACAAACCAACACAAAGAGCACAAAATTGTGAAGTGGTACCAAAACGATACATGGTTTTCAAAATTTTAAGCAAATAAAAATTTGAAAAGTGTGGCGTGCAATTGCACTCAGATCCCCCTGCGTCAATATTTTCACTGCGAGTCTTTTGGGGTATGTCTCTACCAGCGTTGCAAATGTAGAGACCAAAGTTTTTGCCTATTTTTCGTTGCAAAATAGCTCAAGCTCAGCCAGATTGGATGCAGAGCGTCTGTGAATAGCAATTTTCGAGTCTTGCCACAGATGCTCAGTGGGATTTCTGGACTTTTAATGGGCCATTTTAACACATTAATATTCTTTATATTTCCACACCATGTTTCACAGTGGGAATTGTGTGTTCAGGGTGATGAGCAGTGTTACTTTCCCGCCTCATGTAGCGCTTGGCATTTAGGCTCAAAAGCTCAACTCTGGTCTTTTCTTACCAGAACATCTTCCACCTGATTGCTGTGTCCCCTTCATGGCTCCTGCCAAATTGCATGTGGCATACTTTTTCCATTTTTGGATGATGGATTGAACTAGTGATGGCCTGCTTGAAGCTTGAAGCTTCGTTCAGTGTGACTGTCCGACGGATATATTGTAGGAATGAGTTAGAGTGCAGAGTGGGATTGCAAACATGCTTACATACAAGGATAATGGTTAGAATAAGTCTCTGGGTCAGAGAGTCCCGAACATGATATTCTAAATCAACTTTGAATCACTAGAAGAACAATGGATAATAACATTAGATTATCAAGGCTAGGCAGGGAAGTGTTTTCCTTTTCTGTCTTACAGAGGAGGGAGCAGACACCAGACCCCTTGTGGGGGTTTGAAACAGCCGATTCCGCTTTCTTAATTCTTCGATAAGCCAGGGCCTAGCCAGCTCCAATCAGCAAGAACCCTGTTATCATGGTTCCGAATAGGTAGATATCTTCAGCGTCCTCGATCGACAGTCCCGCCAGGCACACGACCCTCCAGTTATACCACCCGTCCATCGTGTATCCGGCAGGGAAAGTACCTCCAGGACACTCGGGCTCTCCCGAGCCCAGACTTCTCATTAAGAAAAGGGTGTCAATTGCATTCAGAGACCAGTTGATCAAATCCATAATTCCTCTTTTAGGTTTTAGAGAACAGACTGTGAGAGAGTGTTCCAGGGAAAAGTACTACAAAAAAAACCCACGAGACTAGACAAGGACACAAGAGGCTAAGCAGGGAAACTAAGGGAGAGGAGGAGGAGGAGAGGAGCCAAGAGCCAGAACAGTAACAGTAGCAGAAACAGGAAAAGCACTCTCGTGACTCACCGAATTTCTCTGTAATCCCGGAAAAGGGCTGAGGAGAGGATTGGCGAGGGCGACGTTTCCTTCTGGAAGAGGGAACCAGTGGAGAAATGGAGTCGACCTCCTCATCCTCCGACCGCATAGCCGTTGGCGTGGTGAGAGACAGGGCAAGCTCACGTGCCCTGACCTGCCCCCTCCGAAGCAAACTGCTGAAGCCAGGGGCTGGTTTTCACCATTGCTTCCACTGTGCTCAGTCCCACAGACATAGCCCATAAGCTGTTGGACTGGGATATGCGGTCCAGCAATTTAACCAGTCCTTCCATCTCAGCGTCCAACTCTGAAGTGAAAAAGTGCGATCTTCTGTCATGTGAAGGCTGCGTGCAGGCAGGAGTGGTGAAATGGAGAACCCAAAGTGCAGACTCCGGAGACAAACATGAACTCAAACAGAACAAAACTACGAATCCAAATAACTTAAAAGGGCACAGACCACACAGCATACATGAGGGTAGATCGCAACACTGACACAGAGAAACACAGGGCTTAAATACACAGAGGGAGCTATCAGGGAATGGGAAACAGGAGGGAAACACAGTTGGGACAAATCAGGGCTCACGAGACAAAGGAAGCAAAATCACACACATTAACATGAGACACGGACTTTTAAAGTAAAACAGGAAACATAACACAGAGACGCAGACTTGACAAGGGGAGACAGCAACTATGGATCATAGACAGAAAACCAGAACACTAAAACTCTAACAAAACCCACACAGAAAACCTAAGCTAAGAATAAACCTATAACCCATAAGGCACAGCTAGAATATAATGAAATAATCAAAATCAAAGAACCAAAAACACAAAACACTGGGTCGACGACCCAGGCACCATAACAACAGTGGAACAAATTCTCTTCTAAAATAAAAACAGGATGACCTTAAATACATCGAGTTTTTACTTTACAAGGTTATAAGCATTCACCCTTTCCAGTTCACAATCAATTCTACCCCCAGGTCAAAAATATGTCTAGGAAAATTGGCCTGATATAATATTACTTATAAACATACCTGTCCAGCTGTCCAGTGATTAATTCCAAAAGTACGTGGAGGCAGGACCTCACAGCAGAAGCATCCTCCATAATGTGTTGTACATTATTATATGAATTTTTCATCTATTGTATTTACCAACATCAAGAAGTCACAAGCAAAGAAAGACCACATCATGGCACATGTTTAAATAAGGAAAGTTTATTGATCACATTTATTTATTAAATAAATAGACATGACAGTTTTTTCACCCCCCCAAAAAATACATGTTCAAAGCAACACAATGGTGGCCCACCGTACTGAGAATTCCACTCTGTAGAGTGGGCAATCATAATGAAGCAGTACATTTTATTTTGTAGATTCAAGCTGCTCTTCATATTTTTGGCCACCAGATGTCACCTCACAGTGGTTGCGTGCTTTGCCCCACACAGTGGCAAAGTCTTGCACTTTCATATTCAATTCAGCTTCTCCATCATGTACCTTTAGATGTTTCATACAGGGTTCAACATATTAGTTGTTTTCACAGGTGTGCTCTATATCTCAACCATGGCTCATAATAAGACGACAGTCTTTCAAACAGGTCAAATGCCTCTGAGCACGTCATTAGTTTAAATATTTACCTATTTTACTTCATCTCATATGTCATTAAACTGAATTTGAGCAACCCTAAGCTTAATGCAGATTACTATTAACAACTGGTTAAATTAATGGTCTGGAGCACCGGCTGTTGTTGATCAGGGCAATCTAAAGAATCTGCTTTTTTTTTTTTTTGCTTTTTGTGGATTTCTCCACCTATTTGCACTTATTTTACCTGCTCCGGTTTGGTGTTTTTCTAACCATTCCTCATCAGGTGTTAATTTTACTTGTTTATTCCCCATTTTCAAAGATTTTGCTGGGCCGTCGCTGGCACGCTTGACTTCAGAGTGGTTTACTGATACGGCCTTCGACTTCACCCTAACGGTGAAGCGGTATCAGTTTTATGAGATGAAACTCAACCGTTCTCCTTTGTCACCAGTACGTGAGCCTCAGCAAAGAAAACAAAAATAGAAGTAGTTCGGCAGCGTATTGTGCTGTAAAATCAACTTACTTCCAGACACATACACACACACACACACACACACACACACACACACACACACACACACACACACACACACACACACACACACACACACACACACACACACACACACACACACACACACACACAGACATTTGCGTGCTAATTTGTCACAAAGTAATTTCAGCTGCCTCTAAAACTAGTCTAAACACAGTTCCTTTTAGCGAACTTAAACCTATTTTATCACATTTCTTTAAACCTTTGCGGCCGTTTTATACACCAAAATAGTGTTTCTCCCCCTCCGACTTCTCACTGGTGGTTCAGATCATCGGACTGAATCCCAGCGCCGTGGACCAGATTTAAAAACACCGGCCCAGACCCGAATTTGACGTCCTGGGGCTCTCTCCTTGTCCAAGACGGCTGTGCACAGGCTTCGGTGCTGGCTCCCCACGGCGTCAGGAATCAGTGCTGGATCCTGGAACAGAGTCACAGATAACAGTTCAGATATTTTCTGCTCCGGCTACGAAGGACCAAATAATGTTAAGAAATATACTCTATAACACTTCTTCAGTAAAGACTCAGAGAAGAGAAACACACGGAACTTCTTGCTAGCAAGGGCAGCCTCCAGACCTGAGACTCGCACTGAGAAACTGCCCCGGTCTTTATTTATACTTCAGTGGGTGCTTGTGTGTGTGTGTGTGTGTGTGTGTGTGTGTGTGTGTGTGTGTGTGTGTGTGTGTGTGTGCGCGTGTGTGTGTGGTCTTGCTGATCAAAGGGTCATATAACATTACAGCACAAAAGGAACATCCTTGGTCAGGAAGAGGGTAGTCTCCCCCTCACCCTAGATGGTTCACCCTAGATAACACAGTGAGGAAGTCCAGCAGTTCATCTAAACAAAAGGCACTTAGACTAAAACAGACATAGCTACGTTAAAACAATAAAACAAGGTATGACCTCTTCCCATGCTCCCAGGATGTGGGGGTGGACGCTAGAACACCTTGAAGAGTTACAGGCCCCCTAGGATGAGACATTCTTTCAATATGCCACCAACTATATACTTCTACACACAAATGATTACATGCAGCATTCTACCATATGCAAACTTATATCATTAAAAGATTATACTGACTACTAAGTACAATTTTCCTATTAACAATTAGCTTAGAACTTTGCTTTATATCTTCTCTTTGAACAAGACAGACATTTAGGAGTAACATGGCCTTACAAACCCAACAGTGAGATCTTAAGAGATCCAGCCTACGGCTCTTCAATGGGGTGTCACAGGGTCCCCAGGAAAAAAAATTGTAAATGTAAAATAATAAAATAAATATTCTCCTGTAGCAATAACAAAGTAAAACATAAATTATTCTGTAGCAATTACACAAGAATATCCAGTAATGTCCCTGCCTACAATTAAACACATTCACTTACCAAAGTGAAATCGGGGGCATCTGCTGTGGCAAACGGGTGCAAGCCTTTGACCACAAACTGAGTCACTGCTCGGTGACGTTCGTCTATCCTGGCCTGAAAGGAGACGCTGCCGGCAGACTGCAGCGAGAGCTGCCAGCATCTGAGCCAGACTCAGTCTCATCATGGTCACTAAATGCACAGTAATGGTTTTGTAATAAGGCAGATCGCACTAACATAATATGCACTGTTGTTGATTATTTACCTGCCGCATTAACGGGAGAGGACGTGCAAACGTTACCGCTGCTGCTGGGTTGAGATTCACGAGTCGAGCGGAATTAAAAACACGACATTCATTTAAGGTCATCGTGTGTTTTGTGAGCAAATGCTTTTGCATATTCGTAGTGTTTCCTCCCTTAAATGAAATATCTACTTTGCAAGTATTGCAAGTTGCCCTGTTGTCATCCGTTCTCGTAAAGTATAACCAAACGTTTGAGCGTTTGAGCCGCTTAGGCGCCGCGTTTCCTGCCAGGTAAATGACGCTCCGCAACGTGGTGACGTCATTCGGGCGACTGGAATCGATAAGGGAATCGTTTGCAAAAATGGCAAACAATTCCACGGAAGAGAAACAGTGGGAAACAGTTTTCGATACCCATCCCTATTCCCAGGTGTGTCGAGCTGTAGCCGTGTAAAGGAGCGTTCAGGAGTATGGGGGCAATGGGCCAGACACCCCATATATAAGCTATATAAGCATTCAAAGCTTATATAACCTTTGCAAGAGCTTGGTCCGCATAACTGAGAATAACTCGGACCCATTCCCGGTGGGTGTTGGACTCTGCCAGGTCTGCCCTTGGTCACCGATTCTGTTCTCATCTCTGCATTTTGTGGATGATGTGACTCTTTCCTTTTGTCTGTGTGTTGCACTCTGGTTTCCCACAAATACATTGACTACTGTTGTGCAAACTACAAACTCTATAGAGTGCAATGCTACTTTAATGGCACACAGTCCTACTAGGCAGTCGCCATTGATCACTAAGTTACCTTATAACACTCAAGAATTGTCTTTGATATTAAACCACAAAAATTTCTTTTTAACCACAACATTAACTAGAAAAATAACACATGGTATAAAACCCGTTTCACAGAGTGCATAATACATTAAAGGCTCAGAGTTCAGCAGTCTCTCAGTGGTTTAGGTTAGCTTCACAACACACTATTCCACATTAGCCAAGTCCCCTAACATGTAGCCTTAACTCACAATTTACACACAATTCTCAAAAGAAACCACTTCCTTCCATTCTCAAATAAACAACATACTGTGCAATGTACATTCATTTTAATGCACATTTACTAACCCGTGGTAAAGAGTAGAAGTGGCACACACATAGAGCTGGTGTTAGCTTCACAACAGGAAGGTTTATTCTTCCTTTGTGCTGCAAAACACTGCTGGATACCACCAGCATGCTGGAGGAGCGGCTATCTGCCACAACCGGTTGGGGTGAGAGGAGTGAGACAGGATAAAGACATGCTGTGGAAGACAGCCAGAGATTAATAACAAGTATGATTCAATGCAGAGAGGTCGCTTCACATGCCACTATGTCAAAGTAACTGAGGATCAAGCACAGAAAAACATGAAGGATTTTTTCCTGGCTTCATTTTTTTTTGTCTTTTACAGCACATAAGCACTTTGAAAATATGCTGCAGCAAATCAAAAATGGAAGAAAACCATGAATCACCACACGGATGTTTCCTGTGCAAAGATCGATGCTGCTGAAGTGAAGCAGGGCAAAGTTAAAGAGGTTTTATCAGAGACTGAAAAATGATCTTATGAAGTGAGACACAGAGTAGCGAGTTGCACCGCGTTTATTTTACAAGGAAACAAAAGCATGCACGGTGAGTGTCTATGCGAGTGCTAGTCAGAGCAATTCTGTGAAACTTCATTTATACTGATTATTCAGTAATGAACTAAGAAATTAAGAAATCAATCTCCTTATGAATTATAAATTTTTTGATGGTGAAAGTTGAAGTTTTACATTAAATATATATATAACAATTTGTATTTTTTTTCTCATTGCTCATCCGTGTTGGTATAAACGTCAAGTCAAAAATCAAATGGTGAAAGTGTTTTGGGGAAAAAATTTGAAAACTCAAGGTTAAGGTATTTTTTAGAGAACATTTTTAAAAATGCTGAGTTAAAGGCCCTCTTGAGTGCTTAAAAGAACAGGATCCGATAAACTGCATGTTTGAAATCAGTGAGTACTCACTGCATTTAAAGTGCTTTAATCAAAGAAGATTATAAAAAGCAGAATATGTGTAACCACATGTGTTTAAAGCTTTTTGGGATATTGTACTTCCCATAAAAGCACCAAAGTGGGGTAAATGTATGTCTTTGTTTGTAGTAGTTATTTGTTCTTTCCTCCTGTCTTTCTTCTTTTTGTCTTTGTCAAAAGAATTGCACAACCGGAAAAACCAGAACGCTGAGAGAACGTGAAGAAGAAGAAGAAGCAAGCATAAGTCTATTCAACAGTGTGCAACACCATGTGTGTGCCAAAGAGGGTAGCACAGCTATAATAGCACTGCAGGTCACTCCCCAGCGCTGGGTGGATGCAGGTGGAACTGATACTAGATATTAGAAGGAATAAACTAAAAAAACAAGAACAATTAATTAATTCAAAAATAGAAAAAAATAGAAATATAATTTGAGGATTGTAAAAAAGTGATCAATTGATTGATTAACATAAAGACCAGAGTATTAAAGCATAGACAAACACTGACAATTTTTATATCTTCTCCATTTTCACCCCAAGCACTTTCTTCTAAGCTCTTCAGTGCTTCCTAGCTGACATCCACACACTCACCAGAGAGCAACTTGGGGTTAGTGTCTTGCCCAAGGACGCTTGGCATGCAGATCAAAACACCAACCCTCTGATGAGTAGATGACCTGCTCTACCTCCTGAACTACAGCTACCCCACAAACCCTTCACAGCCACCAAACAAGCTCCAACTCAACTCACAGCTCTCGCCCCTCATGATTTTGCTGAATTATTTTAGTTGAATGTTTCTTAAAAAGTTGGCATTGTGTCCTTTTTTCAGAAGAAGGAGGGAGGACAACAACTACTGATGTACTACATTTAAAGCCTGGATCATTAGTAATAGAGACTGTGAGACATACAAATATGAAAACGTAAAACACAGACTTACACTAAATGCAAAACAAAAAAACAACAACATCGATGCATAATCTTTTCTTATTTAGAAAGACTCAATATACAAGACTTTTTTTACTCTTCAGTTTTTCATTTGAAATACAGAATAGGAATAGGAAGGTCTTAGAAATGCGTGTGGTGGAGAGGGGAGCTGTGTGATTGTAGCAGAATGGTTTAAGCCTGCTTTCAATAAGCAACAATAAGCATGCCTGTTTTGAATATGCTAACCTATTACTAGCAGGGACTCTGTGTATATGTCCTTCACTGCCCACTTTTAAATCACGTCTTAAAACCCATTTCTATTCTTTGGCCTTTATCCTCAGTGAGACTTACAGGGAGTGCAGAATTATTAGGCAAGTTGTATTTTTGAGGAATAATTTTATTATTGAACAACAACCATGTTCTCAATGAACCCAAAAAACTCATTAATATCAAAGCTGAATGTTTGTGGAAGTAGTTTTTAGTTTGTTTTTAGTTTTAGCTATTTTAGGGGGATATCTGTGTGTGCAGGTGACTATTACTGTGCATAATTATTAGGCAACTTAACAAAAAACAAATATATACCCCCTCCCTTTCCAAACGCCTTCGATGCTTGTGCCCTACCGGGGAAGATGGCAATTGACTGGACCAGCGCAGACATGCTGCAGGACCGGATGCGCTGTCTACACCGGCTCTCTCTTACCCTTTACCCGCCCCTGTTGCTTGTCTTGTGTTTCTATGGTGTATTGATAGTCATGTGCTTTTTGTGCTGAGGTGTTTTTTCTGTTATCAAACTGTTCTCCCACTAGGAGCTCAGTCTGAGTGGAGTTTTTTTTCTCCTCCTCTTACCTCATGTTATGTATTTTCGTTGTTTTTTTCCTATCAGCCTACCTTTCTTACATGTCTCCCCAATGTGATGTTTGTGTAAAGTTGGTCAGAAGGTTCCTTTGTAAGTGCGCATGCGCCATTAGCGTGCTGCCTGCTGTAACCCTAATTTCCTTCGGGATTAATAAAGTATTCTGATTCTGATTCTGATTTCAATTATTTATTTTTACCAGTGAAACCAATACAACATCTCCACATTCACAAATATACATTTCTGACATTCAAAAACAAAACAAAAACAAATCAGCGACCAATATAGCCACCTTTCTTTGCAAGGACACTCAAAAGCCTGCCATCCATGGATTCTGTCAGTGTTTTGATCTGTTCACCATCAACATTGCGTGCAGCAGCAACCACAGCCTCCCAGACACTGTTCAGAGAGGTGTACTGTTTTCCCTCCTTGTAAATCTCACATTTGATGATGGACCACAGGTTCTCAATGGGGTTCAGATCAGGTGAACAAGGAGGCCATGTCATTAGTTTTTCTTCTTTTATACCCTTTATTGCAGCCACGCTGTGGAGTACTTGGACGCGTGTGATGGAGCATTGTCCTGCATGAAAATCATGTTTTTCTTGAAGGATGCAGACTTCTTCCTGTACCACTGCTTGAAGAAGGTGTCTTCCAGAAACTGGCAGTAGGACTGGGAGTTGAGCTTGACTCCATCCTCAACCCGAAAAGGCCCCACAAGCTCATCTTTGATGATACCAGCCCAAACCAGTACTCCACCTCCACCTTGCTGGCGTCGTGTGACTGTAGAGCAGGGGTGTCAAACTCAAATACACAGTGGGCCAGAATTCAAAACTGGATATTAATATTTATTGAAATATATTTATTCCTCCAGATATAAGAATGAATCTTTTCTTATGGACTCAAACACGTTTTGCTGAAAACCTGAATATGGAACAAGCAAAGCTTAATACTAAACAATGTATATATTAGCTGTATAATACCAGTAGGCCAGCTCTAATAGTAGTTTGGTGTGGCTTCAGAGTTTGACACCTATAGTAGTTTTAAAAGGAGCAACCTCATCAAGGACAGTTTGGCATTTATCA
Source organism: Aulonocara stuartgranti (assembly GCF_965226115.1). NCBI lineage: Eukaryota > Metazoa > Chordata > Actinopteri > Cichliformes > Cichlidae > Aulonocara > Aulonocara stuartgranti. The sequence continues at coordinate 35,966,056 of NC_138960.1, forward strand.
TAAAAATTAGATGTCATCTGCTCAGTACCATCGCCGAGGGGAGACCTTAAACTTCTTAAAAGCAATAGAAAATAGTTCTGTTGCAGATGGGTTAAATACACAACAATGGGGTGTTGGAATAAGAGGAGGAAAATGGCAGTGAGATAAAAATATATCAAACACAACAGTGAAAAAACAGCATCACGTTTCCATGTGTAGGACCGGTAACCCTAAAGACAGCACAAGATCCAGCGTATGAGCCTGTTTCTGGGTGTAGATCAGTCTCATGATGAACAGGCTCAAGAACGTCTCTGGGATCACTGCTGTTGTTTTAAAATGGTTTATATCATATTTATCTGAGAGATCTTTTACTGTTCGTATGAATCAAATGATGTCTGGATCAACAGTTCTGCCTTGTGGGGTACCTCAGGGATCCGTCTTGGGTCCAATTCTCTTTTTGCTTTATGTATTCCACCTAGGCCAAATTATTAGGTGCTATGTATAAGCCGTGAGACCAGTTTTCCCGTGCTTTACTCGGGTACGTCAGTTTGAAGAGGAAAGAGAACTCCACGGGACTCCGATGTGAAAAGATGTAACAAAAAATTGATTCCACAGTTTGCATCTTACAGGAGTGGTCAGGTTTAACTTATCCTCAACAAAATAACCTACTATGGTAGGAAAACCGTGTGGCTCTGTTCTAGCCTGCTGCCGCGTATAGCTTATGCCGTATTAACTCTTTTTCTCTTTCCCCCCTCCCGCACCGCATGCGCTAATTTGCATATATCCGTGATGCCCAGATTTGACTATAAACACGAGTCCTTAAGTCACATGTGTTCATGGTACTACGTAACCAAACCAACACAGCAATAAAATAATTTTAGTTCCACCATAAACATGCATTTACTTCTTAAAGTATTAATTACACAAACAAGCTTAACAACAGCGAAATATAAATACTAAAACATATGAACTATCTTAACTTGGCTCACACACGATAAAATATCTCCTATCATCTCTATGCTGATGACATTCAGTTATGCTGTTCTTTCAAAGAGTTTTATAAATGTTCTAGTTTAAGTAATTGCCTGACAGAAATCAAACAGAAATCAAGCAATGGTTAAACAGCAGCTAAAGTCTGGTAAAACAGAAACTTTAATTATTGCTGCCGACCACATGATCTCAGAAATTAGGCAGCATATCAGCTTCTTTGACCTTTCTGTTAAATCGAGCCTTAGAAACCTCGGTGTCATGTTTGACAGCTCGATGTCGCTCGAGCAGCTGGTCCGAAACTGTTTTTATCATCTAAGAAACATTTCAAAACTCAGACTAATGGTGTCAAAGCCTGAACTGGAGATGATTATTCATGCTTTTATTTCCTCCCATTTAGACTACTGTAACTTTTTACTTGTTTAAACAAATCAGCCTTAAATAGTCTTCAGACTGTGCAGAATGTTGCAGCACTCTTA
>NC_138960.1:35972500-36062500 GCF_965226115.1 Aulonocara stuartgranti
GAAACAAGGAGACGAAAACCAGAATTTCAGTGAGAAGAGGTTTTATGAAAGCCTGCCTCAGGTATGCTTTTATCCAAAGCTGACTGGTGTGGCCCATCGGCACCAGCTGAACTCACTGAGGAGATTCGGGGCTGCAGAGGGGCCTAACAATCTTTAGAGAGGAGAAAACACAAACAACAACAAACAATTAACAACAATATTAATAAAAGAATTAAAGCAATAAATAAATTCCAACATTAAAAACATCCAATGACACAGAGCTGAGAGTAAGTCACTCAGGAAAACATGCAGAAAGAAGAAAGAGAGAAAAACGAATGAACAAACGGTGCTGTGCAAAGAAGAAAGGTGGACAGTAGAAATACAGCAGTGTGTGAATGCTGGGCCTCTGCAGATGATGTTGATCTGTGAGCAGATGTGCAGCCAACAGAGCAGCATTCGTGCTGAAACGAATGCTTTCTGCATTTATGGATCATGGAGTTTAAAAGAACTTTGCTTGAAGACGTTTCATCTCTCATCCAAGAAGCTTCTTCAACCTTCCCCGGTTCAGTCCCTGTTGCCCTGCTAAGTGTTGAAGTTAAGGGTGATGATGATCTGGGTACCCTTTCTGAGGGACAGCAATGTGGGCGGTTGTCAAATTCTGTTTTTTTAGCTAAGGCCGAGGCCAACCTATCTCACCTTCCTCCGTCCCAGTGTAAAGAGGTACTTGACTTGCTGCACTCCTACCTGTCTCTTTTTAGTGACGTACCCTCGCGTACCCACGTTTGTGAGCATGACATTGACGTTGGAGACGCAGTCCCAATCAAGCAGCATGCATATCGTTGCCCCTTCGCCAAACGTGAGGTCATGAAAGAAGAAGTTGAGTACTTAGTAGAAAACGGCTTGGCACAACCTAGTTGTAGCCCCTGGAGCTCCCCATGTCTACTAACACCTAAGTCTGATGGCACACCCCGTTTCTGCACAGATTATCGGAAGGTAAACGCTGTAACGGTCTCTGACTCTTTTCCGCTTCCTCGTATGGAAGACTGCATTGACAGCATCGGCCCTGCCAAATTCATCACCAAACTCGATCTCCTTAAAGGCTACTGGCAGGTGCCTCTCACTCCCAGAGCTTCAGAGATTTCTGCATTTGTCACCCCTGACCACTTCATGCAATACACAGTAATGGCCTTTGGCATGAAAAATGCCCCAGCTACTTTTCAACGACTGATGCAGTTGGTGTTGGGAGATGTGCCCCAGTGCAATGTGTATCTAGATGACGTGGTGCTATACACAGACACATGGGCAGATCATATGTCCCTTCTGAGGACAGTGTTTCAGCGGCTAGCCGAGGCCTCGTTGACCCTCAATCTCGCTAAGTGTGAGTTTGGTAAGGCAACCGTCACTTACCTAGGTAAGCAGGTGGGGTTTGGGCAGGTCCGCCCAGTGGAGGCGAAGGTTGCTGCAATCCTGGACTACCCGAGTCCAGCCACCAGACGGGAACTAAGGCGGTTCCTAGGGATGACCGGATATTACCGGTGTTTCTGTAAGAACTTTTCTGTGGTCGTGACCCCGCTAACCAAACTGTGTAGCCCAAAGGTGCCTTTTGAATGGTCAGTTGAATGCCAGCATGCCTTTGACTCGGCAAAATCTCTTCTGTGCAGCACCCCTGTATTGGCAGCTCCAAACTTCTCTCGCCCCTTTAAGCTAGAGGTCGATGCCAGTGCCACCGGAGCCGGGGCAGTCCTGCTGCAGGATGATGAGGAAGGTGTGTGCCATCCGGTCTGTTATTTCTCTGTAAAGTTCAAACCCCATCAACTGAACTACTCTACCATAGAGAAGGAAGCCTTAGCTCTGCTTCTAGCTCTGCAGCACTTTGAAGTGTATGTGGGCTCCAGCGCTTCCCCGGTGACCGTGTTCACAGACCACAACCCCCTTGTTTTTCTGAACCGGATGTACAATCACAACCAGCGACTGATGCGCTGGGCACTCCTGGCCCAGGATTACAATCTGATGATCATACACAAGAAAGGTACTGACAATATAGTGGCTGATGCACTCTCACGCAGCTCGCAATAGGGTGTTGTTGTTGTTGTTGTTGTTGTTGTTGTTGTTTTGATAGGGCTTCAATGTAAGGGGGGGGGAATGTTACGTTCTGTGAGGCTGTGGGAGTGTGTGGGTGGGGTGTTTGCCCACTCTCCCCGCCTCCACCCCTCTTGCCACTCCTACCCCTCTCTGTCTCTCTCACTCTCCTCTCTCCCCAGGACACAGCTGCTGCTGTTTAGCCTCGTTTGCCACCTGACTCCAGTCAGCAATCATCCTCTGAGGCTATTTAAACTGGGGATGAGCTGTGAGCAGGGTGGCTTTTTCCTCGGTGGCTCTACGCGGTTCTGTGCTAGATTTTGGACAGACAGCCTCTTTCTGACCAGTGAGCAGACGGGCTTGTGGGCCCTGAGAGTGTCTCCCCGTGGTGGGGAGTAGGGTAGGAAGTGTGGGAAGTGCCTCCTTTTTTATTGTGTTTGTTTGGTAGTCCTCCTGCCTTTCGTGGCTGCGAGCGTTTTCTTTGTTTCTTTGGCGTTATTGGTAAGACGGCGTTGCCGGCCCCTTAAGTTAATGTTAACCTGTACCATTTTGTAATAAAGCTTTATTGATGCAGAACAACTCTGTTTGTTTTCCTTTTTCATTCTGATTCCGGACTCATTTGTTACTGGTCCCCTCTCTCACATGCCTAGACCCCTTCGGGGGGAACGTAACATGTTCTTGTTTTCCTGCTGTCAGAGTGTGAGCGAGCTCGAAGTCCAAAAAATAAATCAATTGTGGCCACAAAATACTACTTTGTGGGCACGAAACACTTGACCAATAACCGTGATCCTTCCCAGGCCCTTGCAGTTGGGTGACAATAAAATCTATCCCAGTGTCCAGGTCCTACTTACGTCTGTAAACTGGGCTCTCAGTATCCTGTTTAAATGTAAAAATGGTTCCTTGCATTGCAGGCTTTTCAAAATGTTCTGCAGCCTTAAAGTACGCAGCCTCAACGGTCCTCAAGGGCCACGTACTCAAAGACCGCTGAGGCCGGAAGTGAGAGGCTTGTGAAATGGGCGATCTAGCCTCCGTCGCGCTGCCCCGGTTGCCTAGCAACCTTGATACTAACAGCTGGAAACGTTTCACACAGCTTTGTGTGACAGAAATGAAGACGAACATATTTTGTTTGTTTCTACATGAGCTCTGTGTGATTTGATGAGTATCTGAGGCTGAGACCACAGGACTGTGAAACATGATTGTTGGGCTTCATTTCTGTGCTGAACAGTCGTTTAAGATTAGCTAGTAAATAACAATCAGCTGATGTTGTTCATGAGACTCAAGTCATCTCACTGTGGTAATGTAAATATAATCTGACAATATTATATATATTGTCAGGTTATTATGAGATATTACAGCAGTGAGCTTGAACTCTGTGTCAGAGATTCAAGTTGCAGTTATTTATGTTTCCTGTCACCTTCAATCTTCACTCAAAGACAAGTATCTGTGACAGTGTGTATACAGATGTATCATATATAAGAGACAAATATTGTTCGTTTAATCTGTTGGCATTACTAAATGTGGCTCAATGCTGACTTTAATTAATAAAATCATCACATCTCTGTGAGATTAAGGTCGACTATTGAACGGTGTATATTTTAAAGTAAAGGCTTTAAAACCAAGTTAGTACAAACGTCACTAATGTCACATAACTTTGCCGACATGTGATCAACAGGAATGTTTAATGTTCTTCATTATTAAACATTCGCACATAAATAAGTGACACAATATTTAGTACTTACTTTTAAAAGTTTACTCTTCGGCCGCTCCGCTTCACGCATCCGCCGTTTTTTCCCCGAACAAAATATCCACAACTCTGCCATCGGCTCCTTGCTATCTGAAAGATAACCAGACGCTGGCGTAAATTCTTGACCATCTCACACTTCTGTTTAATCGCTTTTCTTGTTGAGTTTATTCAGGTGTGTGAAAACCCCGGAGGAACCCTCCTGGGGGATTAATAAAGTTTTATTTAATCTAATCTAATTTTATTTAATCTGATCTGGAAAATTGGGAGATTTTTGGGAGGGGCACTGAAATTCGGGGTTCTCCTGTAAAAATCGGGAGGTTGGCATGTATGCCCGTGGCTGGGTGTGTCTCTCTCTTTGTAGAGGCTAAGCCTACGCTTGAAACCACTGAGGTGGTCATTAACGGGGGTGACGCGATGTCACTGGTATGCATCAATTAAGTTCACAGTCCAATAAATCCAGCAGTATGTATCTTGTCCTTTTTGGTCTTTATTCCGTATTGACTTAGCATAACAGCGCAACGATCACAAACTGTTTGCCTTCTTAATGACACACCTGACGCCGATTACGTGCGTCTACCTTAAATACCTTTACATTACATAATCAAAACAGAAAAAGGTGACCTCTAGTGACCACATAAGGTATTAACCCAAGAATGGCTCCTACACTCTTCTTTGCTTGGAATTGTTTGGCACATGTGTGGAGCTCCTCTGGTGCATTTCTTTTGTTTGAAGGTTGTGGTGGGAGTAAAGAGGGTGAGTCTGGGGACCCCATATACTTACTCACGTAGAATCTTTTCTGCTAGAAACATTAGGTAAGTAGGTTGGTGCCACCCATGTAATTTTTGAGCCTTTTTTGAATTGAGACTTAGGACTTTTTTTTCCCCTCCTTATTTTTCTAGGGTAAGAGCCCAGCTAAGTTTTGGTTTTGTCTTTTTTGGAACAACCTAACTGTCCCTTTCTCACCCACATTTTATTTTGTATGAATTTGTGTCATTGTTTTTGTGAGAAAGCTGCCATTAAACTTGTCTCAGCGTATCACACTTGTACTGAGTTTCTGGAGTTGTTGTGTTACCTCCTCCTGCCCTCGAGGGGGCGTAACAAATGGTTACAATGTTATTTGTGAAGAAGTTCATGAAGTCATTACTAGTTAATGTTAAAGGGATGGTTGGCTCAAAAGAGCTCTGACTGTTTTTCAGCCTGGCTACAGAGCTGAAGAGAAACCTGGGGTTGTTCTTATTTTCTTCAATCAGTGATGAATAGTAAGATGTTCTGGCTTTGTGGAGGGCTTTCTTATAAAGCAGCAAACTATTTCTCCAGGCTAAATGATGATCCTCTAAATTTGTGACACGCCATTTCCTCTCCAGATTACGAGTCATCTGCTTTAGGCTACGTGTTTGAGAATTATACCACGGAGTCAGGTACTTCTGATTAGAGACCTTAGTTTTCACCGGAGCTACAGTATCCAGAGTCGTACGTAGTGAGGAGGAGAAATTATTATAAAATTATTAAGAAGATCATTTATTATTAAATGTAGAAAATATATAAATAATCTCACTCGTCCACTTAAACTGTGCCAGCACCATCATCATTACTGTCGTTGTGTTACCAGTTTTTTTGTGCCAAACTGGAGGTTGTGTAGTCTTAATGTGGCTAGACATTTTTATTCACATGCTGCTCATAATAAGTTTCTATTGCATGTCTATTTTTAGCCACAGATGTGGGTGAAACACTCGAGTTCACATGGCGACCTAACCCTAATCCGGGGAAATATGTTCATGTCTTTTAGTTCATGTCAGAAGACGAGCTGCAGCTTTCTGGACCAGCTGCAGTCTTGCCAGGCAGGTCCCACTAACTCCAACATATAAGGAGTTACAATAATCCAGCTGGGACGTCATGAAAACGTGGATCGCCCGTTCAAGGTTTTTAAAAGATAGAAATGATCTCACCTTAGATAAAAGCCTCAGTTTGAAGAAAGACCGCTGTACAGCTGAGCTCAGCTGTTTTTCAAAGGTCAAACTGCCGTCAAATATGAGCCCCATATGTAATAATGCGATTTAATAAAAGAGCTGAACCAGTCTAATAGAGCGCCCTTGATGCCGCCATGCTCCAATGGTGACATCAAGATGCTGTGGTCAACAGTGTCAAAGGCAGCGGTCAGATCCAAAAGCACAGCTGAGTCTCCTGATCAGTGGCTGATAAAAGATCATTAAGAACTTTTCCGAGTGCAGTTTCAGTGCTGTGAAGAGCTTTAAAACCAGACTGAAACCTTTACAACAGATTGCAGCTGAACAAATATAATCTTTTACAAAATCTTCGACAGGAAGGGAAGCTTTGAAATAGGCCTGAAGTTTGAGCGGACAGAGGATCCAGATCAGGTTTTTTAGGCTGTACAACAGCATGTTTAAAACAGGCTGTACAACACCTGAACTAAGACTGCTGGTAAAAATCACTAAGTTGTTGGAACCAACTCTTGGCTGTGTGCAGGCAGGCAGGGAGGAAGGACCCAAAATGCAAGACTCGGAGGCAGACGTAAACTCAAAGCACTCAGCTTTATTGCTGGATAGCAACAGAACAGAAACTTAACTAAACTGAGAATAGGGCTTTGGAGTTGACGTCACGCCGCAATGCATTGTGGGAGCGCAGCTCCATTTTCAGGGTCTACGAATCAAAACAAACACACTGTGTTGGAACAACGACGACAAGAAACATGCTTAAAAACAGCTCAAAAGAAAACGGACGGTATAGAGACCGATTGCGTCCAGAGGCGAAGCAGCGGTACTTGAAAAAAATAGAGTGCATCGCAAATCTGGACCCATATGAAATACGGCAGTGGAGTAAAGACCCAGACGACTTACCGCCACTGTCCTACCCCGATATCTTCACCTATCTTGTTTGTGGAGTAAGCGCTTACACAGCGAACCAGTTTCGTAATTACAAGTCACTGGAGGCGCACATCCAATTTACAAATGGCTGCGTGCAAGATTTGGCTATTTCAACCGCCAAACTCTGAGTACGTCGTCAAAGTAAGTCAGCTGGAGTGCATCGAGTGAAATAGCCATTTTCCACCCCCCACCATAATTAATGTTATACATTTATCATTGAACTGCTAAAATATCGTTATCATATTATATGCCCGTAATTGTAAAGTAGATGCAAATTAACACATTGATAATCGAGCAAATTATTAACGCCAATTTGTGTCCTTCCTGTCTCATTTCATTTATTGTCTTTACATCAACCAATCAAGTCACTCCATTCGATGTTTGATCGCAATTTCTATAACTTCCGAGACCACCAACGATGATATTATTCAGCTATAAAGTGTGATGTGAACATATTTAGAACTTACGGGAATGAAAATGTCTTGAGCACACCAGCTGATATCTGGAGACGTAACAGAACTTGATATCAGCTCGTCTCACGGCTGCTATCCAGGCTAGACGCCTTCGTTTGGTAATTGCCGATACATGAGCTCCTTCATGTTGCTTCCAGGTTGGGAAAGCATAAAAAGACAATTCAAACTTATTCCCATGCCGGTCGTAAGATCGAACATTGCAGCCGACCACACAGCAAGTACGAACCATGGCTATGCTTTCGCTCCTTACTTAGACCCCCAAAATAGCAGATCGGGCCAAAATCCTTTCCACGCCCACCCCCGTGACATCACGCTCCAAAGCCCTATACAAAACAAACGAAGCAGGCAGGCAGGCTAGCATACGGAACACACAGTTAACGTGAGGGTACGATGCATCAACGAGTAGGGGAAGACGCAGACACTAAATACAAGAGGTGAACGGAGCAAAGAGGAAACAGTTGGGAGACACAGCTTGATTACACTGACGAGACAGGGAGAGCACAGAGCTGAATGCACAGACATAAGGCACAGACCTACAAAATAAAACAGGAAGTACACGACAGACAGAGAGATCAAATCAAAATCAAATCAAATCAAGTCACAATTTATTTATATAGCACATATTAAAATAACAGTGTTGACCATAGTGCTTCACAGTCAGTAAAGCATGAGACAGTTAAAACAAACAATAAAAGAGGACAACAAACAATAGGTAACAAAAAACAAGCTAGACCAGCCAACTAGACAGAATCAAAAGCCAAAGTAAAAAAATAAGTTTTAAGACGTGATTTAAAAGACTGGATGGACTCGGCAGTACGAATATGAACAGGGAGGTTATTCCAGAGTCTACTGTATCAGCCACGCTTTTTTCTAAATACTGTCGTCACGTTTTTGTGTGTGTGGGTTTAAAGCGTTTTCTAAGGACGCCGCGAAAACAGTAAAGAAAGAAAAAAGCCACCTCTTTCCTATCGGTGGAAAAATCCACCATGTCAACCAATTTTAAAAAAAAAAGTCAACATGTGGGATTTTGTTGTTTAGGAAGAGGGAAAAGTTTTGGGAGTGACGGTAACAGCAGCAAGACAGAGCGAGCGAGTGAGAGAGAGAGAGAGAGAGTTTTTAGATGTGGGAGATTTGTGACGTTTAGTGTGGAGTGTTTACTTAGTGTGTTGTCTTGTCTTGTGTAGCTGTTCTTTTGTGTAGTCGTTTTGCTTAGTGTGTCAGTGAGAGCACTAATGACTGTACCATTGCAACGTAAACACTGTCACTAAGTAGAAAACCAGCGGAGTGATACACCTGCTGTTGTCAGGCCTGCAGGTTTGTCCCTGTGCTCTTCTGTCTTTTGGTGGACAAACTTGTTTTTTACTGGCACACATCATTTGTGGGGCATCTTATTGCAACACCTGATTGTTCTCTCATTTTAGTTTTAGTAAGGTTTTTAAATCCTTATACAAAATGAAAAAAAAAACGGCAGGTGTATTGGCTGCATTTTTAGATAAATGGTTGTATATGTTTACAAAATGTACAATTTATATTTACTCAACATGTCTGTAGGGGGGTTTTACAGTAAAAAATTCTACTAGGATTTTAGGTTCTTTGTGTGATTTCAGATCAGTAATACTAATGCAGTATGTCAGTGAAAAAACAACTAAATTCAGTTGAGCTGAAAAGATACCAAACAAGGCAACGGGGAAAAAAATAAAATGAAACAATCTGAGGGTGAAATACAAACTGTTACGGATTCAAATATTGGGGATGGATACAAGAGGAAAAACCAAAATAACAACACTGGTGCGGCAGGGTTGAGTCAAACGATGATTTTAATAATCACACGCGTGGGTGCCGTACGCAGACAGCCTCAGATCTCAAAATGGTGGAGCATTGCTCAAACTCTTATAGCCTCTGGTGCCCCCACCTTATCATAAAAGCCTAAACATTCACATGCTTTCTCTCACACAGCGCCTAAGCTACGACCTTGGCTCCCTGTTTATCTGCTCCTGCTGAGATGGGGCAGAAAACTCCAGCATGTTCCGTTCTCTTCTAATCAGACAAATAAGGCGATGACTTTCTGCAAACAGTATTTCTTATAACATCATAAAACAATATCATTCATCCACAATAAATCAGCAGTCTAATGTAATGCAAATCAGTTTAACTAATGCAATAGTTATCAGCTTCTTCTAATTCAGGAGAATAATGCAAACTAAGACTACATAATAATTCACAATCTTTAATTAGGGGTCTAACATGGCATAAAATAATATTATAATCCCACAAAACGTAAACTCAAAAGGAATCAAAAATGTCCAGTTGTATTTCAGACCTCAGTCGGTTAATCCAACAAATCATGAAAAATGAGGTTTACATGTTTGTGCATGACGGTGCAGATTTCTGACATTTTGTGTAATTTAAGCTGTAACAATGTGACTGTTTTCTAACAAAAACAGTGAAACTTAAGTTAGACTTGTGTTTGTAAATGAAGCGCCCCGTGCTGTGTAGCTTTCTGGATTTTATACTCATTGGGCTACATATTTATTTATTTATTATACAGGCTATACAGTACATAACATCAAAACTCACATGTTTTATGTAACTAAAGAGTGTAATTATGTGGGCTACAGACAATAATTAAGTTATAGACTATATTTATATGAAAAATGTGTATACTTACTGCATTTGAATCATTTTAACCATGCGTAACCACCTGCGTATGTGTTTGAAAAAAAAAAGGCTTTGATTTGCCCCCCCCCCCCCGCCCCGCCCTAAGGAAATTTCTCTAGATCCGCCTCTGGTCTATAAATGTGTTTCATGATTTATTTTTAACTCCAACTGCTTATTTGTACTATGCTTTCATTTCAGAGTGCAATGAGAAATAAAAAGGATATGTTCAATAAAACTGTCACGATCCTGGGTCTGTGACTCAGTGTTTTCTGTTTTGTATTGTTAATCTTTGATTTCATGATGTATCTTTGTTTATTCTTACATTTTGGTTCTGTGTTTTGTTGTACCTCTAAGTTCAGTCTATGTATTTCCTGCTTTGTTGTGAAGGTCCGTGTCTCATGTCAGTGTGTTTAGTTTCCGTTTCCTCTGTCTCGTCTTGTCAGTCACTCCCAGCTGTGTCCTCCTTCTGTGTCTCATTCCCTCATTATCCCTCTGTGTATTTAAGCCTTGTGTTTGCCTCTGTTAGTTGCTGGTTCGTCTGCTTATCTGTCAGGGTCCTGGGTCTCCCGATCTAGTGTTTTCATTTCTTTGTGATTTTTGTATTATTTCCGTTTTGTTTGTGAGTTATTCTATGCTTCCTAGGTTTGGATTCCCTGCCCCCTTTTTTTTTTTGGACTCTGTGGACTCTGTTCTGTGTTTAGTCTTCTCTGTCCATTTGTTCCGCCCTGTGTTGTTGCCCTCTGTGTCTCCCTCTGTGTAACTGTCTATATAGTGATGTGTTGTGGTGTTTTGCTCCCACCCCTTGTGTTCCGTGTTTTCGTCTTCCCTTCGTGTACTTCTTCATATTCGTGTACTGTTAGTTTTCCCAGTTTAGGTTTTTGCTTAGTTTCCATGCTCACCCTCACCATTTCTGTTTGTATCACCATGTGATGAATAAACTCACTTGCATCTGAGCTGCCTGCATAAAGGGTCCTTTAATAATTTACACACGGCTCGCAAACCGTGACAAAAACTCTGGAAAAATTGGGCTGTTCTAAAAGGTTTGACGGGTAGTGTATATATTTAGTTTATATATTTTCTTTATTTATATAGTTTGTTTTATATTGTAGCAAAGTGTTACTTGGATACTTCTCTATGTGCTTCTTCATGTGCAATTTTGTTGCATCTGAGCCTTAGAAATTTATTGGTGGTAGTGATGAACTGCTGTTAGAATCATGTTAAATTGTTAAAATCAGACAATTACCTCTCCAGCTGTTCTTACAGTCTTTGTGTTTATCGGATCCTTACAGGGTAAAAGATGACGACACCTAAAGAAATCCTTCTGGGGACTTTGGAGGATTTGGAATGTGAAGACTTTGAAAAATTCAAGTGGCATCTGAAGAACAAAGGGTCTGTAGAAGGTTTACCAGCAATCCCAGGGAGTAAACTGGAGAATGCAGAGAGGACAAAAGTAGTGGATCTGATGTTTGAGACCTACTCTATCAACACTTTTGATGTCACTAAGAAGCTTTTGGGGAAGATAAACAAGAATGATCTGTTGGAGAATTTAAATAAAACCATCCCAGAACCCACAGGTAAGTCAGGGAATGACTAAACAAAAAACACATAAACAATAAAAACATTAGTTAACATTACACAGGTGCCATTACCATCCATATAAATAATAAATCCAAAACACTTGCCAACACTTTCAGGAGTGAGAGACTGCAGAAAGCCAACAGTTTGTGTTTTATGCATCTGCACAAATAACCTCCTGTGTACATGAATATCTGCTCTTTGGGTTGGTTTGATTAAAATGGGACCAGCAGCAGGTTTTCTGCCCATTTTAAAGATTTATGTTGTCCGATTGGTTTTAGAGCTGTTTTATCAACATAAATGAGGCAACAACAGTTTGGGACACGTCACAAATATGATCAAAGTGCTTTTTCTTAAATCTATTTACCTGTTGAAGGTACAGTTAAAAAAAATGGCTGCCATTTTTTTCCTGCTGTTTGGAGACCCAAACAAAAAAAATGCCCAGACAGTAAATGCTTTTTATTATGGTTGATAAACCGGACACTAAGGTGATTGGTCAAAAGTTGGAGGAAAGCCACAGTTCTCCTTATTTGACTGAAATCTCAGCTCACGTTTTTTTCTTCTGCAGCTTTCTGGGAGATTCCACTTCAGCCTTCTGCTGGCAACGCTCCCGTTACCAAGCTTCCCTTAGGCAGCATCATTAGAAGACATAGCATACATTTACACTGCTATGCTGATGACACCCAGCTCTATCTGTCCATGAAGCCAGATAACACACACACCAATGAGTTAAACTGCAGGAATGTCTTAAAGACATAAAGACCTGGATGGCCGCTAACTTTCTGCTTCTTAATTCAGATAAAACTGAGGTTATTGTACTCGGCCCTGAAAATCTTAGAAATATGGTATCTAACCAGATTCTTACTCTGGATGGCATTACCTTGGCCTCCAGTAACGCTGTGAGGAACCTTGGAGTCATTTTGACCAGGACATGTCCTTCAACGCACATATTAAACAAATATGTAAGACTGCTTTCTTCCATTTGCGCAACATCTCTAAAATTAGAAATATCCTGTCTCAGAGTGACGCTGAAAAACTAGTTCATGCATTTATTACTTCCAGGCTGGACGACTGTAATTCATTACTATCAGGAAGTCCTAAAAACTCCCTGAAAAGCCTTCAGCTGATCCAAAATGCTGCAGCAAGAGTCCTGACAGGGACTAGAAAGAGAGAGCAGATTTCTCCTGTTTTGGCTTCCTGTTAAATCCAGAATTCAAAATCCTGCTCCTCACATACAAGGTCTTAAATAATCAGGCCCCATCTTATCTTAATGACCTTGTAGTACCATATCACCCTATTAGAGCGCTCCGCTCTCGCTCTGCAGGCCTACTTGTTGTTCCTAGAGTATTTAAAAGTAGAATGGGAGGCAGAGCCTTCAGTTTTCAGGACCCAAAAAGATAGTTGTGGTTTTGTCTGTTGTGTTACTGTAGGTTCTTTACCTTACAATATAAAGCACATTGGGGTGACTGTTGTTGTTATTTGGAGGAATTAAAAAAAAAACTTTCATAATTGAAATTCTTTCATTTATTCTACATATTTATTCATTACTGGCTCCATAGTGTTGTTTATGTAATATGTGAAATGTTGCTAGTATTGATTTGGTGCTGTATAAATAAACATAATTAAATCGAATGTGTCTCTATAAAACCTGCCCTCAGTTATAACCCAAGTGTCAGGGCTCAATGGCTCATGAAAAGGACTCAAGCGCAGAACCAAAAACTAGAGGCTGAGTGACTTTTAACAGAAATGTATTTTACTAGATTTCTTGACAGAGAAAGCTGAATCACAGCTAAATTCAACAGCAAGCGAGGTATTATGAGAAGTGCAGAGCTGAGGCCAGAACATAAGCTGAGGCAGGTCAAAGGAACAACAGGGGCAGAAACGGGCGGATAGAAACGATCCAGGATCACTGGAACAAAGGAGATAATAATCAGAGTGGTCCACAGTGTAGTGAATGAGTCCAAGATTTAAAAACTAAGAGGTCTTACGTGGCTGCAGGTGGAGATCAGCTGGAGGAGGAGATGAATCAAATCTGGGTACAGAGTGAGATGTGGGTGCACAGGGAGGCAGGCAGGTGAGGAGGGCAGTTTGCAAGAGTGAGTTTTACCAGCAGCGGCAGGCCAGAATCCTGAGGCGTGACTTATGGCGAGAGTTGGAAGATATATCCAGGTGCCGACTAGGGAACAGGAAAAGAGGGTTACGCGAAACAAGCTGAGGAGCACAAGACAAAATGTGAGGCAGAGAACTGACTGTGCTAAGCACACAATCTGGAGAAGGTTCATTGTGAGTGCTGCTCATAGATACTGCCGGAGTAATTGGCAACAGGTGAGGAGCAGTGAGGAGGGCTCCACCCAGGGGAGGAGAGCTGATGCTGTGGAAAGTTACTCAGACTCACCCGGATCATGACACCAAGAGTCCAGTGAACTGAACACATAACCACAGTAACCAGAATGCAGTTTTCTCATTTGTGTCATTTGCTGTATCTTCATGCAGAGATTCTCACTGAGTGTCAGCGCAAACTCAAGTCAGACCTGAAGCAGATGTTCCAGTGTGTGCATGAGGGGATTTCTACAACAGCAAACCCGACCCTCCTGAGTCAGATCTACACAGAGCTCTACATCACAGAGGGAGGGACTGCAGAGGTCAATGATGAACATGAGGTCAGACAGATTGAAACAGCATCCAGGAAACCAGACAGACCAGAAACAACAATCAGACAAGAAGACATCTTTAAACTCCCACCTGGAAGAGATAAACCAATCAGAACAGTGCTGACAATGGGAGTGGCTGGCATTGGGAAAACAGTCCTAACACAGAAGTTCACTCTGGACTGGGCTGAAGACAAAGCCAACCAGCACATCCAGTTCATATTTCCATTCACTTTCAGAGAGCTGAATGTGCTGAAAGAGGAAAAGTTCAGCTTGGTGGAACTTGTTCATCACTTCTTTACTGAAACCAAAGAAGCAGGAATCTACATCTTTGAAGACGTCCAGGTTGTGTTCATCTTTGATGGTCTGGATGAGTGTCGACCTCCTCTGGACTTCCACAAAACTACAATCCTGACTGACCCTAGAAAGTCCACCTCAGTGGATGTGCTGCTGATAAACCTCATCAGGGGGAAACTGCTTCCCTCTGCTCGCCTCTGGATAACCACACGACCTGCAGCAGCCAATCAGATCCCTCCTGACTGTGTTGGCGTGGTGACAGAGGTCAGAGGGTTCACTGACCCACAGAAGGAGGAGTACTTCAGGAAGAGATTCAGAGATGAGGAGCAGGCCAGCAGGATCATCTCCCACATCAAGACATCACGAAGCCTCCACATCATGTGTCACATCCCAGTCTTCTGCTGGATCACTGCTACAGTTCTGGAGTTTGTCGTGAAGAACAAAGAGAGTGAAGATCTGCCTAAGACTCTCACAGAGCTCTACCTACGCCTTGTGCTATTTCACCTAAAAACGAAGGACATCAAATATGATGGAGAAGCTGAGACAGATTCATGCAGGAAGATGATTGAGTCTCTTGGAAAACTGGCCTTTGATCAGCTGTGGAAAGGAAACCTGATCTTCTATGAATCAGACCTGACAGAGTGTGACATCAATATGAGAGCAGCCTCAGTGTACTCAGGAGTGTTCACACAGATCTTTAAAGCTGATGAGTGCCACATGTTCACTGATGTCGTTTACTGTTTCGTCCATCTGAGCATTCAGGAGTTCTTTGCTGCTCTTCATGTCCATCTGACCTTCATCAACTCTGGAGTCAATCTGCTGGAAGACAAAACTTTTTTAATATTTAATATTTTTCCGAGAACCTTTAAATGGATTTTGGATTTTTTCAGAAACAATTCTGCAGAGGCGTATTTCTACCAGAGTGCTGTGGACAAAGCCTTACAGAGTCCAAATGGACACCTGGACTTGTTCCTCCGCTTCCTCCTGGGTCTTTCACTGCAGACCAATCAGACTCTCCTACGCATGCTGACACAGACAGGAAGTAGCTCACAGACCAATCAGGAAACAGTTCGGTACATCAAGAAGAAGCTCGGTGACGATCTGTCTGCAGAGAAAAGCATCAATCTGTTCCACTGTCTGAATGAACTGGATGATCGTTCTCTAGTGGAGGAGATCCAACAGTCCCTGAGATCAGGACGTCTCTCCACAGATGAACTGTCTCCTGCTCAGTGGTTGGCTCTGGTCTTCGTCTTA
The DNA here is from genome assembly GCF_965226115.1 of Aulonocara stuartgranti. NCBI lineage: Eukaryota > Metazoa > Chordata > Actinopteri > Cichliformes > Cichlidae > Aulonocara > Aulonocara stuartgranti. The sequence goes on from NC_138960.1 coordinate 35,988,090, forward strand.
CTGTCATCAGATCTTGCTGTGTTTGACCTGAAGAAATACTCTGGTTCAGAGGAGGCTTTTCTAAAGCTGCTGCCAGTGGTCAAAGCCTCCAAGAAAGTGCTGTAAGTGAATCTATGAACAAATATGTTTAATAATGATAGATGAAGAAAATAATATGTCTGCATTGTTATTCTTCCTCAGGCTGAGTTATTGTAAACTCTCAAAAAGAAGCTTTGAAGCTTTGTCTGAAATTCTCAGCTCCCCATCCAATCATCTGAGAGAGCTGGACCTGAGCTCGAACTACCTGCAGGATTCAGGATTGGATTTGCTGTGTGTTGGACTAAAGAGTCCTGACTGTAAACTTGAAACTCTCAGGTAAGGATACAGACTTTTTGACACTTTTTGACTCTTAAATCTGTAAGTTTATCTTGATGCGGACGTTCAAAGTCAGCACAATTATCCTTTTAAGTTCCTGAGTTTATATATTTGACTGTCAGGTTGTCTGGACAGATGTTTTTATTTTATTTTTTTTACTTGTCCCTAAAGTCAGAACTAAACCCACATGTAGATGACTTTCTGTTCTGATTTTCCTGAAGACAGCAGAGTGTGTTCTCATGCTTTTGAAGCCAAACTTACTTTTTTGACCTGGCTTTTATTTATTATATATTTTTGTTTATGTAATACTTATTTCTACCGTTTAATTTCTGCTCACATTGTTTACTCTCCTTCTTAATTGGTTGTGTGTGTGTGTGTGTGTGTGGGGGGGGGGTTATATGGGCTCAAAATGTGGTCATAAATATTTTGTACTTGTAAATCAGGATTTGTATGTGTAATAAGAATTTGTGTGTGCATAAAAACGATTTGTGTGTGGACTTAGCCAAGAAAACCTGCAAGTTACAAGTACGAATTTTGACCCTATTTTTCTTTCTTTCATCTGATTGGTCAATGTCATGTCAATCACAAATGTAACAATCCAATCAGAGAACAGATGGGTTTGGCTGTCGGAGGGGCACTTTTTTTTAATGAATCATATTTCATAACTTTAAATGCAAATATAAATTGTCAATTTTAAAATCATACGCACAAGTTATTTGCAGCCATTTACCTTTTTTTTAATAACCATTTCAAACTTTTTACAGAACAATCAGCTGTTCTGCATTCAATAAGATGCCACACAAATTATGTGACTTACATTACAATGTGACTGCTGTGATTAAAGCATCTTTCTTTCAGCTTAACGAGTGAACCGTCAGCTCGTTCAAACACACGTTAAAGTCCGTTTGGCTCGACACCACCGAACAGAGGCAGCAATATAACATAGCTAACATTAACAGTGCAGTGGATCCTGCTTGTGCCGTGATGTTCAGGACTGCAAACCGAGCAGCATCACTGACTTTCAGCTTGTTGTGTTTGTGGATATATGACTGACTTTAATTATCCACTAAATCATCACAATCTCTGTAAGATTAAGGTCGACTATTGAACGGCGTATATTTAAAGGCTTTAAAACCAAGTTAGTACAAACATCACTAACGTCACATGACTTTGCCGACATGTGACCAACAATAATGTTTTAATGTTCTTCGTTATTAAACATTCGCGCATAAATAAGTGACATAATATTCAGTACTTACTTTTGAAAGTTTACTCTTCGGCCGCCCCGCTTCAGGCATCCGCCGTTTTTTTCCAAACAAAATATCCACACCCACCGCCGCGCTATGAATTGTAGGATAGGTTGGGCCACGAAGTCTACACCGGGCCACACTTCTAATTTGGGGAAATAAAGGGCACATTTGTTGAGCGCATTTGGAGTACACTTCGGGACAACTAAAGCAGAAGGCAGCTCTCGTCGTACATAGGCAGCATTGGCATTGCACCTCGATAATAAACTCATGAAAGAGGTTGATAAGTTACTTTTCAATTTTATTTGGAAAAATAGGACACGCTACATTAAAAAAACAGTTCTTATAAACACATATGTCAATGGAGGACTTAATGTGTTAGATTTTAAAACTCTAAATAACACATTCAAAATAAATTGGTTAAAAAATCTAATGAATAATCCTACTTCCATTTGGAATACTATAGCTACTTACTTATAAGTTTGATATTGATAAAATCCCTATAAAAATCTCTGCTTTTCATCGCAAAGCTTTTTTAGCATGGACTCTTATTTACAAGCATTTAGTCCACACAGTTATTATATTGGAATAACAACGATATCCTACTTAATCTCTCTTCTTAGGTAGTTGGTTTCGGAATAACATTGTTTTAGTCAATCAATTATTCGATTCAAATGGTACGCTTTTCTCCTATGAATAACTTTGTCTACTTTTCAATTTAACTATAAATCGTGATGAATATACTAAAGTATTTGGCTCAATACCATCAGGGGTTTGTATCCTTTTTAAGAATCAACTTAATATCACTTCATTCCACAGGCCGTTGGCATCTCCAATGCAAACTATTGTTGTTAAGATATGCTTTTCTAAACACATTCTAAAAACAAAAATAAATCTATCAGATCTTTATTTCAGAATAGTATAACCATGCTACCATATGTAATTTTTTTTCTGGAACTGGTGGTCTGATGATATTATGTGGAATGAAGTTTGGAGATTACCTAATCACTATTTAATTACTAACAAAGTTAAAGACATTTTTTATAAATTAATACAAAGAATTTACTCAACTAAAGATTATCTTCAAAGCAAATTCAAATTAGACATTGATGCAAACTGTAGCTTTTGTAAGACTCGCAAGGAATCTAGTATTTGTCTCAGAAAATGTATTTAAAGGATTTGCACTGTTTTGGAAATATGTATTATTTGGTCTCCACCAAAACCAAATACAATTCAACATTGATAACAGATATATGATTGACTTGTTAATCTTAATGGCTAAAATTCATATTCACAAATCCAAATGTTTAGGAAGACATCCCTCTTTTGATGTATTCTCCTATGAGCTTTTGCAATATCTTAGTTCAATTAAGAACTCTACTAACCCAAAAGCTATAAAAACTATGGTTGTATGTGAAAAAAGGAAGATTCTTCAATTGCTTTACTCTTTGGCTTAATCAGTTGTACTTCTCCCCCTAGCATTGGTATATTGTAGGTTCTGAATAATGTTTGTTTGTTTATGGTTTACAATTTCTATAAGTACAACACCTTTACTGCAGTACTGTTTAATTCTACTTTGTATTGTACTGCTGTTGTATTGTGATGTAATCGTTCTACAAATGCGCACTCCAAAGCGTGCTGTCCCTGAATTGGGACACAGCTCCAGCTGTCCTCTCTCCCCAGCTCCTTGGGGTCTGCCAGGGGGGGCGACACTACCTTTGGCTGCACCAGCTACAGCGGCCTGGCTAGCTATGGGTGAATCAAGGGTGCGACCCTGGCCTTCAGATCTGCAAATATGCTACATTTGTTACAGGTATCATTACTGCTAAAGGAGGCCGAGGAGTAACTAAACACAATGAGCAGGAAAGTGCAGGAGGGACAGGTGAAGGAGGGTCAGGTGAAGAGGCCATGGTGCTAGCGAGCTACAAGCTAAGCTAATCTAGCAAAACAGTAAAGACACAGTGAGTGAATACTTTTGCTATAAATTAGGGAGTGAGTACACAGAAAGTGTGCTTCGGATGAAGCACGTGAAAATTATACTATGAAAATATACTAAGAAGATATCTATAGGTTTTTCATTAAATTGGCTACAGAAAAAACACCACCGTGTGTTGCCTTGAAAAGCGCTATATAATAGGGGTGGGTTTTTATAATCGATTCATCAATTAAAATCGATTCTGGCTTGGATAACGTAAAATCGATTCATTAAAATCCCGAATCGATTTTTTAATATAAATTTATTTTGCCCGAAATGCCAGAATCTGTGGTGACATCTCACAAAATTTCAACAACCACCAAACAGCTAAGACAGTAAATGAGAGCAGGTACAAACACACAGCGTGACCCGCGGATCAGGATCAGTTAGATGTCGCCTTTCTCACAGTCGGGGCTGAAAGCCGACAGCTCGCTGATTCTGATCTGTCGGCGCTTTGTGTTCACGCCCTTTATGCGCTGATTCTAAAGCTGTTAGTTTGATCTCTCTCCAACAATATTGACCGAACCAGCAGCAAAAGAAGATCCAAACTACGCTTCACATAAACATCGTCATGGATTCACTCTTTTACTGTTTTGCTTCCATCGCGATGCACAGCTCTCTCTCTCTCTCTCTCGAACAGTTTCCCTTTCTTCATTATTCGCTTGCTTGTTACGCACAAGTCTACTGTTGCTTACAGCGCTGTCGGCCGCTTTTTTTTTCCCCTTTTACATTCTTCCAAAAAGAAAACCTCATTTTGCTGTTCAATACTGAACAAATTTAAACTTTTTTTTTTTTTCTGCCTGTCCCGTTTGGCTCTGTTGCATCAGAATTGTTGTCTAAAGGCAAAGAAAGATGCCCAACGGATTTACTTTACCAAACTGACCATCCCAGCCTTGCCATAATGGTCCATTTGATTCACCTTTTATTGTTTATTTTATTTTCACTTGCTGAATACGGGAAAGACTTGACTGGAGGAAAGAAAGAGAAAGAGCTGAGAAGAGGGACGGGGGAGAAGGGAAAAAAAACAAAAACCAACAGAATGGGCAGGAAAAAAAATGCATCTATCGATCACCTGGATCACCTGTTGAGAAAGAAAAAAAGAAAACAAGCAGAAGAGAACAAGAGTAATAGAATAAACAACATCCCAATGATATATGGGAATATGACAGTAACAAATTTAAACTTTTTAAAATTATTCAAAACGCAAAATGCAAAACGCCGTGTCTCTAATAAAACCGCTGTAACGTCAGAGGTGATGTTCATGTGCTGATTAATGGTTTTCTTCCGTTTTTGATGTACTGCAGAATATTTTTATAAAATCCCAGAACAGGAAAATCACCTTCATGTTTTTCTGTGTTTTATCTTCAGCTACTTTGACACAAAGGTCTCTGCTGTGACGCTCACACCTGTGATAAAGTCTTGCGTGTGTCAGCTTCCTTTTTATTGATACAAAAATATGTAAATGTACTGATCTGAATTATATTTCTGACTGTCAAAATTTCCCAGATTTAAATCGAATCGAATCGAATTAAATCGAATCGTGGATCGAATCGATTCGGGACCTTGTGAATCGGAATTGAATCGATTCTAGAAATCAGTGACGATACCCAGCCCTACTATATAAATCCAATCCATTATTATTATTATTATTATTATTATTATTATTATTATTACCGCAGAGAGAGCGCACACTAGAGCTGTCTCCCAAAACCTAGGCCACATCCTTCGGAGGACCCGGCCTTCACGGTCTACATGGACCAGGTACTTCGAAGACCGAGAAAGCCGGAAGTGCAAGGCTGTGAAATGGAACAGTCTAGCCTTCAGATCTGCGTCACCAGCTGTCTCGGTGGAGTTTAATAAACTCGGTCGTCTGCTCCTTGCTATCTAAAATATAACAGTACACTGGAGTAAAATCTCGACCATCTCACATTTCTGTTTACTCGGTTTTCTGTTTGACGTTTCAGCTGTGTAAAAACCCCAGAGGAACCCACCCGAGGGATTAATAAAGTTTTATTTAAACTAATATAATCGAATAACTTTGATCTCAGCCAAAGTGATTTAGTCCAGAACAAATAAAACACTGGAAAAAAGCCAAACAATAACACTTTTAAGTTGAGTCTGAGTGGCTTATATATCATGTTTAACCTGGGTAGCAAAAGACCGTGGGGGTCTGAAAACGATGAAGCCGGGAGTTCACTGTTGTCGCCGGTTCGAGTGACCACTGAACCCTGGCTAGCTCTCGAGCGAGTGGGTAACAGACGTCTCCGAAAATGTCAGAGCACTTTTGCAAATATGTGGTGTCTTGATAAACTGAGCAGATATTTGAAGTTTACACAGCTACATTCTTGCCTGAAAATATGTTAAAAGTTTATTTTGTGACCCAGAAAAATTAATAAGAGTAATATTATTCCTTCTCTCACCCCAACCAATCACAGCAGATGGCCCCGCCCCTCCCTGAGCCTGGTTCTGCCGGAGGTTTCTTCCTGTTAAAAGGGAGTTTTTCCTTCCCACTGTCACCAAAGTGCTTGCTTATAGGGGGTCATATGACGGTTGGGCTTTTGTCTGTACCTATGAAGCGCCTTGAGACGACTTTTGTTGTGATTTGGCGCTATATAAATAAAATTGAATTGAATTGGATTATTAAAACTTAGTAGCCGTTACCATTGTGGGAAACTAGAATTGGCTGTGCTGTGCTATGAATTCTGGGATATGGTGGGCCACGAAGGATACACCTGACCCATCCTTCAAATCTGGGGAAAAGCAGGATGCATTTGGAGGAGTCTACGAATTGGGACAGCCTTTAGGTGACAATTAAAGCTTACAGCACCTGGTATTGCCATCCAAGTACTTATCAGGGCTGACCCTGTTTAGTTTATGACAGACCTTCCCAAAGTGTGGGGCCCAACCCCTAGGGGGGGCGTGGATGTGAGGATGTGTTCGTGCGTGCGTGCGTGCGTGTGCGCACAAAGGGGGTTCGCGAACATTTTTCTTGTAAAACAAAGGGGGGCCAGCAAAAAAAGTTTGGGAATCACTGGTTTATGAGATGAAACAAGATCAGACATGCTAGGGGTGGTGTGGCAGTACTTATATGGGCTCAAAATGTGGTCATAAATATTTTGTACTTGTAAATCGGTTTTGTACTTGTAAAAAAGATTTGTGCGTGTGTAAAAAAGATTTGTGTGTGGACTTAGCCAAGAAAAACCTGCAAGTTACAAGTACAAATTTTGACCCTATTTTTCTTCCTTTAAGCTGAATCAGAATCAGAATCAGAATCAGAAACTTTATTGTCATTGTCATGAGAACAACGAAATTAAGAATGGTCCCCGATCATTGCATCATCCCTAGCAATATCAAAATATAATGATTGGTCAATGTCATGTCAATCACAAATTAAACAATCCAATCGGAGAACAGATGGGTTTGGCTGTCGGGGGGGGGGGGCTTTTTTGAACTGCAGGTCCTTGAAGGGTGATACAGTTTGAAGCTGGAGGATCTCTATATAAATATCCGATAGCAGCTCGGTCCCCTAACTTTCAGCAGCTGTTGAAAGGATAAAGTTGTGCTATATCAGTGGTTAGAAATACATTATTACTTTAGGATTAGTTTAACACAACGTCAGGGCTGACCCGGGACCATTGCTGTGAGTCACAGTGCGCAGCATAAAAGTCCTTTCACATCAGATGCAGGATGTGCTGCTAATGCTAACTGCTAACTAAAAGCAAAGGATCCAGAATTTGTTGCTGGCTGCTGGGCTCTGTGGGTCTTTGCAGTGTGACACAAAAATCACCAAACTCAGGCGACCACAGACTGTTTTCCTTCCTGGTGATGAAGGAAAACGCTGGGTTGGCATGTAAAAGGGCATTTATTCCCTTCAAGGACCTGCAGTTCAAAAAAAGTGCCCCTAAGACAGCCAAACCCATCTGTTCTCTGATTGGATCGTTACATTTGTGATTGACATGACATTCACCAATCAGATGAAAGGAAGAAAAATAGGGTCAAAATTCGTACTTGTAATTTGCAGGGGTTTTTTTTGGCTAAGTCCACACACAAAATTTTTTTACACATACAAATCCTGATTTACAAGTACAAAATATTTATGACCACATTTTGAGCCCATATACTTCTAACACTGGAAACAGTTCATCACATTGAGCACAGTCACTTCTTGTGTCACATGCTTTTCTTTGACATGTGTCAAATCAAATCAAATACTGTGTTTTAGAGTTTAGTGCTCTAGTCAGTAATTGGATATCCAACTAATAGTTTGGTTTGTTTGTAAAAGTTCAAATATAATCCACCATTTCAACATTCTTTAGTCTGATTCATATTTTCAGGTCTTTAAATGTATGAATTTAGATGTGTCAGATGGTGAAGAACATGTGAGAAAAAAAATCTATAGCTTTGTTAAAGTTTCCTGAAGACTGCTTGAAACTGCTTCCTGTTGGCTTCAGCTGTTTGGAGTTTCCATTTTCTAAACTTCTACATTCTGAACCTTCTTCAGCTCTGAACAGATGATGAAACACTGAATGATTTCAAGCACTTTGTCTAATAAACTTACATCTTTCATTCTTTATACAGATTGAAGGGCTGTGATCCATCAGAGATCAGCTTGCTGATCGCAGCTCTGAAGTCCAACTCCTCCTATCTGAAACGTCTGGACCTGAGAGGTGACAGTTTTCCCCCGAATGCGAACAAGCTGCAGGATTCAGAAGTGAAGCATCTGTGTGGTTTTCTGGAGAGTCCAGGATGTAAACTTGAAACTCTGAGGTCAGTCAGCATGTGACTGTAGCTCAGGAGGTAAAGCAAGTCACCAACTGACCGGAAGGTTAGGGGTTCAATCCCTGGTTCCTCCAGTCTGCATGTCAATTCAATTTTATTTATATAGCACCAAATCATAACAACAGTCGCCTCAAGGTGCTTTATATTGTACAGTAGATCATACAATAATAGATACAGAGTAAAACACAACAATCATATGACCCCCTATGAGCAAGCATTTTGGCGATAGTGGGAAGGAATGTCTGAAAAATGTAAGAAAAATGTTTTCTATAACTTTGTTGGAATTTCTGGAAAATTGAAAGCTGCTTCCTGTTGGCTTGAGCTGTTTGGAGTTTCCATTTTCTAAACTTCTACATTCTGAACCTTCTTCAGCTCTGAACAGATGATGAAACACTGAATGATTTCAAGCACTTTGTCTAATAAACTTACATCTTTCATTCTTTATACAGATTGAAGGAGTGTGGTTTGTCAGAGATCAGCTGTGATTATCTGGCAGCAGCACTGAAGTCCAACCCCTCCCATCTGAGAGAGCTGGACCTGAGTAATAATAACTTGCAGGACATGGGGGTGAAGCAGCTGTGTGTTTTTCTGAAGAGTCCAGGATGTGGACTTGAAACTCTGAGGTTAGTCACCACGTTTTAGTAGTGCTGAGATGACTGAGATAAGATAAGATAAACCTTTATTAGTCCCACACATGGGAAATATGTTGTTCACAGCATAAAGTGGACAGTGCAAAGTTGCAGCTGCAAAAATTAAGAAGAGCAAAGGAATAGAATAAGATTAAAAGAATACCATAATATATACAACAGAATAAAATACTATGTTGTCGGAAAAAACAATTACACTTAGTGTTATTGCACATGTGTGGATGTGTGTGTTTGGTCAGTTGAAGTCTTTGTTGGGGAGTCTGACAGAAGCAAGGAGGAAAGACCTTCTGAATCTCTCCGTCCCACATCGTGGGTGCTTCCTGTTGGCTTGAGCTGTTTGGAGTTTCCATTTTCTAAACTTCTACATTCTGAACCTTCTTCAGCTCTGAACAGATGATGAAACACTAAATGATTTCAAGCACTTTGTCTAATAAACTTACATCTTTCATTCTTTATACAGATTGAAGGAGTGTGGTTTGTCAGAGACCAGCTGTGATTATCTGGCAGCAGCGCTGAAGTCCAACCCCTCCCATCTGAGACTGCTGGACCTGAGTAATAATAACTTGCAGGACATGGGGGTGAAGCAGCTGTGTGTTTTTCTGAAGAGTCCAGGATGTGGACTTGAAACTCTGAGGTTAGTCACCACGTTTTAGTAGTGCTGAGATGACTGAGATAAGATAAGATAAACCTTTATTAGTCCCACACATGGGAAATATGTTGTTCACAGCATAAAGTGGACAGTGCAAAGTTGCAGCTGCAAAAATTAAGAAGAGCAAAGGAATAGAATAAGATTAAAAGAATACCATAATATATACAACAGAATAAAATCCTATGTTGTTGGAAAAAACAATTACACTTAGTGTTATTCCACATGTGTGGATGTGTGTGTTTGGTCAGTTGAAGTCTTTGTTGGGGAGTCTGACAGCAGCAAGGAGGAAAGACCTTCTGAATCTCTCCGTCCCACATCGTGGGTGCTGCAGCCTGTCACTTTGGCGACAGTGGGAAGGAAAAATCTCCCTTTTAACAGGAAGAAACCTCCGGCATAACCAGGCTCAGGGAGGGGCGGGGCCATCTGTTGCAACCGTTGGGGTGAGAGAAGGAAGACAGGATAAAGACATGCTGTGGAAGAGAGACAGAGGTTAATAACAGATATGATTAAATGCAGAGAGGTCTATTAATACATAGTGAATGAGAAAGGTGACTGGAAAGGAAAAACTCAATGCATCATGGGAATCCCCGGCAGCCTACGTCTATTGCAGCATAACTAAGGGAGGATTCAGGGTCACCTGGTCCAGCCCTAACTATATGCTTTAGCAAAAAGGAAAGTTTGAAGCCTAATCTTAAAAGTAGAGATAGTGTCTGTCTCCTGAATCCAAACTGGAAGCTGGTTCCACAGAAGAGGGGCCTGAAAACTGAAGGCTCTGCCTCCCATTCTACTTTTAAATACTCTAGGAACAACAAGTAGGCACTTTCTAGTCCCTGTCAGGACTCTTGCTGCAGCATTTTGGATTAGCTGAAGGCTTTTCAGCGAGTTCTTTGGACATCCTGATAATAATGAATTACATTAGTCCAGCCTGGAAGTAATAAATGCATGAACTAGTTTTTCAGCGTCACTCTGAGACAGGATATTTCTAACTTTAGAGATGTTGTGCAAATGGAAGAAAGCAGTCTTACAGATTTGTTTAATATGTGCGTTGAAGGACATGTCCTGGTCAAAAATTACTCCAAGGTTCCTCACAGCGTTACTGGAGGCCAAGGTAATGCCATCCAGAGTAAGAATCTGCTTAGATACCATATTTCTAAGCTTTTGAGGGCCGAGTACAATAACCTCAGTTTGATCTGAATTAAGAAGCAGAAAGTTAGCGGCCATCCAGGTCTTTATGTCTTTAAGACATTCCTGCAGTTTAACTCATTGGTGTGTGTTATCTGGCTTCATGGACAGATAGAGCTGGGTGTCATCTGCATAGCAGTGTAAATGTATGCTATGTCTTCTAATGATGCTGCGTAAGGGAAGCATGTATAATGTAAACAGAATTGGTCCTAGCACTGAACCCTGTGGAACTCCATAATTAACCTCAGTGTGTGAAGAGGACACTCCATTTACATGAACAAATTGGAGTCTATTAGATAGATATGATACAAACCACTGCAGTGCAGTACCTGTAATACCTACAGCATGTTCTAATCGCTCTAATAGGATATTATGGTCGACAGTATCGAACGCTGCACTGAGGTCTAGCAGGACAAGCACAGAGATGAGTCCACTGTCAGAGGCCATAAGAAGATCATTTGTAACCTTCACTAAAGCTGTTTCTGTGCTGTGCTGAGCTCTGAAACCTGACTGAAACTCTTCAAATAAACCTCTGCAGATGATCTGTTAGCTGTTTGACAACTACTCTTTCAAGGATGTTTGATATGAAAGGAAGGTTGGAGGTTGGCCTATAATTAGCTAAGACTGCTGGGTCTAGAGATGCTTTTTGAGCAAAGGTTTAACTACAGCCAGCTTGAAGGCCTGTGGTACATAGCTGATTATTAGAGATAGGTTGATCATATTTAAGATCGAAGAATTAATTAATGGCAGGACTTCTTTGAGCAGTTTTGTAGGAATGGGGTCTAAAAGACACGTTGATGGTTTGGAGGAAGTAATTATTGAAGTTAACTCAGAAAGATCAGTTGGAGAAAAAGAGTCTAACTTAACATCAATGGTCCTAAGAGTAGCTGTAGATAATATTACATCTGTGGGATGATTATTGGTAATTTTTCTCTAATGATAAAAATGTTATTTGTGAAGAAGTTCATGAAGTCATTACTAGTTAACGTTAAAGGGATGGTTGGCTCAACAGAGCTCTGACTGTTTGCCAGCCTGGCTACAGAGCTGAAGAGAAACCTGGGGTTGTTCTTATTTTCTTCAATCAGTGATGAATAGTAAGATGTTCTGGCTTTGCGGAGGGCTTTCTTATAAAGCAGCAAACTATTTCTCCAGGCTAAATGATGATCCTCTAAATTTGTGACACGCCATTTCCTCTCCAGCTTACGAGTGTCTGTGAAGGTTCTCAGTCATCCAGGTCATCGTAGTCTAAGGAGCTTGGAAAGAAAAGCGTCTGGACTTCTTTGAGTTGCTTGAAGACGTTTCACCTCTCATCTGAGAAGCTTCTTCAGTTCTGAGGTCAAATGGTGGAGAGTCCCAGATTTAAACCTAGTGGGAGTTTCCCCCCAAAGAGGGACAAAGGGCCCTCTGATGATCCTCTACCTAATCACATGAGCTGAGGTGTGAAAATGGGTGTGGGTCACAATCAGCCAGGGTTTCGGGCAAGCTCATTGTGAAACCTGGCCCCACCCTATCATGGGATTTCCTGAGGTCAGATGGCCCAGGATGTGAGTGGGGTGTGTATGTGTAGGTATGTGTGTGTGTGTGTGTGTGTGTGTGTGTGTGTGTGTGTGTGTGTGTGTGTGTGTGTGTAACAGAGAGAGAGAGAGACCAACTTTAGGGCAGCATCTCATTGTTTCAAACACACACTTTGTCTAAAAACTTATCCAAACATTTTTTATTCTCTATTCAGATTGGAGACCTGTGGTTTGTCAGAGATCAGCTCTCTGATCTCAGCTCTCTCCAAGTCCAATCCCTTTCATCTGAAACATCTGGACCTGAGTAACAACAACTTGTGGACTTCAGAAGTGGAGCAGCTACGTAGCTTTCTTGAGAGTTTAGCCTGCAGACTGGTGTATCATGGGTCAGTGGACGTGTTTTAGTTGTGCTGAGATGAATATGATGTGAAAGTTGTGCTGACACTAAACTGCAGACGTAAGACTGATATTATACTGATCCACACTGAGGATCTTCATGGTAAGTCTGTCTTCTTCTGCTCTGGTTTAGTCCATTGACTGCAGCAGAACAATGTTCACATTTCAAACCTTCAAAGGAAAAGAAAAACCCTCCACTGGATGATTGACTGTGAAACTGTGACACACTTCACTTTGAAATATGCAATTTTCTCATTCAGTTTATTCTCATGTTTTGTTTTAGTTCAAACTGAGGCCTGGTGTGGTAGCTGTAGCACATTAAAACAAATACAGTGCGTTAGTTCCTATGTTGGCACATATAAAAAGTTGGTGGAATTCGGGGAACTTGATTAAAGTTGCCAAGCTACAATGGACACCTGCTAAATATGCTCGCCGATAATGCTGCTGTACAAATGTTTAAGAGTCAAGTTAGCATTAGCATCCATTGGAATTTCTCTAGAGAAATCATAACTGCAATAAACTCTCTGGGAAGATTTAACAGTCACATACTACAACTGTGTTGGTGCACCAGCTATCAGTACTGTAGACATAGAGACATCCTCTTACTTCCTCTTGCTGTAGTTACTGGTTCAGTCATAATGTAAAGCCATGTAACATGTTAGCAGCAGAGTCTCAGGTGAATGTATGAAGCAAAGTTTCTATAATCAACAGGGTGCAACTGGGTCCTATTCCTCAAGTTCAAACCGGGGTTGAAACTAAAGATTATTTGATTGATTAAGTTCTTATCACAACTGGGGCAGCAGTCGTGTGGTAGTGAGTAAGGAGGATCCAAATAGCAGACAGTGGCAGAGGTGTAAGTGAGTTTTAATTGCAGTGAACAATAACCGAGGTGTGGGCAGAACCGAACATAAACCTAAACTGGGAAAACTAACACAAAAGGAAGACATGGGGCGAGGAGCAGAGAGACACGGTGAAACACAGGATAACGCTAAATACACAGAAGATTCACAGAGAAACACACACGATGCGACGAGGAGCACAGGCAGTATAAACGCAGTATAAATACACACACCAGGTAATCAGGAAATGGCAGACAGGAGGGGACACAGCTGGAACTAATGGACATAATGTCTGTGAAGGTTCTCAGTCATCCAGGTCATCGTAGTCAAAGGAGCTTGCAAAGAAAAGCGTCTGGACTTCTTCAAGTTGCTTGAAGACGTTTCACCTCTCATCCGAGAAGCTTCTTCAGTTCTAAGGTCAAATGGTGGAGAGTCCCAGATATAAACCTAGTGGGAGTGACCCCCACAGAGGGACAAAAGGACCCCCTGATGATCCTTTAATCACCTGAGCCAAGGTGTGAAATTGGGTGTGGGACCCAATCAGCCAGAGTTTCGGGTGAGTTCATTGTGAAACCTGGCCCCACCTTGTCATGCGAATTCGCATCAGGGGGTCCTTTTGTCCCTCTGTGGGGGTCACTCCCACTAGGTTTATATCTGGGACTCTCCACCATTTGACCTTAGAACTGAAGAAGCTTCTCGGATGAGAGGTGAAACGTCTTCAAGCAACTTAAAGAAGTCCAGACGCTTTTCTTTGCAAGCTCCTTTGACTAATGGACATAACGAGACACAAACCTACAAAGTAAAACAGGAAACTCACAGACTGTTTCACAATACCAACTCTGGGACACGAACAGGACACAGAGGAGAGACAAAGGTAGGGATGATAGAAACACACAACTCAAACCCTAAGAACAAATACAAAACAGCAGAAACTGGAAAATAATAACAATAAACTCAAAACACTGGGACCCAGGACCATGACAGTTCTTCCTTATTGGAATATATTTTGTTTAAAACTGTAACTCTAACAGAGAGGGAGCATTCAAGGACGCAATTCAATATGTTGTAGCTGCTGCTTATATCCAGTATACATAATCTGTGAGTGCACTGATCATTGTTTTCAGGACATCCCAATCTTTCACAATATGCAGCTGCAGGGTTGTCACATGAATGTATAAATGGCTATAATGTTACCAAGAAAAAATAAAAGCCAGCCTCTATCTGATAGAAGTTTGTTGAAATGAGACATAGAAGACGTTTTGTGACAACAGGTGTAACCCAGCACCTTCTGGGATAAGCTGAGAGCTCTTGTGTAGCAGGCAGATCACTCAGTGTGAGGAGTGTGAGTAGGATCTCTATCACATAGAGTTAAGGAGAAAAAAGGCAAGGCTTTTATTGAAAACATCAACAATTTGCATCATCATCAAAATGCATCACTGATTTCATGAAACCAGCTGTTGTTCTTTGTGCTACAGCATGAAACGCTAACATCATGACATCATCAACACTTGACATGAAACCGGTTTTCGTTCTGTTCTGCACTCTCTGTAGGAAAGTTAAGATAATACTAAATTACTCTATTGTTACTACTACTATATTTCTGATCAAATCCTTTTTTGATTGCTGACCAATCAGAGCTCCGTATATAAATTTTTAGTTCTGAAAGCATTAATATGTCATCGAGAGCAGGACACCTGTTTGTACACGTTGACCTCAGATCAGACCTGCTTGTAGTCTGATCCTTATTCTTTCCTCTCAGAGCATTTAACTCCAATGAGCCTGTGCCTGAAATAATAAAAACTTAGACTGTCTTCAAACATTAATTTTTAAAACATCATGAAATACTTGATTATAATATTGGAAGACTGTAATATTGATCAGTCTGTTAGCTTATATAGTTAACTTTCTTTCCTTATTCAAACAGGCTAAACTTTATTAATACAGCAGATCAAATAGTTTAAAACACTCACACATTCATTCAGTTCTATTAATACTAAAGTCCCATACAGAGCTTCCTTTATAAAATCAGCGACACTGAGGTCAGTACACTTATCCATATTAGTGATTGGCCAGATGCTGCTAGCCCCACCCTCTTTTTATCTGAACATGCAGGTTTAACCCTGAGTTGACTTAATTCAAATAAATGTAATTGCTTTGCTTTTCTTTTCTTTTTGCCTGTCCTGTTTGGATCTTTAGACATCAGAATTGTTGTCTGAAGGCGAAGAAAGATGCCAAGTGGATTTACATTACCAATTGGATCATCATGGCCTTGCCATATTGGTCCATTTGATTGACCTTTATTATGATTATATATTTATTTTATTTTATTTTCAATTGTTACAGACGTGACTGGGGTATAGGACAGGGAGAAAGAAAGAGAGAGAGAGAGAAAGAAAAATAGAAGGGGGAAGAGATGGTGAGAAAGGGGGGAAGCAAAAAAAACAACAAAACAAAACACCTGGATCACCTGTATGGGGATAAGAAAAAACAGAAGAGAAAACAAACACAAAAGAGCAACATAATAAACCCCCAGGCCCAGAGGCCAGAAGCCTGAGGGTTCCCCACCCCCGAGAAGAGGCCCAGACAGGCCAAAGGCGCCAGGCCCCGCCAAGCGGCCACCAGGAGTGAGCCGGTACATACATGAGCGCCCAGCCCCAGACACCAAGAACCACCGACACACCAACATCTGAGGGCATCAGCCACTGGCAGGGAGTGTGGTGAGGGGAGATAGGCTTCCATACCTCGGAGAGCCTGAGATGTTCCCAGAGAGGTGGAGTCTAAGACCCAACCTGACATATAGACATAGATGAAGAGGCACACGCAAACACAAACGTGTATTCCCACCCCCATATACACCAGCAAATACTCGGCACTCACCCGACATGGAGACAGAAACAAATAGACACACATTCACACTCCCCAAACATGCTCTATATCCCAGGTCCGGGTACACTTCGCCCCTCTGGGGGTGGGGGTACCCGGACCTGGAGATGTAACCCTTCTCTCTGGGGTGGAGGAAAGCAGACCGCCTCCTTATCTGCAGTAGTAGGGAGGCCCTGCATCTCAGACCCCAATCCGACGGCCACCACCATTAATCTGTCCCACCAAGTGGAATAATCTGATTACTCAATACTTCAACTGAAATAAAAGTTAGACAAACTTGACCTGAGAGAAGAAAATAAGATTATTAAAAGTTCAGTCAACTGGACCTTTGAATTCTGTGATCTCAGAGCTACTAAAAAGAAATGTGCTGTTTTATTTTAGCAACTTTTAGCAACTTGAACAAACTCAACTGTTCATGTTGGGTTCCTCTGAAATAAAATTAGGTTCATTAGGATTAGGTCTGGGTTTCCTCTGATCAGGTTTTTTGATCTTCTGCTGTTTTTAGATCAGAGCTCCTGACCCTCAGGTTTTATAGGTTTGGTCTAATCACTGGGGATTCTGGTTTTCTTATTAACATCATGTCATTGCAGCAAATAAACAGTAGAATCCAAAACCCTTCAGATCCAGAGACGATGATGTTGTAACACTCTGATCCTGATTCACTCTGTTTCCTCAGTTCTAAATATCCTCTCATGTTTTATAGATCTAAGACATCTGTTCAGGAGCAGCTGTTAGACCTGTTGGATGATTTGGGAGAGGAGGAGCTGAAACTTTTTCACTGGTACCTGCAGAATGTGCCTGTAGGTGATTTTCCAACCATGAAAAAAAGTCATCTGGAGAAAGCAAGCAGAAGGAGAACAGTGGATCTTATGGTGGCGACATATACTGACAATGTGATGGAGGTGGCCAGATTAATTTTAGAGATGACAAAGGAAGGTCAGTATAAAAAAAAAAAACACCTGGTCCAGTCTACAGACACAACTGTTTGAGTTATTTTACAAAATGTCTTTCAGAGCAGTTTCAGTTTGACTTTATTTTCTTAAACTTGTTTTTTCTCCACAGCTGATATTTGTGAACAAAAGAAAAACATTTTCAGGGTTTTTTTTTTATTTCCTGGAGTCAAGTCATTTAAGTTTTTACTTCTAAAATGGCAAAATGATTTAAAATGCAACTGAACAGGATATTGCTCAGCATCAGCAGCTTCAGCAACACATAGGTATTCAGTAGATTGTCTGAGGAGACATCTGAAAGATCAGCACAGAGTTACTTATTGTGAATTGCCAGATTAAATGTGTTGGTTATAGTGAACACTTTATCAACTTTATCACAAAAACCTCAGGCCCCTTCTCCATTTCCCTTTACTTGGTCCCCACAGGGCTTTACGTATCTGGGAATTAGAGTCACACCCACCTTTGACCAGATGTATAAAATTAATTTTAGCCCCCTATTTTAGCAGGTCAAATTAGATTTGGAGAGACTATAATCCTTACATCTATCTTGGCTCGGGCATATCGCTCTTCTGAAATACAGATGGTTCCGACGCTCTTCACAAACAAAACTATTCAAACTCTAAAAGGCTGGTTTAGCTCCTTTATTTGGGCAGGGAGGAAACCGTGTCTTAATAATAATAATAGATACTTTATTGATCCCCATGGGGAAATTACTTGTTCTTCTCTGCATTTGACCCATTCACTCAGTGAAGCAGTGGGCAGCCACTAAGCAGGCGCCCGGGGAGCAGTGTGTAGGGACGGTACCTTGCTCAGGGGTACCTCAGGGTAGCCATTAAGTGGATTTGAACCCCCGACCTTCCGATCATGGGGCGACCACTTTACCTACTGAGCTATCCCTATCCCTTAAAATATCCACATTATGTCTTTCATCCTCAAAGGGGGGCCTTGATTTCCCAGATATAAGGAAGTATCAGCTGAGCACCCATATGCATATAGCTGCCGATTGGGTACAACAGCCTGCTCCTGTGTGGTTGGATATTGGGAGCTCCAACTTCCCTTTTAAAAATATTGCTTTTTGTGGAAAAACTGAAGACCTTAAGGATGTTCTGTAGCAACCTACTCACACATGATCCCCCAGGGATCAATAAAGTATTCTGATTCTGATTCTGATTATCTACTGTTAGAGCTTAGCGAATGGTTCAAAAACTAGAAGGAAGGGCTCACTTAACATCTCTTTTCACTCCCTTTTCCAATTTTCCTCTCTTTCTGGACCACCGACCCCGGCTTTTGGAACTGGGCTGCCAATGGTTTTTCTACCTTTTCTGACTTAATGGACAGAAAAGGAATTACATATAGAGATGAGTGACGAAGTCTGGGAGAATGCTAAATCTCTAAGCGTCTGTAATAAAGTAAAGGCAATCCAAATTAACATTCTACACAGAGCTCACATATCACCTTGTCAACACCATAAATACAATTCAGACCTTTCTCTGCTGTACCCTAAATGTAAAATAGAGGAGGGCAACCTCACGCACTGATCTATGATCTTGCGGGAAAATACAACAATTTTGGTTTGTCATAAAGTGTGAACTGGATAAGATCTTCACCACTGACAATGAATGTAATCCATTGTGTATGCTACTTGAATAGAATAGAATAGAATTCAACTTTATTGTCATTGCACAGGTACAGGGCAACGAAATGCAGTTTGCATCCATCCAGAAGTGCTTTAGTGATATAGATATATTACAATATATATTAGCAATAATATAGATATGTGAGTATATTACAGAAATGGGTCTACTTTGTTATAATGTACACGGTATGAAGTATGTTGTGAATATTCTATAACTATAAGTATGTACAGGCTGTAGTGAGTACAAGCTATGTACAGGCTATGAACAGGATATAAATATGAAAAAACTATACAGAATATGAAATAAATAACTTTACAGAAATCTGAGATATACAGCTATACAGAAATGGGAACTATGCAAGTTGTAAACAGTTGTAGGATTAAAGATTATCGAATGTACAGAATGATTATTTACACAGAGCTATACAGTAGTGCAGTTAAGATAAGTGAGGGTGTAGATAGTTTCTACAGAGGCTATATAAAGTGCTAGTGGTTGTGAGTGGTGGTTCAGTCCATGTTATTATTGTGTGTTTGAGGGTACAGTTGTCCATTGTGGGGGTGTGTATGTTCAGTCCATGTTTTAACGTGGGTCAGATGTCAGGAGGCAGAGTTCAGGAGTCTGACAGCTGTGGGGAAGAAGCTGTTCCGGTACCTGGTGGTCTTAGTCCGGAGGCTCCTGTAGCGCCTCCCAGAGGGCAGGAGGGTGAAGAGTCCATGTGATGGGTGACTGGGGTCTTTGATGATTTTCCCAGCCCTTTTCAGACACCGCTTCCTGTAGATGTCTTTTATGGCAGGAAGTGGTGCTCCGGCGATGCGCTGGGCAGTTTTCACGACCCTCTGCAACGCCTTCCGGTCCGAGGCAGAGCAGTTCCCGTACCAGACTGTTATACAGTTGGTCAGGATGCTCTCGATGGTGCAGCGATAGAAGTTCACCAGGATGTCTGAGGACAGGTGGTTCTTCCTCAGAGTCCTCAAGAAGAAGAGGCGCTGGTGAGCCTTCTTGACCAGCTTGGAGCAGTTGGTCGTCCAGGTGAGATCCTCGGAGATGTGGACTCCCAGGAACTTGAAGCTGCTCACACGCTCCACAGCCGTCCCCTTAATGTGGATGGGTGGATGTGGGTCAGCATTCCTCCTGTAGTCCACGATGAGCTCCTTGGTCTTCTCGGTGTTAAGCAGCAGGTTGTTTGTGTCGCACCACTCAGCCAGACGATCCACCTCCTCCCTGTAGGCGGCCTCATCGTTGTCACTGATGAGGCCAATCACCGTGGTGTCATCTGCAAACTTAATGATGGTGTTGGAACCATCGGCAGGTCTGCAGTCGTGGGTGAAGAGGGAGTAGAGGAAAGGGCTCATCACACAGCCTTGTGGTACACCGGTGTTCATCGTGATGGTAGATGAGCAGTGGTTATCCAGCCGGACATGTTGGGGGCGGTTGGTCAGGAAGTCCAGTAACCATTTGCAGATGAGGGAACTGATGCCCAGGTCTGTCAGTTTCCTGATGAGTTGTGAGGGGTGGATTGTATTGAACGCTGAACTGAAGTCTATAAACAGCATTCTGGCGTAGGTGTTGTTGCTGTCCAGGTGTGAGAGGACAGAGTGCAGTGCGATGGAGACTGCATCCTCTGTGCTCCTGTTCTGGCGGTATGCGAATTGGTGGGGGTCCAGGGTGGGGGGGAGACAGGATTTGAAGTGTGCTAGGACCAGCTGCTCTAAGCACTTAGTGATGATGGGGGTGAGGGCTACTGGGCGGTAGTCATTGAGGAAAGATGGGTTGGAGTTTTTGGGTATCGGGACGGTGGAGGTGGATTTGAAGCAGGCCGGTACCACAGCGTGGGCCAAGGACAGGTTGAATATGTCTGTGAGCACTCCTGCAAGCTCCCCAGAACACGCTCTGAGAACACGCCCGGGGATGCCATCAGGGCCTGCAGCCTTGTGGACATTGATCCTGCTCAGCACTGCTCCTACATCGGTGGGGGAGAGAGTCAGAGGTTGGTGGTCTGGCGTCATGTCTGCATTGGTTGTGGTTGTGGGGTTCCCTCGCTCAAAACGAGCATAAAAGTTGTTGAGCTCGTTGAGGAAGGAGACATCAGAGGATGCGGGGGAGGGTTTGGTGGTCCTGTAGTCTGTGATGGTCTGGAGTCCTTGCCACATGCGTCGGGGGTTGGAGTTGGAGAAGTGTTCTTCTACCTTCTTTTTGTAATGGTGTTTGGCTTTTTTGATGCCCTTCTTTAGATTAGCCCTGGCTGTGCTGTAGGCGTGTGCATCTCCTGACCTAAAGGCGGTGTTGCGGGCCTTCAGGAGGAGACGAACATCCCGGTTCATCCAAGGCTTCTGGTTGGGGTACATGGTGATCCGTTTCTGGGTGGTGACACTGTCTGTGGTTTTGGAGATGTAATCCAGTACAGATGAGGCGTACTGGTCCAGGTCTGTGTGGGTGAACATATTCCAGTCTGTGTTTTTAAATCTGTCCTGGAGCGCTGCGTCTGTTCCCTCTGGCCACACTTTAATTGTCCTCACAGCAGGTTTCACACGTTGGATGAGTGGTGAATACCTAGGTGTGAGGAACAGGGAGAGATGGTCCGATTGTCCAATGTGGGGGAGGGGTGTGGCTTTACTTGGAGTGGCGAATGACAAAATCAGGGGGAAGTTTAGAAAGCAGCTCAACAGGCTGTTAAAGTTCTTTGCAAGGAAATGTGTCCTTTTGAACTGGATCAAGGACACGGCCCCATCTAAGACTCAATGGCACTGGATAGTACTGGAACATGTGTCACTAGATTTCCTAACATGTAAGTTACATACTAGGGGAAAGAAGTTTCATAAAATATGGATACCATTTATGGCATATGCCGGTTTGCTGAAAAGGCTGCTGCTATTTTACATATGAGTATAGCTAACTGTATCTCATAATCAAAGTGTCTGGATCTTTATTTATTTGTATTCTTGAGCCAGGTTGTCTGTTTTGTGTGTTCTGTTGGTTTTGTTTTGTTTAATGGCGGTGTTATTGTAAAAGTTTAAAACTCAATAAATACATGGAAGAAAAACAAATATGTGAGAGCAGCACAGTGATGCTGACTGCACTCCTCTCTCCTCATGACTCTGCCTCTCCTTCTCTAAATTCATCTCAGGTGTGAGGGACTAAGACACTATGTGAGGAAGTGAGGAGAGGAACTGAGGATGCACAATCTGAGATATAAAACAGGGGTGTGTTACCCCAGCTTTCAGTACTTGCAGCACATACACTACCTTTAGTAAACTGTGAAATAATGAATCATCAGTTACCTGAATGTGTGGGCAGCAGCAACAAACAGGACCTCAGTAACCTGTACATGACATCTGACCAAGTAACACATCTGACTGACCTTTGCTGCCCAGTAACTTATACTACCTCAATATTTTTTCATATACATATGTGGTGGGGCGTGGTCTGCGGTGCCGTGCGGACGCACCTGCACGGCATCCGCAATCACGCCCGCCGTGTTAAAACACGGGGACTCAGGGGTTGGTGTGGTTGTGGTGTGACGTGAATTAAATACAGATGGCTCTGAACGGTGCTCCGTGGTCCCGCCGTGCCTTATTCACGCCACAACATACATAAAATTACAAAGTAAATATCACAGAGCACTTTTAATCTGGGGAAAAGAGACTAACTGTAAAAAACAACAACTGTCACGGTTGTTAAAGAGTGGACTCAGGCGCGGAGCTCAGAAATAATGACAGTGCATTTATTTACAGTGCAGCAAGGTGACAACAGTTAAACTGTGCAACAATGGTGATAGTGCGTCCCTCCTTCCGTGTAAGCCCGTGCGTGGTAGTGAGTGCCCGTCTCTCCTCCAAGTGCTTCCTTAGTGTCCGTAAGTCCTCCGTCAATCCCTGGGTGAACGAACACACACACACACACACACACACACACACACACACACACACACACACACACACACACACACACGACAGCAGAATGAGTACGAAGATCAGACAGCACTTCAATAACGTTAGCGACTCAAAAACACTACCAGGCTTAGTGCAATACTCCAGCGCTGTCTGTCGCTCAGCCACACCATTAAGTAGCCCTGCTGAAGATGCTAGTTGATTGGCAGCAGCTGGTGGATTGACTGCAGGTGCGGCAGCTCCGGGCGACAGCACTTCCGGGTCGGAGGTAGCCTGTTGCTAGGTTACCTCCTAACACATCACAGCGGAGCCGGAGGGGAAGACAGGGCGATAGGAGAGACACATACACACGCACACAGATATACACACACACTGGCAGGTCGACCGGTCAGGGCGCCGTCAGATCCTGACAACAACAACAAAATAAACCAAAACATATACCTCACATTATGTGATATCTCATGTTTGTTTTTTGGCTGCAGCCTTTTTCCTTCTTAATGATATGTTAAAGTTTGTACACTCCCATTTAGTGTCTGCACTAAACTCACGTCTTTATATTTGCTGCATATATACATAAAATTTAACTGAATGAGGTAAAGTCCTTCACCTTAACCATCAAATTGGTTCACATACTTCAAACCTACACTCAGTGTATGACTCGCTACCTTCGTGGCTTGTGGACAAGCAGTTACAATGATTTGATAATTATTAATTAAAATAATTCAAATGAGTTCATAACTGTAACTTAAAATGTGATAATGATCTGAGTGCATATTCAGATAGATTCATGTATAAATGCAGGTGAATTACTTTTTCCTTCACCTCTACAGGCAAAGATCTAATTGTCGGTTGTTGTTTCATTCAGACTCTCTTCAGGCCTGTCAGCTCAAACTCAAGTCAGACCTGAAGAAGAAGTTCCAGTGTGTGTTTGAGGGCATCGCTAAAGCAGGAAACCCGACCCTCCTGAATGAGATCTACACAGAGCTCTACATCACAGAGGGAGGGACTGCAGAGGTCAATGATGAACATGAGGTCAGACAGATTGAAACAGCATCCAGGAAACCAGACAGACCAGAAACAACAATCAGACAAGAAGACATCTTTAAACTCCCACCTGGAAGAGATAAACCAATCAGAACAGTGCTGACAATGGGAGTGGCTGGCATTGGGAAAACAGTCCTAACACAGAAGTTCACTCTGGACTGGGCTGAAGACAAAGCCAACCAGCACATCCAGTTCATGTTTCCATTCACTTTCAGAGAGCTGAATCTGCTGAAAGAGGAAAAGTTCAGCTTGGTGGGACTTGTTCATCACTTCTTTACTGAAACTAAAAAAGCAGGAATCTGCAGCTTTGAAGACTTCCAGGTTGTGTTCATCTTTGATGGTCTGGATGAGTGTCGACTTCCTCTGGACTTCCACAAAACTACAATCCTGACTGACCCTAGAGAGTCCACCTCAGTGGATGTGCTGCTGATAAACCTCATCAGGGGGAAACTGCTTCCCTCTGCTCGCCTCTGGATAACCACACGACCTGCAGCAGCCAATCAGATCCCTCCTGACTGTGTCGGCATGGTGACAGAGGTCAGAGGGTTCACTGACCCACAGAAGGAGGAGTACTTCAGGAAGAGATTCAGAGATGAGGAGCAGGCCAGCAGGATCATCTCCCACATCAAGACATCACGAAGGCTCCACATCATGTGCCACATCCCAGTCTTCTGCTGGATCACTGCTACAGTTCTGGAGGATGTGCTGGAAACCAGAGAGGGAGGACAGCTGCCCAAGACCCTGACTGAGATGTACATCCACTTCCTGGTGGTTCAGGCCAAAGTGAAGAAGGTCAAGTATGATGGAGGAGCTGAGACAGATCCACACTGGAATAAAAAGAACAGGAAGATGATGGAGTCTCTGGGAAAACTGGCCTTTGATCAGCTGCAGAAAGGAAAGCTGATCTTCTATGAATCAGACCTGACAGAGTGTGGCATCGATATCAGAGCAGCCTCAGTGTACTCAGGAGTGTTCACACAGATCTTTAAAGCTGATGAGTATGACATGTTCAACAACGTTGTTTACTGTTTCATCCATCTGAGCATTCAGGAGTTCTTTGCTGCTCTTCATGTCCATCTGACCTTCATCAACTCTGGAGTCAATCTGCTTAAGAAACAATCTCCTCTCTTTAAAATCTTCCAGAAAACACTTACTGTAAATGACTTCTACCAGAGTGCTGTGGACAAAGCCTTACAGAGTCCAAATGGACACCTGGACTTGTTCCTCCGCTTCCTCCTGGGTCTTTCACTGCAGACCAATCAGACTCTCCTACGAGGTCTGCTGACACAGACAGGAAGTAGCTCACAGACCAATCAGGAAACAGTTCGGTACATCAAGAAGAAGCTCGGTGACGATCTGTCTGCAGAGAAAAGCATCAATCTGTTCCACTGTCTGAATGAACTGGATGATCGTTCTCTAGTGGAGGAGATCCAACAGTCCCTGAGATCAGGACGTCTCTCCACAGATGAACTGTCTCCTGCTCAGTGGTCGGCTCTGGTCTTCATCTTACTGTTATCAGATCTTGCTGTGTTTGACCTGAAGAAATACTCCCATTCAGAGAAGGCATTTTTGAAGCTGCTGCCAGTGGTCAAAGCCTCCAAGAAAGTGCTGTAAGTGAATCTATGAACAAATATGTTTAATAATGATAGATGAAGAAAATAATATGTCTGCATTGTTATTCTTCCTCAGGCTGAGAGATTGTAAACTCTCAAAAAGAAGCTTTGAAGCTTTGTCTGAAATTCTCAGCTCCCCATCCAATCATCTGAGAGAGCTGGACCTGAGCTCGAACTACCTGCAGGATTCAGGATTGGATTTGCTGTGTGTTGGACTAAAGAGTCCTGACTGTAAACTTGAAACTCTCAGGTAAGGATACAGACTTTTTGACACTTTTTGACTCTTAAATCTGTAAGTTTATCTTGATGAGAATGTTCAAAATCAGCACAGTTTTCCTTTTAAGTTCCTGAGTTTATATTTTTAACTGTCAGGTCGTCTGGACAGATGTTTTTATTCTTTTTTATTACTTGTCCCTAAAGTCAGAACTAAACTCACATTTAGATAACTTCCTGTTACTTCCTGAAGACAGCAGAGTGTTTTCATGCTTTTAAAGTCAAACTCAACTTTCTGACCTGGCTTTCATTTATTATTTACTTTCATTTATTTATATACACTGCTCAAAAAAATAAAGGGAACACTATATAACTCCAAGTCAATCACACTTCAGTGAAATCAAACTGTCAATCAGTGTTGCTTTCTAAGTGGACAATCAATTTCACATGCTGTTGTGCAAATGGAATCGACAACAGGTTTCAGCTTCAGTTTTATTTGTCATATGCAAGTTAGCACAGGGTCAACATTGCAATGAAATGTATTTGACGAGCAGCAGACAGTCACTCAGCAGGATAATACGTAAAAGAAACAGTAAGAGCAAAATGTTTATAAAATATAGTAATGAACAGACTATATACATATATACATACATAGATAGATAGATATAGATATATACCCATGTATATACACTCAACAAAAATATAAACGCAACACCTTTGTTACTGCTCCCATTCCCCATGGGATGGACATAGAGACCTAAAATTCATTCCAGATACACAATATAACCATCCCTCCCAAACAGTGGTCACAAATCAGTCCAAATGTGTGGTAGTGGGCACATCTGCTATATTGAGATAATCTATCCCACCTCACAGGTGTGCCACATCAGGATGCTGATCTGACATCATGAGTAGTGCACAGGTGTACCTCAGACTGCCCACAACAAAAGGCCACCCTGGAATGTGCAGTTTTTTGCGCTATTGGGGGTCTGGGGACCCAGAACCGGTCAGTCTCTGGTGTGACCACCATTTGCCTCATGCAGTGCAACACATCGTCGCATGGAGTCTATCAGATTGTCAATTGTGGCCTCAATATAGCAGATGTGCCCACTACCACACATTTGGACTGATTTGTGACCACTGTTTGGGAGGGATGGTTATATTGTGTATCTGGAATGAATTTTAGGTCTCTACGTCCATCCCATGGGGAATGGGAGCAGTAACAAAGGTGTTGCGTTTATATTTTTGTTGAGTGTATATAAATATGGTTTTAGTGATGGTATCGTCTATGCATTTTCCAATATATCCAATGATGAGTCTGTGAGTTCATTGATGTTGCCATCAGCTACATCCACAAATATCTGCCAGTCAGTTGTCTCAAAGCAGTCCTGCAGGACCTCCTCAGCCTCACTGTCCCATTTGTAGATGACCCTGGAAACTGTTTTTTCCTGTTTGAGCCTTTGTCTGTATGCAGGCAGCAGCAGTAGGAACAATGGTCTGCCTTGCCAAAAGCTGGGCAGGGGAGGGGTTTGTAGCACTCTTTCAATCGTCCAGTGTTTGATCACCTCTTGTGGGGAAGGAGATGTGCTGATAGTATTTGGGGAGAACTTTCCTCATGTTGGCTCTGTTGAAGTCTCCCAGCACAATAAAGGCAGCTTCAGGATTTTGGTTTTGATGTCCAATAATGTCATACAGTTCATCTATAGCTATAGATTTATCAGCATGTGGGGGAATGTAAACAGCTGAAAGGAGAACTGAGCTGAACTCCCTCGGGAGGTAAAAAGGTCTGACTTTGGTCAGTAGCTTGAGGCTCTGAGAGCAGTAAGTTTTTAAAATACACACATCTCTAGCCCACAAAGAGTTAACAATAAAGCACACCCCTCCTCCCCTTTTCTTGCCTGAGTCCTTCGTTCGGTCTCCCCGGTAAACAGTGAATCCATCCGGCGTGAACTTATACAAGATGCAGCAAGATATTAAAAAAACGTTTGATTATAAAATCGACTATATTGGATTGATATCGATATGGGACATAAAAAGTGGCATCGTTCCATCTCTGCTTTGATTAGAGACACAGCTCTGTGTTTTCCAATTTGTCATCATTTTAAAAAGTTTACATTTCTTCAGGGTTGAACAGCAGAAATGAGACTTTCCTGTCAGAGGTCCTTTTTGAAAAAATGAGGTGAATCAACCATGAAAACCATGAATCAACATGTGAACGTGAGCCGATGCTGCTGAAGGGAAGCAAAGTTACAGAGGTTTGATTACAGACACAGCTGAGAGTTTGTAATCTGTCATCATTTTAAAAAGTTTCCATGGAACAGCAGAAATGAGGCTTTACTGTCAGAGGCCGACAGCACTGAACACAACAGCAGACTGGTGGCTAATAAACAGTGAATGATGCAGAAACAGATGTTTGAAGCTGTTCTTGGAGTACACTGAGAGAGAGAGAGCTGTGCAGGCAGGAACAGCCAAAGTCAGAGAGAATTCATGAGCATATTGACCAAACGTGAAGCAGAGTTTGGATCTTCTTTTGCTGCTGCTTCACTCAGTTTTGGTTGGAGACAGATGAAACCTGCAGCTTCAGGATCTGTGAGCTGTCCACTTTCAGCCCGACGGCGTGTCCGTGTACGTGCCGTCGAGTGAACGATCCACGCTCTGTGTTTCCATCTTTGTGTGTTTAGCTGCTCTCATTTACTGTTTTATCTGTTTGCTGCTTGTTGAAATAGTTTGTGAGCTTTAAGCTGAGATTCTGGCAAAATACATTTATATTAAACATCGATTCAGGATTGAATGAATCAACATCGTTTTATTCAAATTAAAACCATTTAAATGGGAACATGAATTTTTTACAGCCGCCTCTAATGCTGGGTAATGTCAGCTGGTCCATGTGCAGCTGGCTGTGAGGCTTAGGGAGCGTCTACAAAGTGCAACACTGAAAGAACATCATCCATAAATGTTGAGTAATAACTGGACTCTCATACAGCGAGACTCAAATGCCTTTAAACATCAGCTTATCCTGCTGATCCAAGTCCAACACTGAGTTTGTAAAAACATGTTTGTCAATCATTTTGTTGGTTTCTGAGGAAAATGATTCAATAACTTGCTGCTAATACACAACATTTCATCATATTTCCTCATAACCCTCTTTTGTCTGACCATTTGATCCCATTTGAATTTGCAATAAAGGATCCACAGAGTTTGGTGACAATGATGACAGTAGATGTTTGTGTGAGGGAAGCAAATGAGTGTGTGATGTTCTTTCAGTGTTGCCCTTTGTAGACGCTCCCTGAGCACTGGTCTCACAGCCAGCTGCACATAGAGACCAGTGTTGTTAGTCCAGGTCAGAAGATGACTTGTTGGAATGAAAATGAGCTTGTAGTTTGTCTGCTTTAATAATGTGACTGGAAAAAGGTGTTGGACTTCAAATATGTCCGTTTCTGTCACACTTCACCTTTAAAAGTGAAGCCATGTGGTTCCTGGAAGGAAAAACACGACTTTTTCAAGTCTTTGTCCTGTTTTTATGAGAAATGTACGACTTTAATGTGAAACATTCAGTTTTTTCTCTTGTTGTGTTTGTTTGAAGCTGCTTCCTGTTGGCTTCAGCTGTTTGGAGTTTCCATTTTCTAAACTTCTACATTCTGAACCTTCTTCAGCTCTGAACAGATGATGAAACACTGAATGATTTCAAGCACTTTGTCTAATAAACTTACATCTTTCATTCTTTATACAGATTGAAGGAGTGTGGTTTGTCAAAGATCAGCTGTTATTATCTGGCAGCAGCACTGAAGTCCAACCCCTCCCATCTGAGACAGCTGGACCTGAGCAACAACAAGCTGCAGGATCCAGATGTGAAGCAGCTGTCTGATCTTCAACAGAGTCCAGACTACAGACTGGAGACTCTGAGGTCAGTAGAGTGATGGAGTGAGTGGGTGGTGCTGTCAGCAGTATTGTACTAAACACAGTCAGTATGAAACAAAGATGCAGTGTTTCCTGTAAAGCTGCAGCTTCTCAGTGAAGCTGTGAGAGGAGAACGGTGACAGGCTTCAGGATTGGACACAAACACTTCCTGTTTCTCACCTTTATGGTCACCATAGTAACGGCTGACACGCTCTGATCAAACACTGTCAACAGCCAATCAGCTCTCTGAACAAAGCAGCACGCAGACCAATGACTGCATTCATTTCCAGGTTTAAAGCAGTGAAGAACACAGTCTGTAGGTGAGGAAGAACTTAGTGAGAGCAGATGTTTGGATGGAGTTCCTCCAGTTAACAGCTGGAACCATCCATCTGGATTGTTGGGCTTGTTGTTGGGGTTTCTACAGAGCTCAGAGTGGACACACCAAGGTTCTTCTAATGAATGAAAGTCCAAACTCAGACTAGGAGGGAAAAACATCTTCATCAACTTCAATAAAAATCCAAAGATTAGAGAAAGTGAAGCAACAATGAGTCCTAGTACAGTCCCAGCACTGACGTCCCTGCTGCTCTTTATACTGGATGTGCTGCATCACTGACTGACAGCTGATGAAGAGTCTCTGGAAACACTCGTTTATCTCCTCTGCTCTTCCTTCTTCTCTCTGCAGGTGGTGATGATGGTAAACAGGACGGTGTGTGTGCTGAGAGGAGCAGCTGTGTCCTGATGATCCAGAGAGGTTGAAGCAGCAGCAGCTTGTGTGTAGAGACGCTCTGACTGGGCCATGTTACTGGGAGGTGGAGAGGAGAGCTTCATCCAGCAGTGACTGACAGAGGAATGAAGTGCAGATGACTGTCAGTGCTGCAGAGTGAACTGCTCTGAGAACAGCTCCACTGTCAGACACAATGTAGAGTCCAGCATCAGCCCTGTGTGTCCCTCTGGATCTGACAGAGGATCATCAGTGTATCTGGACTGCTCTGCTGCTGCTCTGTCCTTCTACAGTCTCTGCACAGTCTCTGTCTCACTCTGGAAAGATTTTACAACTTGTGTATTACAGAACATTAATATGATATTCAAACATGTGATCTTCTCTTTATTTCTGAATCTTTACCAAATAAAGAAAAACCAAACAAACAAACAGAACCTGTCGTGTCCTTTTTCACCACATCTGTGAATCTTTTCTGTGTTTCCCTCTTTTCCTCCTTCCTGCAGCTCCATCTTCATCATTCTGTGTCCAGTATATGTGAACATGTCCAAAGCATCTGAGCCTCATGTTTGTGTGAGTTACGCCTGTCGTTGTGTTGTGGTGTATAAATCAGGGGCAGGAGACAGCGCTGGATCTCTGAGTTCTTTACGGCCAATTTCTGCAACATCTGCAACATCTGCAACATCTGCAATATCTAGAAATGCAAACCTGTGAGCTGTGTGTGTTGTGCATCTGCTCGGCCACCTCTCCTCCGGCCATGCTGGAAGCAGCTGTGTTTGACAGTTTTATCGACTCGACAATAATCGAACAAATTAATGTTCAAAAATATCAACTTAAGCACTTCAAAGTCAACAAAAAGCTTAAAACAATGAAATAATATTTCAGTGAAAAAACAACAGCTCATAAGAGCGATACACAAAATAATACAGAAACCAACAAACACAACTTATTAAGCAGGATCCATGTTTTTGTCACAAACACTGAATCAGCTGATTCACTCTTTATGTCTCTGAGTTTTGTGATTATAGTTCTGGTTTGTGTGTCTTCACTGTGTCCCACGTCTCCTTACTTTGGACTCTGTATTTCCTGTTTTACTTTGACAGTCCCGTGTTACTGTTTCCTGTCTCATGTGTGTAATTGGTCCCAGCTGTGTTTCCCTCCTGTCTCCCGTTCCCTGATTACTAAACTGCGTCCACGCCGCCGGCGCTCCTCTCCACAGCTGGATTCCAGGATTTCAGAGCATCCAGCTGTGGTGAGTGATGGAGACACTTTCTCTGCTCCCTCAGTAATCAGGACAGTTTACTGAACATCAGAGGACATAAAGGACTGTTTTTCACCTGCCCGTTCTGAAGCTGCACATTAAAGACTGCTGGCTTCAAGGACTGTAATCCCAGTGTCAGCCAGCCAATAACAGCCTGTGTTTTTCAGCTCTGTAGGAGTCAGAAATGAGAAAGACACAGACTGCTAACTCTCCCTGCAGGAAATAAGCTCCGCCTCTTCCTTTCCTGTGATTCTGACACGAGACACAATGAGTTTTCTGTTTATTGTGACTTAAAGCGAGCAGCAAAGCCACTAAACTGTGTGTTTCCAGCTGAAGCTGCTGTTTGTGTTGCTCCCACAACACTGTCTAAAACAGTCAGTGAGGGAAACTCAGTTTCTGCTTCCAAGCTCATTGTGAGAGGACACATTGTGTTCCTGCAAGTGCTGCTTTTGTGTGTCCCCCTTTTTACCAAGAGCCTCTGGAACATCCTTGGTTTGGTGTTCCTGGATTTCCACCAACCCCGTCGTGGTTATTGCTGTGCTCATTGGGTCCATCCTCTCGAGGTGACTAGTCGGAGCCCAAACGCCATGACACTTGACCCCAATTGCGTTCTTAGCAGTCTCTACGTCTGTCTCTGCTGCGAAGGATCCTCGTATCTCCGTGACCTCGTCTGGTGTCTGTTCCTTTCTCTGTAAGGCAGAAAACCAAAACACCTCTCTGCCTAGCCTTGATAATCTAATGTTGTTATTCATTGTTCCCCTAGTGGTTTTGTTCTAACAAGATACTTTTCATGTTTGTACAATATACTATCTTGTCAGAACAATAAACACGTTATAACGTGATAGACTTCTATTTTTCTTTTGCCTGGGTGGCAGCTCTACGCTTTCGTAGAAGCCAGCTCGCATCGTTCACTTCAAAGATCTGGCTCTAAGAGCTGTTTCGTTCGCGACCGACCCATCACTACTGTCATGGTCCTGGGCCATGTGGGCCCAGTATTCTTAGTTTTCATGCATTTTTGTATTTTGTTCCTTATTTAGGCCATGTTTTCTGAGTTGCCCTGTTGTGTTGTTCCCTAAGTGTTTTCCCTTCATGGCTCTTCCCCCCTGTGTGCCCTCTATGTATTGATGAGCCCTCGTCTCCCTTTGTGGTTGTTTCATGTTTCCCCAGCCCGTTATGTCGGTGTTTTCCCCGTGCTCTCTCTCCTCCTGTCGGAACCTCTGCCTCTACATGTCATGTTCAGTTCACCCCGCCCTGTCTCGTTATGGTTATCTGTGTCACCTGTGTTCCCCGTGTGTTCCCACTTTCCTCGTTAACCCTCTGTGTATTTCTGTCTGCGTCTTCCTCTGTTCGGCGTCGCGTTCTCCCTCATGTTGTGTGGATCTCCCTGTGTCTCTCTGCGTATGTTAGTTTACTTTTCCCAGTTTAGTTTTGTATTTCCTATGTTCTGCCATTCCAGCATTAAAGCTGTGATTTTGAGTTCATCCCCGTGTCTGTGAGTTTTGCTATTGGGTCCTTCTCCTGCCTGCCACACAACGTATCATGACAGAAGAACGCGACCACAACATGGACCCAGCAGTTCACAACCCCTCCGCGGACCGACAGTACGACGCGACCATGCCGGACCCAGCGACACAAAGACTGGAGATTGTCCGGACAGTGGAGTCGCTATGCGACAAGTGGCTGCACTGTTCCAGTGAGGAGGAACGGGAGGAGTTCGCCCGCCAGGTAGGGGTGTGCGTGTCTGTGTTCCCCTGGTTATGGGAGACGCTGCACCCCCTCGTCAGCGACCTTCTCGTCTCCGCTCTCCGACTCCGTCCGCAGCAGCAGCGGCCCGGTGGGCGTGCACCTTCACCAGAGCCGTGCCATCGCGCCGTTGCCCCGCCGCCTCATGAGCCAGTGGCGGTCAGAGTCGGAACGGTGAGGCTCACCACGGACACACCATTGGCTCACACTTCATCAGCTTCCGCATCTTCGCCACCGCCTGCCTGCACGGAGATGCCCGAGGCTGTTGACTTCGGTGAGGAGGAGCGGCAGCAGGTGTTGCGGGCTTATCGGGAGGACGAGCTCCGGTGGAAGCCCTGGCTCATCTCGGAGCAGGACCTCTCACCTGCTGCACAGCCTACCAGCCGCTCGCCGTCTCCAATCCACTTAGACTTTACTTCGCCTGCCTCATTTCTGGCAAGGATGTGGGCGGACGACCGGGAGATCGCCGCTACATCACCCCCTGCATTTGTGCCATCAGCGCCCATCGCGCCAGCTACCAGAAGGGGGCGGCGCCGGCGGCGCCGTGGCACCGCATTAACTCCGGAAATCATGGAGCCCGGTCTCTGTGAGCAGCAGCAAGCAGCTTGCACCCACGTAGAGGAGGAGCTCCGGAGAAAGCCGTGGCCTACCCCCGATTGTCAGCACATCTTTCGGGGAACACGCCTGGCTCTCGGGGGCCCTCGGAGCCGCCAGGGTCTGCAGCCCTTCACAGCTCAGTTAGCTCCCTCGCAGCCACCCTCAGTTCAGTTAGCTCCCTCGCTGCCACCCTCAGTTCAGTTAGCTCCCTCGCAGCCACCCTCAGTTCAGTCAGCTCCCTCGCTGCCACCCTCAGTTCAGTCAGCTACCCTCCTGGAAGCCCCCGCTGCCTGGTATTCTCAGCATCGACATCTTTTCCCGTCAAGGTTTATCGCTAAATCATTCGATCCTCCCTTAAGAGAGAGACTGCGTCCTCGCTGCCTTCACCCCAGTACACCAGTGTCACCTGGGTCTCCAGTAGCTCAGCTCCCAGTGTCACCTACCCCACAGCCACTTTTAGCTCAGTTTCCAGAGCCACCTGTTTCAGTTCAGGCCCCAGTAGCTCCAGTGCCGCCTGTAGCGCAGGCCCCAGTAGCTCCAGTGCCGCCTGTAGCGCAGGCCCCAGTAGCTCCAGTGCCGCCTGTAGCGCAGGCCCCAGTAGCTCCAGTGCCGCCTGTAGCGCAGGCCCCGATAGCAGTACGGTCCGCTGGTCAGCTTAACATTCAGCCAGGGGTCTCTAATCTCTCTGGCTCTGCATCAGCTCCTGCTGGGAGCTCGGATGAGCTCATCCAAGACTCCGCGGCTCCCACGCCGCCTTCTACCTCGTCAGCTGGAGGGTCCGAGGGGCCCGTTCAGCCTCCTGTCTCCGCTGGAGGGTCCGAGGGGCCCGTTCAGCCTCCTGTCTCCGCTGGAGGGTCCGAGGGGCCCGTTCAGCAACCTTCCTCGTCAGCTGGGGGTTCGGGAGAACCGCACCAGCCTCATGCCACGTCAGCTGGAGGGTCCGAGGGGCCCGTTCAGCCTCCTGTCTCCGCTGGAGGGTCCGAGGGGCCCGTTCAGCCTCCTGTCTCCGCTGGAGGGTCCGAGGGGCCCGTTCAGCCTCCTGTCTCCGCTGGAGGGTCCGAGGGGCCCGTTCAGCAACCTTCCTCGTCAGCTGGGGGTTCGGGAGAACCTCACCAGCCTCATGCCACGTCAGCTGGAGGGTCCGAGGGGCCCGTTCAGCCTCCTGTCTCAGCTGGAGGGCCCGAGGAGCCCGTCCAGCACCATGCCACACCAGCTGGAGGGCCCGAGGAGCCCATCCAGCCACCTTCTGCTACGCCTGGTCCAGCCTGTGCTTCGTCAGCTGCAGCCTCAGAGCCTTCGTCAGCTGCAGCCTCAGAGCCTTCGTCAGCTGCAGCCTCAGAGCCTTCGTCCGCTGCAGCCTCAGAGCCTTCGTCCGCTGCAGCCTCAGAGCCTTCGTCCGCTGCAGCCTCAGAGCCTTCGTCCGCGCCTGGTCCAGCCTCAGAGCCTTCAGCCTCGCCTGGTCCAGCCTCAGAGCCTCCAGCCTCGCCTGGTCCAGCCTCAGAGCCTTCAGCCTCGCCTGGTCCAGCCTCAGAGCCTTCAGCCTCGCCTGGTCCAGCCTCAGAGCCTTCAGCCTCGCCTGGTCCAGCCTCCGAGCCTTCGTCTGCTGCAGCCTCCGAGCCTTCGTCTGCTGCAGCCTCCGAGCCTTCGTCTGCTGCAGCCTCCGAGCCTTCGTCTGCTGCAGCCTCCGAGCCTTCGTCTGCTGCAGCCTCCGAGCCTTCGTCCTCGTCTGGCCCGGCCTCAGAGCCTTCGTCCTCGTCTGGCCCGGCCTCAGAGCCTTCAGCCTGTGCTTCGTCTGGCCCGGCCTCAGCGTCTTCAGCCTGTGCTTCGTCTGGCCCGGCCTCAGCGTCTTCAGCCTGTGCTTCGTCTGGCCCGGCCTCAGCGTCTTCAGCCTGTGCTTCGTCTGGCCCGGCCTCAGCGTCTTCAGCCTGTGCTTCGTCTGGTCCGGCCTCAGCGTCTTCAGCCTGTGCTTCGTCTGGTCCTGTGCCCACCGGGCCATGGCCAGCACGCCTGACACTGGAGAGCCGCCGCTGCCTTTCGCGCGGCCGGCCCCCTGAACTGCTCCGTCGTCTCCTCCGCCGCCGCCGCTGCCTTCCGCGCGGCCGGCCCCCTGAACTGCTCCGTCGTCTCCTCCGCCGCCGCCGCTGCCTTCCGCGCGGCCGGCCCCCTGAACTGCTCCGTCGTCTCCTTCGCCGCCGCCGCTGGCTTCCGCGCGGCTGGCCTCCGGACCAGCTCTGCCACCCGCCTGGTCGGCCCCCCGACCGTGTGACCCG
Source organism: Aulonocara stuartgranti (assembly GCF_965226115.1). NCBI lineage: Eukaryota > Metazoa > Chordata > Actinopteri > Cichliformes > Cichlidae > Aulonocara > Aulonocara stuartgranti. The sequence goes on from NC_138960.1 coordinate 36,024,382, forward strand.
TGGACTCTGGTGCCTGTGGGCTCTGGGTCGGCCCCCTGAACTTTGTTTTGACTATGGTCATGTGCTCCCGTGTTTTCTGTTGTTTATTTTGTTTCCCGTTCTGGTCCCTCCGTCCTGGTCCCCCGCCTCCCGCCCTGGGTGGGTTGTTTTCTGTTTTTGTTTTGGTTTCTCGGGTTTGGGCTGTCGGGAGCCAGCCCTTTAGGGGGGGGTGGTGTCATGGTCCTGGGCCATGTGGGCCCAGTATTCTTAGTTTTCATGCATTTTTGTATTTTGTTCCTTATTTAGGCCATGTTTTCTGAGTTGCCCTGTTGTGTTGTTCCCTAAGTGTTTTCCCTTCATGGCTCTTCCCCCCTGTGTGCCCTCTATGTATTGATGAGCCCTCGTCTCCCTTTGTGGTTGTTTCATGTTTCCCCAGCCCGTTATGTCGGTGTTTTCCCCGTGCTCTCTCTCCTCCTGTCGGAACCTCTGCCTCTACATGTCATGTTCAGTTCACCCCGCCCTGTCTCGTTATGGTTATCTGTGTCACCTGTGTTCCCCGTGTGTTCCCACTTTCCTCGTTAACCCTCTGTGTATTTCTGTCTGCGTCTTCCTCTGTTCGGCGTCGCGTTCTCCCTCATGTTGTGTGGATCTCCCTGTGTCTCTCTGCGTATGTTAGTTTACTTTTCCCAGTTTAGTTTTGTATTTCCTATGTTCTGCCATTCCAGCATTAAAGCTGTGATTTTGAGTTCATCCCCGTGTCTGTGAGTTTTGCTATTGGGTCCTTCTCCTGCCTGCCACACAACGTATCATGACAACTACTCTGTACCACTGGTCCTCATCAGGCTGTGGGAAGCACAGTAAACAATTCAGTCGAGGCCTTGCACCATAAACAAACATCACACAGAGACATTGTTTTCATAACCAGAGAATTTTAGACCTTGTTGCTTAAATCTACATAAATGCCCTCTGGGTGACATAAAACGCGTTTAACCAATAAGTAATCGATGGCTTCTTGTAACAGATTCTGTATTTGAATGTTTGTGTGCAGCATTTTGCATATCAGCATAAGCATTTGTCCATGAGTTTAACATGGGTCAGATGTCAGGAGGCAGAGTTCAGGAGTCTGACAGCTGTGGGGAAGAAGCTGTTCCGGTACCTGGTGGTCTTAGTCCGGAGGCTCCTGTAGCGCCTCCCAAAGGGCAGGAGGGTGAAGAGTCCATGTGCTGGTTGACTGGGGTCTTTGATGATTTTCCCAGCCCTTTTCAGACACCGCTTCCTGTAGATGTCTTTTATGGCAGGAAGTGGTGCTCCGGCGATGCGCTGGGCAGTTTTCACAACCCTCTGCAACGCCTTCCGGTCCGAGGCAGAGCAGTTCCCGTACCAGACTGTTATACAGTTGGTCAGGATGCTCTCGATGGTGCAGCGATAGAAGTTCACCAGGATGTCTGAGGACAGGTGGTTCTTCCTCAGAGGCCTCAAGAAGAAGAGGCGCTGGTGAGCCTTCTTGACCAGCTTGGAGCAGTTGGTCGTCCAGGTGAGATCCTCGGAGATGTGGACTCCCAGGAACTTGAAGCTGCTCACACGCTCCACAGCCGTCCCCTTAATGTGGATGGGTGGATGTGGGTCAGCATTCCTCCTGTAGTCCACGATGAGCTCCTTGGTCTTCTCGGTGTTAAGCAGCAGGTTGTTTCTGTCCCACCACTCAGCCAGACGATCCACCTCCTCCCTGTAGGCGGCCTCATCGTTGTCACTGATGAGGCCAATCACCGTGGTGTCATCTGCAAACTTAATGATGGTGTTGGAACCATCAGCAGGTCTGCAGTCGTGGGTGAAGAGGGAGTAGAGGAAAGGGCTCATCACACAGCCTTGTGGTACACCGGTGTTCATCGTGATGGTAGATGAGCAGTGGTTATCCAGCCGGACATGTTGGGGGCGGTTGGTCAGGAAGTCCAGTAACCATTTGCAGATGAGGGAACTGATGCCCAGGTCTGTCAGTTTCCTGATGAGTTGTGAGGGGTGGATTGTATTGAACGCTGAACTGAAGTCTATAAACAGCATTCTGGTGTAGGTGTTGTTGTTGTCCAGGTGTGAGAGGACAGAGTGCAGTGCGATGGAGACTGCATCCTCTGTGCTCCTGTTCTGGCGGTATGCGAATTGGTGGGGGTCCAGGGTGGGGGGGAGACAGGATTTGAAGTGTGCTAGGACCAGCTGCTCTAAGCACTTTGTGATGACGTGGCTCTGGAGGTCTTTTAGAAACCACACAGCTGGCTTTTGTTTATTTACTGAAGCCTCCACATCTTCATGAAACGTGTTTCAGACGTTCATCGATGAACCACAGCGACTTTAGGAAACATTTAGTTTGTATAACAAACACTGTGGACGGACTCCAGTTTATCCTCTTTGTTGTTGCCATGTTGGTGTTTTGAGCCATACAGGATCATATTCAGGAGCATCTGGAGACATTTATGGGTCTGATGCTTTATCTCTGTATGTGTCGGCCATTTGGTCTGACTGAGCAAAGAAAGGAATCAAATACAGTGTTGTAGGGATGATTGCTCTGTAAAATGTTTGCATACCCAACCAGCAGTTTGGTAACAGCATGGATATAATCCATTGTTTCAGTATTGTTTGGTTTTAATTCACATGTGCTCACCTTGAGCACCTGGACCTGTATTTTATTGGTTTTGTGCCATTTATGGTCAGAAGCTTTAGCGCGTTACTAACAGCGTTACTTTTTTCAGTAACTAGTAATCTAACTAATTACTAATTCTATCGTTACATCGTTACTGTTACTATGTGGTGCAGGCTGTGGTGGCAGATTTTTTTTCCCAAGTATTAATCATATATTTGAATCATATCGCCTTAGTAACAGGTGATAGTTGTGTGCATGTGCACTACAAATGGGCCTTATGCTATGTCACACACACGGACACAGTGGAGCCATTGTTAGTTCATGGGAGACGTTAAACAGTTAGTGAGACTCCTTCTGTTTATCAGGGATGTAAATCCTTAGGTGACGGCCAGGCAGAAAACAAGGTCATAATTCTCTCTGTGAGGGAGGAGGTTCAGAATCAGAATCAGAATCAGAATACTTTATTAATCCCTGGGGGAAATTATTTTTTGTTACAGTACTCCATTTTAAACCAACATTAAGACAAGACAGACAATACGCTAACTAAGAATAGTACAATATATACATATATATACATACATACATACATACGTCACTCATAAATAAATAGTTGGAAAAGAAACATGTGTAGTTGTAGCAGCAAACAGTGTGTTAAGTGGATGCGTTGTACAGGGAGATGGCCACAGGCAGGAAAGATTTCCTGTGTCGTTCAGTGGTGCATCATGGGTAATCTCAGTCTCTCACTGAACGAGCTCCTGTGACTGACCAGCATGTCATGGAGTGGGTGGGAGGTGTTATCCAACATAGTCTTTATCTTGGACAGCATCCGCCTCTCCGACACCACCTTGAGTGTGTCAAGCTCCATCCCCACAACATTACTGGCCTTACGGATTAGTTTATTAAGTCTGTTGGCATCTGCGACCCTCAGCCTGCTCCCCCAGGTTTTAAGGATGGGGCTGATGGTGTCGCCCCCTGTGAGAGGGGCCAACATGGAAGAGTTTGTGGAAGGTTCTTTGTCTGTGTCTCTGTATATAAACATGTGAGGGCGGCGGCCACAATTCAGAGATGGCCCTAGTGTTCTGGCTGGGATGCTTCTCTCCACATTGCAATGTGTTTATTAAACCCACTTCAAATCACGCTCAGTGGGTGTGTTGCAGGTTATTGTTAAGATTTTCCACAACAGGGCGCATTGCTATTTTTCAGCACACAGATGGTTGAAGCTTACCGGGAACTAGGGGGGCGGAACAATTGCACAAGTGCTGCTGATTGGCTGAGAAGGAATAAAGTAGTCATGGTAAACCAATCACACGACCAATTTAGGATGACATAGCAACAAGATGCTAGTTTTTAAACTGTGTTGATACGTAAACCCAGAGTCATGATTAAAAAAAATACATGATGTTTTTTTCCTGGATACTATCGTCATGGTTACTGTCTAAGGACAGCGCTAGGAAGCACTCTCTGCTTACAACAAAAAACACCAACACCCCTTTACTATTGGTGGAAAAATGTTTTAGGAGTGAGAGAGAGGGCGAGTTTTGAGATGTGAGAGATTTGTGACGATTAGCGTGTTTGGAGTGTGTAGTTAGTGTGTAGTTAGTGTGTAGTGTAGCTGATAGTTGTGTTGTGTGTGTCAGCACAATCAGGCAACTGCTGAATGCCACATTTTTGCTACCAAAGGCAGATCACAGTGTAAACACTGTCTCCAGGTGGAAAGAGGAGCAGTGACACATCTGCTGCTGTCAGGCCTGCAGGTATCAGGCTGTGATGGTCTCATTTATCTTAGAGTGGACAGAAACTGGTTTTTGGACTGGAACAAATAATTTGTGTAGCATCTTATTTGATGCAGAACATTTTTAGGTAAATAGATATTAATAACTTTGTTGTTTGCAAAATTTGTGCATAGGTTTTTAAAATTTACTATTTCTATTTCCATTTAAGTTATGAAAATGATTCATTTAACATGTTTGTGGTTGTTACAGTAAAAAATATAACTTATAACTAACTACGCGGATGTTTTCTGTCTCATTTTAGATCAATTGTGTTAATACAGTTTGTCAAAATGAAAACATTTTTAAAGGTGAAATATAGCGGTCAAATCAAAAGTAGTCAAAAACGTCCAATTACACCCTGGACCCCAGAGCGTTAAACTTTTTTTTAAAAGTAACACAATAGTTACTTTTCCTGGTAATTAGTTACTTAGCAGCGTTACAGAAAAACACTGAAATGTACACTACAATGGGAAAGTACAAGAGGAAAAAAAGAGAGCTCTACTCATGCTGGGCTCCTGGGAGGACAACATGAGAACAGGAAACAAAAAAACTCCTCTGCACAAAAAAGCACATGAATGTCCACAGCACAACATTACGGAGCATGTGACCAGCCACAGGGTCGGGTGGGGGGTGAGGAGTAATCCGAAGCAAACACAGCAGCCATCCTGCCCAGAGCTACCATCCAGCGCGGGCCCAGACCCGCCGTGTTCCCAGGAGGGAACAAGCATCGAAGGCGTTTGGAAAGGGAGGGGGGATGAGTGAGTGCATATCAGTGTATATGTATGTGTGTGTGTCCAGGGTTCAGCTGAGACAGTGTCCTTCGCCCTGCCAGGCTCAGTAAACAGTCTTCCAGCCAACCCAGGTGGCCTTGGATGGAATGGGAAGAACAGTCTGAACACAGTCGTTATCAGGGTGTTGTTGTTCGGCTCCAGCCTTGAGACCGCAGCTGGCGCCGAGAGGGTATCCGCGTGAAGTGATGGTGCTTTTTACTTTAGTGCGAACAGCTCATATGAATTTCAAAGCAGTTCTACAGTCCAACACTGGTCTCTCAATCTCCCGTTGGAGAGCCGCGAGCTTCGCCATACTTGCGTTCTGTGATGTTGTCATTTCTTGTGCTCAAGGAACCAATTTCTGAGAACTCACGGCAGTGTGCCTCCCCGAGATGTCATCCGATTTGCGCTCAGAGATGTTATTCCGAGCGAGCCCTTCCGAGATGTATCCAGTCTGCAGTCAGAGATCTTATTCAAGTATTCACAGCAGCCGTAAGCTTCTCCAAGATCTTATCTGTGCTGCACTCAATGAGCCCATTTTGAGAAACTCACGCCTCTTACCATCGTTCCAATCACAGCGGGCAGCCTTGTGGGGGTTTGAACAGCCGGTTCCGCTTTCTTAATTCTTCGATAAGTCAGGGCCAAGCCAGCTCCAATCAGCCAGAACCCTGTTACCATGGTTCAGAATAGGTAGATATCTTCAGCACTCAGGCTCACCCAAGCCCAGACTTCTCGTTGAGAAAGGGGTGTCAATTGCATTTAGGGACCAGTTGATCGAATCCATAATTCCTCTTTTAGGTTTTAGAGAACAGACTGTGAGAGAATGTTCCAGGGAAAAGTAATACAAAAAACACGAGACAAGACAAGGACATAAGAAGCTAAGCAGGGAAGATAAGGGAGAGGAGAAAAGTGCGGCTGCCTTCGCTGAGAGCCTAAGAAGAAGAGCTGTGTGTCTGTTACCAGCTGTAACAGGAGGCATACACCATGTCCCGCTTTTGTCCCGTCACTCAACAGAGTGAGGAGGCCGTGCAGTGTGAGGAGGCCGTGCAGCGTGAGGAGGCGTGCAGCGTGAGGAGGCCGTGCAGCGTGAGGAGGCGTGCTACATGAGGAGGCCGTACAGCGTGAGGAGGCGTGCAGCGTGAGGAGGTGTGCAGCGTGAGGAGGCCATACCGCGTGTGGACGCGTGCACACTGTTCCAAAAAATAGTAATGTCAAAGTATTTTACTGTGTATTTTACAGTTGTGTACTGTTTTTCTAGAATATCATTACATTTACATAAGTAGACTGTGATCTGACACGTCAGATGTAAAATAACATAACATCACTGTAAATGTAATAAAACACAATTTACTTGTTTGTTAAATATATTTTGTTGTACATATGCATATTTAGATCATAAAAATACGTCCAGGAATGTCTCCCATCATGCCTTGGGACATGTGCTGCTGTTTAGATGTTCTTGTTCTAGTGTTTATGGTTACGTTACTTTTAACTGTTATCTTGAATGTTGTGTTCACGCCGTGGTGCAGCGTCACTGACAGTTGTTGTTTTGTAGAGAGAGTGCTGTACCATGAGTGACTTCTGTTGTGCTGTTGTTGAACCTTGAGGCATATTGTAGCATGGCAAATGTTTTAATAAAGAGCTCCCCCTACCGGCTTGGGGTTAAATAACAAGCTCAATCTCTCTGTGAGCTTCTGTGCTAACATTTCTCTGCATGCCACAATGTAAAACATTGCACAAACACGCTGTGCTAATTATATATTTTGAAAAAGAAATGTAGAGGTGGGAATTGCAATTAATATAAATAACATGATGCTAAGCATCGGCCAATGAATGTGAACTAACAACAAGGTTATGGGGTATGGCTGCGACCGTAGGAAAAACCCTAATATGAAGGTATTTTACTGCATTTTACAGTAATGTTCTGTTCTTCTAGAATATCATTAAAGTTACGTAAATAGACTTTTAGATTTTGAATGTAAATTAACGTTAAATCACTGTAAAGTAATACAACATAATTGTCATGATTATTAAATGTATCTGTCTGTACATATGCATATTTGGATTGTTCAAATACATTCACAAATGTATCAGGATCTCACAAATATCTGTCCGTTATTTGAAAGATTGAACGGTTGAATTTAAATGTAATGCAATGGAAAAGTATATAACATGATCCCTATAAGCTTGTGTTACATCCCATAAGTATTATTATCGTTGCTAGTTAGGCCGTTCGTGGCTCAAGAGTTGGCAGGTCGCTTTGTGATCAGAAGATTGCTGGTTCGAGCCCCGGCTCAGACACTCTCCGTTGTTGTGTCCGTGGTCAAGACTCTGCACCTACTAGTGATGGCCAAAGGGGCCGATGGTGCGATATGGCAGCCTCGCCTCTGTCCCAGGGCATGCAATCAATTATTACTTAAACCAACTGTTAACTGTATATTTCTGTACATTTACGTATTATGATTCATATTTCCACATTCAGTGACCTTGTTTATAGGTAATTTCATTGTTTGATCAAGTAAAAATGTTCTTAATTTAATGTCTAAAACCACGTGGAAAAGGCAGAATCCTATGTCACATTAGCGCAACAAAATCTATTTTCATTACTGAAAATAACCGTATTTTTATGGGACAGTTATTTTCTGTTTTTTCACGGTCGTATTTTGGCGCCCCAGCTGCCGGAATAGTACCGTTGTTTTAGGATGTTTTTTTTAACAGTGCAGCGTGTGGAGGTGCAGTCAGCCTGGGGCTCGCTCGGGCCACTTCGGAGGTGGGGTGCCCCCGGCCTCTCGGCCTGGGGCTCGGTCACTCAGGCACAGCTGGCTGCCGGCGGAGCTCACGGGCGCGTCACTGCAACCCCCCCTGGCTTCTGCTCCTTGGCTGCTGAATGAGCCCTCATCTGGGACTCTCCTCAGCTCTTTCCGGGACAGTGGCGCGGCTGCCCCTCTGTTGGTCTTCCTTGGTCTCTTGTGTTCTGGGGGCCTCTGGATGTCTGGAGTTTTGATCTCCTCCATACCTGCTTCATGCCCTGGAGGACGGGGCTGTGGCCCCCCCACACCCTCTAGCAGATCATTACATGAAGGAACCTTTTAAAAACAAGCGCGTCCATGCTCACAGGTGTACACACTGGTGATCACACCCACAAACTACACCCTTTTTGGCTCCTACCTCAAAGCACACTGTGTTCTGTTGATCTTATGTGCTGCACAATAATGTTTAACATTTAGTATTTACTGTCATATTCCCATATATCATTGTGATGTTGTTTATTCTATTACTCTTGTTCTCTTCTGCTTGTTTTCTTTTTTCTTTCTCAGCAGGTGATCCAGGTGATTGATATATGCATTTTTTTTCTCTGCCCGTTCTGTTGGTTTTTGTCTTTTGCCCTTCTCCCCCGTCCCTCTTCTCAGCTGTTTCTCTTTCCCTCTTTCTTTCTCCCCTTCTTTCCCCCAGTCAAGTCTGTCCCGTATTCAGTAAGTGAAAATAAAATAAACAATAAAAGGTGAATCAAATGGACCATTATGGCAAGGCTGGGATGGTCAGTTTGGTAAAGTAAATCCGTTGGGCATCTTTCTTTGCCTTTAGACAACAATTCTGATGCAAAAGAGCCAAACGGGACAGGCAAAAAAAAAGGAGGCGCAGTCATGCATGTCTCTAATCTTAGTTTGCTTTGTTTCACAAGTTTACATGAAGTATTTCTGACAGTTTGATGGAAACGGAGGAGACGCCTCCTCCTCGCTCTGTCTCTGTCACAAGGCCAGCTGCTGTCTTATACACTTTTACATGAAGCTGTTATATAAGCAGCTGGCGGGGCAATCGAGCTATAGTATGAATGAGGAGGGAGAGAGAGAGAAACAAAGAGGAGAACATTCACTCGCCTCCTTTCTGCAGTAACCTGATTTCCTCAGAGCACCACTGACCTGCTTCCTGCTCTGTGTCCACGTCTCACCTGGTTTCAGCTCTCAGTCACACAGGTGACCATGGTGACGTCACAGGGCTGGTTGGTTTTTGTGCAGAAACGGGACTCTACCTGAGTTCGTCCCTCCACACATCCTGAGGTCCTCGTTTGTTGTTAGTGTTTCAGGCATGGGCACCCTTCAGTCTTTGCAGGATCGCTGAGTCCCTTCAGTCCGTGACAGTAAACAGTAAACTTTAGGAACTCCAGTGAGATTTGTATTTTTGCAGTTTTGCATGCAGGAGCAGCCACACAGCTCCTCCTGCAGTGGAAGTACTGCTCTTTAAATGCACTGCGGTGCGTGATGTAGTGACCACTTGACCTCTGACCGGCTCCCAGCACAGGGAGAAACCAGCTGAGGGTCTGTGGCTTTAACACGCTCGTCCGTAACGAGCTCTGATCAGCTCTGAGCTTGGTTTACATGTGAGCACGTCAGCGTTCACAGAGCCTGCACGTGTTAGCGTGTGAGCTGACTCTGACAGCTGAGGTTTCTGTCTCACAAACGCCACAGAAACAGCTCGCCGGTTTAAACTTCCTGCTGATGCCTCACACACGAGTCCTTAAATCACTGGGAGCTGAAGCAGCAGGTGTCAGGAGCAGTGGCGGCTCCTGAAAAAAATCTCAGGGGGGGCAATTTTTATGATATCGACTAAAATGACCCATTTAATGAGTACATCAAACAACACAATTTTAATTTAAATTTAAAATGAACAACCATATTCTGGCCATTTGTATAGATTTGTAAAAATGAACATGAACAGATTTTTTTTTTTTTTTTGAATGAATGAAAAATAACTATTGAAAACAACAACTGTAAACTGATTGGGGGGGTGGGCTAAAGAGAGAAAGAGAGAGGGATGGAGAAAGAGAGTAAATATGGTTAAGGGTTCTTATTTGTACAAGAACTTTGCTCGTCTGTCTTTCTGAGTGGCAAATTTCTCGATGACCCTGGTGTTGAAATCAGGAAGTTCTTGTGTGAGTTTTTTCTCTATGGACAGCATAGCCAGAGCGTTGAGCCGATCCTGAGCCATATTGTTTCTCAGGAAAGTTTTTATCCTCTTTAAAGTAGAGAAACACCTCTCCGATTCTGATGTTGTCATTGGTGTGGTGATGAGGATGTTAAGAAGACTTACAGTTTCGGTGAATGTGTCTTGAAGGTTGTTTTCCATCAGAACCTGATAGAGCGCCAGCGCACCACTACAACTCTGAAACTCCTCGTTGTCGTAGATCAGGGACAGTTCTGTTTTAAGTCTGGCTTTGTCCAATGAGGGATAGGCTTCCACTGTGGTTTGTAGTGCTGCATCTGGAAAATTTTTGCTGTGTTGTTGGAACAAATCTCCTTGCAACAGAGTGGCGCTGACAAGGTGCTTGGTGAAAGAAAACCTCTCCTTGGCATGGCTCATAATGGTGTCGCACACCTATCCAATAATATATAATTGGTAAGAGTTAGATTCAGTGGTAAGACTTTGGCACATGTCTCATGTTAATCATTATTCTGAAAAAAAAAATCTGTCCATAACAAAACAAAACAGTCATGACCACTATATCAAATGACATCTGACAGCATCGTCATTAGATTTTATCTGATGATCCGATTTAAATCAGACCAAGCAGCTAGTGCTTACCTCCAGTGCCAAATGGTGTTGCCTGTCTTCCCCCAATGTTCTCCGTCTCTTTGTGGGTGGGTCTTGAACAGGTCCCCTGTACTCCTCATCCACAACCAGATTAGGAAGTGCCTCCCTGATCCAATACATAAGTTTCATTAATGGCTTCTGAAAACTGAATAGGGATATATTAACCAAACACAAACCAAACAAAGGTTGTGTTCTAATTACCGGGAATTACCGGATTTAATTAATAACCGGACCTGGTTTAATGGCTGGGGGAAAACCAGTGCAAGTAAATAAAGGCCCTGGCCATAATTTCAGGAAATAGCCTATGGTATAGGCTACATCAAATCATTACTGGGAATATACTTCATCAAATATACTTAATCAAATATTTTTCATAAAATTACTTCAAAGGCTGATATAAATCAAAATTATCTGAATTCCATTAAACATTTAAGTCACAGAACACAGAATATATGCAGAGAATTTGATAGAATCTATGCATAGATAATTAACATTTATTCTAGGTTACATATTTATGCTTTTATGCCTACCTGATAGCCTGCATGCGGCTGATGAATGTCTGGGTGATCCCTGCGATGGTGACAGAATCGATGTTTCTCTTCTGTAGGTGGTTATACAGCATGTCTACATGTGGCATTATCTTGTGAAACAAGGCCAGGAAAAAACAGAAAGCTTCGTCTTCCAGCATTCTCACGAAACCACCGGCATCTCTCTTTGTAGGGGCATCAAATCCTTCACTGTTACGGATGGTCTGAAAACACCTCACCAGATCGTCTTTATGTTCATACACTGTATTCACAGCACGACTGTTGAAGTTCCAACGGGTTGCCGATGCACTTGGAAGTCGGTGCGCCACCACCTCGTCAAGCACTGCAGTCCTCTTGCTCGATTTAGTAAAAAAAGAAGCGAATCCTGCTATGTCGGAAAAAAAGTGACTGATTTGAGGGATGTGGGAGGTTGCTTGTTGCATTACCAGGTTTAACTGATGGGCATAACAATGTACGTAGTGAGCGTTAGCATAAATGTCCTGTATCTTACGCTGCACTCCTCCAGTGGTACCCCTCATTACAGCGGCCCCATCGTAGGCCTGGGCGATCAACTTTCTCTCTTGTCCCTGGGGGAGGATGAAGCGCAGCCTCTCCGATAAGGCACTGGCTATTGCATCTGCACAAGCATTGGGTAGCTTGATGAATTCAAAAAAACGCTCTTGAATACGGTTTCGTTGGTCAATGTATCTTAGCACCATGACTAACTGACAGTGTGTAGAAATGTCAGTGGTTTCATCAGCTTGAATGGCTAAAAACTTCGCTGCCTTTACTTCTTCCACGATCCTTTCTCTCAGAACTGCCAACATGCAATCCAGGATCTCGTTCTGGACTGTTTTCGAGGTGCCTTTAAATACAGTAGCATTTTCAAGGTGTTGCCTCAAGTCGTGATCAATTGATGCCATCAAGTCGACTAAACCTCTAAAAATCCCTGGATTGTCTGAGGAATCACTTTCATCATGTCCCCGCATTGCTAGCTCAAAAGCACCACAAAACTTAATACAATCGATGATTTTAGATAAAATATGACGGTTTTTATCTACCTCTTCGTTGTGCCTTCTTAAAGCAATCCGATGTCCATCATCTAGCTGCGCCGCTATGCTAGTTTTCCCTAGCACAGCTAGCTTTACACTGTTGTCCATATGAACTCGTGAGCTTTCATGTTTCTTGATTCGTTCGGAGAGGTGCTTTAAGTCGGTTTGTCCAGATTGTGTCCACGTCAAATCACACTTGTCACTTTTGAACAGTATGCACGGGAAACAAAAAAGTGCATTAGCTGTTCCACAGCCTGTCAGCCACGACTTGCGCTGGAACCAACTCCGACAAAAAGTCCTGTTGTATGCTTTTGACTTCTCCTTCGTTGCCTGGGTTAGTTGAATTTCGGGCTTGTCAGGTCCCAACTCTTTAACTTGCAGTTTTTCTGCCATTGTCCTTCTGGCAAAAGGGTAGGTTAGAAGCGATCTAACCGAATTTGGGGGAGGCTGTGCCTCAACCGTTAACAATACCGCTGCCATCGTCTCTCTCTGACCTTATAGCTCACTTAGGCTACTGACTGAGGTAAAATTCTAGAACAGCAAATCTTCGCGCGTTTTCTGCAGGGGCGCAATTTTAAGCGCCCCCAAACCATTTAATTCAGCGACGCTGATAGGTCAAATATTTATTATTTTCCCCTGGCAACCATTTAATGATAGGCTATTTCGCTGCATATCAAGGGCGCTTTGACGAGCGCCCCAGAAGAAGAAAAACACCGTTTGTTGGTTGAACTTTAATGAGTCAGCTGGTGAAAATGTTAAAATACGCCTGGCTGTATATGGGCACACACATAGTAAAACTATCATTGATGAATTTTTTAAAAATATATATTTTTACTCCTCCACATTTGGGGGGTCGGAGCCCGAGCGCCCCCTATGGGCCAGCCGCCACTGGTCAGGAGGATCTGGGCTTTCAGCACTTTGGCTTCATGAAATGTGGAAAATGATGAAAACTTTTCTACTTGTGTCTCTGCAGACAGAGATCGCCTCAGCTTTTATTGTGAAAGTGTGAACGTCTCTGTGTGACATGAGGGATCAACACTGGGACTGAAAGTCCTGTTTATTTCTGTGTGTGTGTGTGTGTGTGTGTTCCTGTCTAGCTATCCTTGTAACCCTGACACTAAAACCACATTTTGAGGCCCTTTTGGTTTTAGTGTCAGGGTTACAATTAGGTTATGGTTAGGTTTAGGATGAGGGTTAGGCATTCATTTTTGCGTGTGGCCCTCTCGTGGCGTGTGTTGATGATGATGTGCTGTAACATCAGAAGACCGTGGCACGCTTGCAGCGTTCTCTCTCCTTCTTCTCGTTTCTCCTTCTGCCCACAGGTGAACTCGCTGCAGCAGCAGGAGCTTCTACAAGCAGGTGTGTGCGTGGAGCTCAGGGGCGTCCCGGCCGTGGAGCGCTGGGCCGGATCTTTACCCAGTCAGGGAGACGTGAGGTCACTATGGAGCAGACGGCGTTTGTCAGGCTGCTCTGAGAGCATCAGGTACGAGTCCTGATGTCACAGCTGAACCCGAAGGTGCAGCTAAGAGGTTGTAGTTGAGTGATGACCTCCAGCTCACGCTGGTCTGCGGCTGTGATGAGTAACAGGCCGCAGTACGGTCTCGGGGTGGGGGTTAGCGGCTTTAGCGGCTCATCTACGCTCACTCACGACCATGAGCTCTGAGACAGTGACGTCACAGAGACGAGGTCCTCTGAGAGGTCTGTGCTGGGAGACGGCTCCGTGACCCAGGGCAGAGGTCACATGACAGGAAGTCTGAGCTTACCACGCCCTGCTGTTTCAGTCCTGTCCAGAGTGGAGCAGGTGGAGCAGGCGGCTGCAGAGGCAGCACCGAGGTGGAGAGAACGGTGGCACCTCCTTTGTTGTTTGCAGGCACACACTCACAGCAGGCTGTTACCCATCATGCCTCTGTGGGGTCCCCACTGTCAGCGTGGACTCTGTGTTTACGGAGGCCGAGCCTCCTTTGTGCTCGCACATCCGGGCTCTCTCTCTCTCTCTCTCTCTCTAGGAGCCATTTTGGACTCAGTTCAGCCTGGCTGCATCAAACCTGTCAACTCCGCGGCGACAAAGACTCCACGTCCGGTTAGGACCACCAAAATAAAAGTCTCTCTCAAACCTGCTGTACGTTCCTCGCGTGATCGTCAGTGAAGACCCAGGAAGGTGACGTCACAGCAGGGGTCGGAGCAGGAGGCTCCTCAGATCTGAGTCTCACGACGCAGACAGCTCTGTGAGATTTAACAGTGTCACACGTGTAGTTGTTAATGTTCACGCTGTCCTGACTCAGAGGCCTCCGGGCTCAGCTTCCTCTGTGAGAGGCCGGAGGACGCCATCATCACTGCAGCTGCAGCTAAACTGGTGAGAGTAAGAACACGCCTGCCAGCACCGACCTGCAGGAGCTCTCTCTCTGCACGAGACAGGGGGTGTGTGCGTTTACATATCTTTGTGAGGACACAAAATTGGCGTGCTACTATACTCGTGGGGACCAACAGCCCGTCCCCACAGACATTTTCGAGACTAAAAATGTGGTTTTAGTGTCAGAGTTACGGTCAGACTCAGGGTTAGGGTAAGCAGCTCGGAAAGCATTGTGTTAATTAGACGTGCTCACTGAGATATGAAAACGCTTTTATTTTGAAAGCGGGAGTATGATCTGCGGGTAGGGGTTGCAGCAGCTTCACCAGCCTCCTGCAGCCCGTCCCCATCAGCCCGACCAGAGCGGAGAGGACGGAGAGAGAGAGGCAGAGGAGCGCGGGGCTGCGGGCTGTGCACGCGCTGCTGCTGGTCCGGACCGAGACTGACCCCCCCTACCCCCACACCCACCGGGCCGGGCCGCCGCTGTCCGCCCTGCACGGCTCAAGAACCGCGAGGAGACCTCCGAGGACCCGCTGGATTACACACACACACTCTGCCTTTAAACCTGGAGGACCCGGAGAACATGTGGCTGTCCTGGCTCACCTGCGCGCTCGTGCTGGGAACTCTGTGTGCAGGTAAGCACAGCTGTGTGCGCGCGTGTGACAGAGAGAGAGAGAGAGACTCGGCAGCACATGGCGAGGAGCGCGAGCAGGATTCAGGCTGGACCGAGGACCGCCCAGGAGTTCGTCCCCGGTGTCCCCGGTCTCTGGGCTTTTATTCACGGGCTGTTTCAGATCAGAGCTGGACTCTGTGTGTGTGTGTGTGTGTGTGTGTGTGTGTGTGTCCTCTGCTTTGTTTCTGGTCTGCCGGTGTGATGCGTTCACGGTCAGGTGTGTTTGGCTGCGTTTCGGGGGGCTTGGCCGCTGCGCACGCGCGCATGCAGGCGGCCCTGTATTGTGTGCTTGTGCACGCTGGCGGATCAATAATAGATCATTCATTTTTCCATGTTTGATATTTGGCGCGCGCTTTGCTGTCGTGCACGCGCTCGTTACTACGACACGTCGCGGATGAATGAAGCCGCTCCGTCAGCAACGTGGACCCGTAGTAATGGAGCAGAGGCGCGTGACACCTCCTCAGACCCACCTCTGTGTGTGTGTGTGTGTGTGTGTGCGTGTGCTGACCTCTGACCTGGTTCCAGCAGTGCTGTGAGTCACGTGCCTCTGTGCACATCTGTCCAGCTGTGCTGTCTGTTAGTTACTTGTCTGTTCTAAGCCTGGACAGCCCATTCCTACAGCAAATGTGACCTTTGACCGCTGTCAAAGCCCAGAGAGCTGATTGGTCAGTATGGTGGAGCTGATGGAGGAAAACCTGAAAGTTCAACAAGCAGGCGGAGTTTAACACCGCCAGGTAAAAATAATATAATATAACCATTAAATATATTTAACTGAGATCTGCTCCTTCAGCAACAGACAGCTACAGACAGATTACGTAATCGGCCTACAAATGCGGCCTCAGGAGGATGTAGCCCCTGAATTTAGACACCCCCATAGTTTCTGTCTGGGCTTGTGCTGGTGTTACCTCCTGCTAGCCACTGTTCTGTCCTGTTAGCCCCTGTTAGTTCCTGTTAGCCCATGTTAGCCACTGTTCTGTCCTGTTAGCCCCCGTTAGTTCCTGTTAGCCCATGTTAGCCACTGTTCTGTCCTGTTAGCTCCTTTTAGCCCCATTAGCTCCTGTTAGCCACTGTTCTGTCCTGTTAGCTCCTTTTAGCTCCATTAGCTCCTGTTAGCTTGTGTTTATTGTTAAAGACAAACACTGCTGTGGCCTCGCAGCAGGACCGCCCAGGTTTGGATCTGGCTTCAGCCTGTTTGTGTGTTCTCCCTCATCTCAGGAGGTTGAATAAAGGTTAGTGTTGTTGTGACCTGGCCGCTCAGCTGCTTTTGTTTGTGGTGTGTTTAAAGAAGCTGAGCAGGCTGTTTGCGGTGAAAGTGCTCCGAGTTACTCAGTCAGTGCTCAGGTCTGTGACTGCAGCTCTGATTAGCTTTCCCGCGCTGTCATCACCGTCCTCGTGGTGAGCTCACTGTAACGCCACGTCGGTTTGTGTGCTTGTTTCTTTGTCCACGCACTCGTCCTCCACCATCACAAGGTCACCATCCAAACTTAGCTCTTATGTACATCCCAGACCTCTGAAGGTTCTCATCTACATCAGGTGTAAGGATGTCATCATGTTGCTAAGCATCCACCCAGTAGGGCTGGGCCATATCATACCGTTCACGGTAATACCGGTATAATTTTGGGCAACGATAGGAAAATGAAATATGGCGATAGAATATGGGTAAAACACGCATGCGCAGTGCCTTTGTTTTCATACGCACATGGCGGTGACGCAGAACGAGAAGAGTGAAAGCGGAACGTTGAATGAAACAGATGAACCAGAACTGGTTTGTAAAAACGCTGCAGCTTCACTGGTGTGGAACTGGTTTAGCTTTCGTCCGTCAGATACACAACCAAGCACTATTTTTGGTAGAGCATGCTAGCGGGCCGTCGTTATTACCGTGTTGTTTGGAAAATACGGCGCACTTAAAATCAATCCTTTGATTTTTCTGAAAGTCGACAGAGCCCCTTATAATCCCGTGTGCCTTATGTATGAACTCTGGTTGTGTTTACTGACCTCGACATGATTTTATGTGCACGGCGCTGCGACTTTGCTAAGCTACAAAGCCGCAACGCTTGATGGATTGTCGGGCAGGAGCCTCGCGGAGTGATACGTACTGTGCTTCAACATAATATTACCATATTGTGTGTGTATAACCTCTTTTTAAGTTTTGTGGATATTAAACATGGTTATGCTGAGGATATGTCGGCCAGTTTCCACTGGAAATGCCTTTTGGTTAAACTGTCAGCGAGGAATTTGCATTTGCACTGTTACATTTTTATATAACTTTAATGCACATTTAAAAAAAAAAAAAAAAAAATATATATATATATATATATATATATATATATATATATATATATATATATATATATATACATATATATATATATATATATATATATATATATATATATATATATATATATATGTGTATATATATGTGTATATATACACATGTGTGTGTGTGTGTATATGTATATATATATATATATATATATATATATATGTATATGTGTGTATATATATGTGTGTATATATATATATACAGCGTCGCGTCGCGTCACCTGACTTGTTACGTACAGCACAAGTGCCAAGCCGCACATGTGTATTTGTTTGGGAAGCAGCCAGCCGCTGTGCCGCCCGGGTAATGGAGGAAATGAGTGTGCCGACTAGAGAAAAGTCAACCGAGCGTGACCGAAGGTTACCGAAGAGAAAACAGATGATGGTTCCAACGCCGGAGAGATTGTCGAACGGAAGAGCCATAGAAGTTCCGTAGTGTGAAGGTATTTCTGCTATTTCAAGTCAAACAGAGTAGCTGCACTGTAAATTGTGCCGGAAGCAAGTCTGGAAATACAATAAAGCGGTGCAGCTCAGTCTCTGACTGGAAGCGCTAATTCGTCATTCGGCTTTTGTCAGACTAAAGTAACTGTTACAACTGTTTGAAAAGCTCAGCTATACAACAAGGAGAGATTGAGAATTTCCTTTTAGTTCTCAGTTTATTTGATATTGACAAAAGTTAGTCAGTTTTGTCTGTTCTTCTGTAAAACAAACTAAGATTTATTTTTAGAATTAATATTTTGTTTCTAAGTGGAATTGACAGTTTAGTCTGTTTCGTTTGTTCTATTTTGAAACTTAAACGCTTTAGCGGCTGCCTTTTGCGTAGTTTGCAATATTTGCCTTTATTTATCTGAAAAAGTCTCATTAAGTACATCTACCCTGTTGAACTTATTATGGGAAATAAATATTTAAATCAAAACAAGCTGCTGATTACTTCACATTTTACTTGTGAGCAACATTTAAATCTTACAAATATAGTTATTTGGCTGATATCGTGATAGATATCGTTATCGCCTGAAATGAAAAAAAAACATATCGTGATATGAAAAAATCTTATATCGCCCAGCTCTTAAAAAAAAAAAAAATATATATATATATATATATATATATATATATATATATATATATTAGGGGTGCAACGATATTCGTATCGATATTGAACCGTTCGATACAGTGCTTTCGGTTCGGTACGCATATGTATCGAACAATACAAAATTTGTAATTTATTTTATCAACTTTCCTTCTGACGATGCTGTCTGTGTTGAGCGCTCAGTGAATCTGTGTTCGACTACTCCGCCTAGGCTGCACTGTCGAGCGCAGATTCACTGAGCGCTCAACACAGACAGCATCGTCGGAAGGAAGAGCGCAGGGCAAGCTAGCAAGACAGAAGTTAAGCTCTCCTTACAACATGGACCTCCCCCACCCTCATTCAGATCTGGCGTTTGGAATTATTTTGGTTTTCATGTGACGTATGACCCTGAAGGTAAGCGCGTCATGGACTAAAGTAAAACAGTATGTTGGATGTGCCATGCAATGCTCAATTACATAGGTGGGAACTAGTGTGTTAGCGCAGTTAGCTCGTTAACGTGTTGGCCGTCTAGCCCCATGCACGGGGCGATCGGCGGTAGCTCGTTAACGGAGATTTGCCGTGTTGTGGCGTTAAGGTCATTTCAACGAGATTAACCTGAAAGCACTAGTGGGAACACAACGAATATGACTGCACATTTACGCCGACATCATCCTAGTGCAAAGACAAGTGGAAGCAGAAAAAGAACAAGCAAGCATGCTACTAACTTTAGCCGAGTCATTTAGACAGCTGTTTAATATGCTGCTGAGAATATAGCCCAGAAGAAGCGTATAGTATAGCTTTTATTTTGGAAAGAGACATTTCTCTGTAATAAACTCTCTTTTCCAAAGATGAGTGATTCCTCAATCAGATACAGGGCTCGCAATATCGCTAGCCCGACGTCCCGGGCCACGGTCGGGCCTGCGTTTGCTCCACATCCTGATGGCGCTGCTGCAGCTTTCTTCATCGTTTCTGTGGCTGTGGATGCCTGTGCTGTTAATTTGTTGTGTATGCACACTGTGCTGCTGTAACACACACACAGCACACACCCTTCCTGTAGCCGTGCATGCTTTGACACAGCAGGTACCTCACATGTACAGAGGTGTGCACGGGTCAGCAGCGTGCCGTCACACGAACGCCCCGTGTTCTCTGAAACTCCAGAACCAATCATCAGGCTGAACATTGTCACGTGATTGTAGTGACGCTCATCAGCAAACGAGCTGCAGGTGTGAACACGCCCCAGGTGGCGTGGCCGTCTTTACTCTCCTCCTCCTGAGGGACGTGTCGGTTCTATGTGTTCACGCTGATCCGGATACGTTTGAAAACAGCGTTTTCGTCTGAAACCGCTCGGCGTCCACACTATCAGCTGTTCGTCCACACTGAAACGACTGAAACGCTGACGTTCCAGTACTGCGTGTGAAACGCAAGACGACTCGACCTGCTGTGTATTTACTTTCTGGCTCTTTGAAAAGCAGCGAGTTTGTTAAATGGACTCGCAATGAGGTGGAGTTGTTGCTGCGAGTAACACAAAAGTACAAAGTTGCAAAAGCGAGTGAGAATTAAAGAATTCGAAGAGAAGCTCTCTGGAGCAGTCACATGACTGCATCATATGACTAACATGCGTCATTTCCGAAAGCCTGCGGTGACGCTGTCCTCACCGCGACGCAAAAACTGCGTTTTCAGATGTATCACTTTGGAGCGGGTTTTTAAAAAGCTCCGTTTTCCTGTCTGTGAAGGTTCTCAGTCATCCAGGTCATCGTAGTCTAAGGAGCTTGCAAAGAAAAGCGTCTGGACTTCTTTAAGTTGCTTGAAGATGTTTCACCTCTCATCCGAGAAGCTTCTTCAGTTCTAAGGTCAAATGGTGGAGAGTCCCAGATATAAACCTAGTGGGAGTGACCCCCCACAGAGGGACAAAAGGACCCCCTGATGATCCTCTAATCGCCTGAGCCAAGGTGGGAAACTGGGTGTGGGTCCCAATCAGCCAGAGTTTCGGGTGTGTTCATTGTGAAACCTGGCCCCACCTTATCATGCGAATTCCTGAGATCAGATGGCCCAGGATGTGAGTGGGCGTTAAGGCGTCTGGGAGGGATCTCAAAACTGGATTATAGATGGCAGAGAGTTGGTGTCGTAAACCCCGCCTCTGTTCAAAGATGGTCGCTCACAGTGGACATAGATGCTTCTTTCACTCCTCTTTCAAACCATCTGTCCTCTCTGTCCAAAATGTGAACATTGGCATCCTCGAAAGAGTGACCTTTATCCTTAAGATGCAGATGGACTGCTGAGTCTTGTCCTGAGTCTTGTCCTGTTTTCCTGAAGCGTCTCCGTGTGGACGCGCCTCAGAAACGGACGCTGAGCTGCTCATCACTGCAGGCCTGTGAGGAGGAGTGTCGGGTTCACCTTCAGCCTGACGCTGAGCGGCGGCTCGCTCACAGTGGTGTGTGCTTTTGTGTTGTTGTTGTTGTTTTATTGCCGGGTGAAACAGAGCCCAGCGTCGGGGCATGTTCAGTGCTCCGGCTCCCTGCAGGGCCTGAACATCGAGGGGGGCTAAGGGAGAGATGCATGATGGGGGATGGGTCTCTCCTGGCTGCTGGCAGGATTTAAAGGCCCAGTGTCTGTTTTTGTTCTCCTCGCAGCTCCCTCAGAGTAATGACACGGGGTCAGGAGGAGGAGGAGGAGATGGGAGAGGGGGAGGTGCTGGGTCCAGAGCAGAGCTGTGAGGCCACTTCAGTTTGTACAAGGGTGGTAGCAGTCAGCATGAATGAGGATGGCGGCACTTCCTGTGAGGACGGCGCTCTCTCTCTGAGGCTTGAAGACTTGGGTAGCGTGAAACCTCTCAGCAGGAATCCTCACGAGTGTCGCTGTGCGGGCTGAACCCACGTGGTGAATCAGAGCTCAGCAGCACTCTGGGAGAGGTGAAGGCAGCACAGTAATTATTCATGAGGACATGTTTATGTCTCCGTCTCCCGTCCATCACAGAGCTTTTAGCAGCCAGTTTGAGGTGGGGGTGGGCAGTAGAAACGATATAAATTTGGCTAACGGTACAGATTTTGACTATACCACTCTACCGCAATAGCACATGTTGATGGTGTCATCAAGCTGCACCTGTTTTGGTCGAAAGCATCGCAGCGGCTGTAAACCACATCATCTGCAGATTATGCGGCGACAGTAAAAGCAAATGTGGATGGATTATCTCAGTTGTTCTCCCGACTGAAGTTTGGTCCGTTTACAGCATCCTGCCATGCGATTGCATTTGTCCCTAACCATCAGGAACCTTCACGTTAACTTTTATCGAGTGGAAAAAAGTTAGCGTTCATCCTCCAGCTTCACTGTGTTTATGCTAACATAGCTGTGTAGCTAGCGCTCACGTAGCACATCATTATCTACCAGCTAGCCCAACTTCAGTAACCCTACAAACGTCACTGCTGTTTAGTTTTCTGTCTTCATTCATGTTGGAAGTGATAGCAGAGCTGTACGTTTGAATTTTTCAAAAATCTCTCAGTCAGAACATGCTATATCATGTTTAGGTGGAAGCTAGCAAGCTAACTTCCTGCTAACTTCTAACTCCGTTAAATTTAATAAATCCTGTTTTCATGGATGCCTGGATGTTAAACTTAATTGTTACACCTGGTAAAGTTGCAACGCTGATCATTGTATTAAAGATGAAGGAATTTTGACAGTTTGTAACTCTCAGTGATGCTGCAGTGTTCGTTTGGCTTTGGGACCTGAAGGGCGGAGTTTAGGACCCAGATTACTCCGCAAGGCTCCTTGATTACAGTAGCCATAATGGTCCAACAATCCATCAAGCGGTGCGGCTTCGTAGCTTACCAAAGTGGTACTAAAACATTTTTTGACAGATGTTTGAGCGCCGTGTAGCACATAAAATCGGTTTGAGGTCAGTAAGCACAACCAGAATTCATACTTAAGGCGCACGGACGATTTATGAGAAAATTTAAGGATTTTCAGCGCACCTTATAGTGTGTAAAATACGTTATACAGAAGAAAGGAATATATCGCGATACATATCTTTACCGCACATGCTTCAAATTATACCGTGATATGGATTTTACGGCATATCGCCCAGCGCTGCTCTGAGGTGTGGTTGAGCTGCTCACACATGGCGCCGTTGCTTTTATGAGGTCTACCAGGTAAGATCCTTTAAAGCATAAACTGCTCTGAGGAAATGCAGATAACTGTGTTCACATCCATGCTGGGCTCAGGTCTGAGTCCAGTCCAGATGAGCCCACAGGCTAACACTTCCACAGACATGCAGGAAGCCTCGAGCTGCTGAGGCTGCACAGACACACACCTGATTCGGAGCTGTGGAAAAGTGAGGACCCCCTTTTTCTGTTCCTACTGGGATCGACTCGGGGCGTTTCATCACGGTTTCCATGGTTTTCCATTGGGTTCCTGGTACCAGGTACATTCTAGGTTCCTTGTCACCCAGGGTTGCAAGTCATCCAAGCAGGTACTAAAATGTGGCGTCACACTGCATGTCAGCGATTGGCTGGTCAGTAGCTGTGCTCGATCAGAGCGTCTTGTTTACAAAAATCTGAACCGCCATTTTTTAAAACCGGTCAACGAGGGACATGTTTCCAACAACGCCGTGGTCCGCGCGTGTGACGAACAGTCACAGGCTGAGCAGCAGGTACAGCGTCGCCTCGACGTCCACCTTCGTTGTAGCGTTCGTATTAATTACGTCATGGCACGTGGAGACGCGTTACTGTGACGATAAGCAATAGATATAGGAGAATCCCATGATGCACTGAGTGTTTCTTCATCAGTCACCATGTGACATACACCTCTCTGCATCGAGTCATCAGTCATTATTTATCCATGGCTCTCTTCCACGACGCGTCTTTGTCCCGTATTCCTCCCCTCAGATGGCCCCGCCCCTCCCTCAGCCTGGTGTTGCTGGAGGTTTCTTCCTGTTCAGAGGGAGTTCTTCCTTCCCGCTGTTGCAGAGTGCTCCGGGTAGGATCGTCTGATTCACTGTGTTTACAATAAAAAGCACCGTTGCTGCTGCTTCCTCAGGTAAGAAAACCCAGAGGTTTATAACATGCATGGTCACATGACAACAACGGCACCAACATACTGAGCATCCATGGCTCGGCCTCCCAGCACACAGAAATCCTCCCGGGCTGACGGTGTGTGTGAGGGCGGGGTCACGGCGGACTCCTCCTCCCTCTGCATTGATCTGAGAAAGCAGGTCGTCTATCAGAGCGGTGAAACATGGACGCTGCAATCAGAGCACAGAGTCACATGATCCAAGCAGCCATCTCAGCGTGTGAGAGCGCTGACTCAGCGCTGTGTTAGCGGCTCGTTAATCAGCACCATCGTTAACCCGCAGACACGATCAGCTGACACTCACGTACCTGCAGATGAGCAACATCATCAAAATCCTCCCTGAAGAGCTCCGCCTTCCTGGATGCTCTGTTAGTACAGTGACCTCATTATGGGTCACATGACATCATTAAAAACAGCACACACATGTCCAGTTTTACGTTGATCTTGGTGATGGATAGCCTATCAGGTCTCAGAGGCGGAGCTTTAGGCTGGTGACAGCTGAGTCATACTTACATCTGCAAAGGGGCGGAGTTTCACCTCGTCGTGGAAACCTTAAAAACGCCTCACGTTGCGTTTACTGTCTTCTCTTTTTCAGAATCAACTCAACTTTATTTATACAGCAGCACCAAATCACAGCCTCCAGCTGCTTTAGCGTAAAGACCCTGCGATAGGGGTGGGAAACCCCAACAGTCAGACGAGCCTATCAGCAGCTCGCTGCTCAGTAGGAAGGAAGAACTCCCTCTGAACAGGAAGAAGCCCGAGCTGAGGGACGGCTGTCGCTGGGATGGATCAGGTGTTCGTTCTCCTAAACCTGTGCTAACTGTGCAGACTGGCTCCTCCTCCTGCATCACCTCAGTGAGAGAGTTTAACCTTACACCCCCCTCCCCCAAGGTTCAGGCTCTGATGGCGTGCTGGTGTGTGAGGTCACAGCCTTCCATGGTTTCGCTGTCCTGGACCTGAGATCCAGCTGCAGCTCCTGGTACCCGAGGCCGGGCGAGGGAGCCGCAGAGAGGCGAGGCTCTCACAGCAGCGGAGCCTGTTACTGCAGTACCAGTACTCCCAGCACGTGTACTGGTACCGTGTCCTGACCATGTAAAAGTATGTGCAGAGTGAGCGAGCACTTCCTGTATCAGTTATTGTTTCGCACTTTAACCTCTGATCTTCAGTTGAGTTTTTAAGAGCAGTGTTACCAAGGTAACGCCCATCATCGCCGTAAACTGCCGTGTGTGTCAGCTCCGCCCTGCTCGGCTGTGTGAGAGTCAGCGTACAGCAGCAGGTGATCAGAGGGTTTGGTTTCATGAAGCTAACGTGTTTGCTGCTCGCTCTGGCGCCTGAAGGTGCGACGCCAACAAACGTTTCCCAGGCGTGGACGTTAGTGACCACAGACGGGCAACATCACTTGCTTCGCTCTGCTCCGCCTTTTATTCCTAGGAGATGGGCCCAGCTCTGCCTCTGTGGGACGTCTCTTCCTGTTAAAGGGGCGTTCTTCCTCCCACTGTCACCAGCTGAGCTCAGCCTGCAGTGTTTGAACCCGTGCTGTACAAACAGGAAATAACACGTCAGTGAGGACGGCGCTCGCAGCTCCACGCTTCCATCCACGATGATGTCACAGAGCTGTGACCTCCTGCTGACCGCCTCACAACACGACGACCCGTGAGGCCTGACTCTTGACACCGTCTGACCTCACAGGGCGCCAAGCAGGACCAATCGGCCAATCACGAGCAGCGAACAGATGGGGGGTCATTGAAAAACTGATTGTTCCCTGGGGACAGACGGCCCCTCCCCCCTCACTCAGGGGATGACTCTCTCTGTCTCCCGTGAGAACATGGAGGAGGGGTGGTGGTGGGAGGTGGGGATCCCGTCTCCTCCCAGAGGTGACGGAGACAGATGTTGTCTGGACGTCGTCAACAAAGCTCACCCTCAGGCTCTGGTGCAGGTCGTCCTCCCCAGATCAGATGGGCCAGCCACCATCGGCTGTCGACTCATGAGCGTGCAGGCCGGGCCTCGTGCACGCTCACGTGCCACTGGTGCTGCAACATTGCAGGCCAGTGAAGCGCCTGCAGGAGGAGGTCGGGGTGGATGGTGGGCCGTGCTGAGTTCATTCTTTATGTTATTATTTATATTACTGCTCACTTTCCTGTCCCTCGATCAAATCAAATCACTTTTATTGTCACATCACATGTGCAGGTACATTGGTACAGCACATGTGAGTGAAATTCTTGTGTGCGAGCTTCACAAGCAACAGAGTTGTGCAAAATACAATAATGTAAACAAGCAAAATACAAGAATGGCTACATCTGAAACTAATAAATATATGTACAATATATAATAGTATATGCATTTCTGGATGTGTATACTAAATATTTTTCTACGTGTGTGTGTGTGTGTGTGTGTACACATATTTTACAAATTAAATAGAGTAAACAATAAATAAAATATATAAAATATACAGAGTTGAATATGTGCAAAACAGTGGCGTTACTGTACAGTATGGAGTGCATAATGTTAAAGTTCCAGTAGTGAAGCTGAGGTGTCTATGACGTGTTCAGCAGTCTGATGGCCTGATGGAAGAAGCTGTCTCTCAGTCTGCTGGTTCGGGACCGGATGCTGCAGAACCTCCTTCCTGATGGAAGCAGTCTGAACAGTTTATGGCTGGGGTGACTGGAGTCCTTGATGATCCTCCCCGCTTTCCTCAGGCACCGCTTCCTGTAGATGTCTTGGAGGGAGGGAAGCTCACCTCCAATTATCCGTTCAGAGCACCGCACTACTCGCTGGAGAGCTTTGCAGTTGTAGGCGATGCTGTTGCCATACCAGGTGGTGATGCATCCAGTGAGGATGCTCTCAATGGCACAGTGATAGAAGGTCCTGAGGATGCGGGGGCTCATGCCGAATCTTTTCAGTCTCCTGAGAAAGAAGAGGCGCTGTTGAACGATACCAGGAACGATACCGGGTGGTTTCAGTTTGTTTGTGAGCAGGTCCCTCACAGTAGAATTTGTGCTCCTTGTCTGTTGTACGAGTTGACTTGAGGCTCTGATTACTTCTTCAGTAGTTCGTCCTCTCGCAGCTTTAGTTTGATGTCCTGGTGTATCGACCAAATTTGTATTCAGTTTAATTCAAAGTACTTGATCCAGCATCAGGGATCGTTTTGAAAACCACATAAACATGATGTAAAAAGCTCCACAGAAGCTTCGTGTGTGTTTGAGGACGTGGTGAACGAGTCAGCTTCACTCCAGCTGTAGCTCCATCCTCTGCTTCTGTCCGATCTTTATGTGCTCGCAGTTTGTTCTGTGTCGATCGCTCGTCAGACCAGCGTCCATCTGTCCGCTCGCTCTCGTGGGAACGCCGTGCACATACGCTCATTGTCCTGGAGTCTGAACGATAGATGCAGGAAACACAGCTACATTAGCAGAGGTCAGAGAAAGCCTCGTAGCACCCGGCCCTGCTACAAGACATCAGTAAAGGCAGTCAGTGGTCAGGAGGAGGCGTGTCCTCACCTTGTTTGGGTCATTTAGGTCTGAAACTGTACTGAAGGGCAGGACGCCTAAATACAAGGTTCTTACCCAGCCAGTCTGTGGGAACCAGTTACCCCAGTGTGTGTGTGTGTGTGTGTGTGTGTGTGTGTGATTAGTTCCCATGACTTTACATCTTATATGCTGCCCTGTCATCACACTAACATATGCACGCACATAATTGGTCTGCCAGATGCCCGTGTGTGTGTGTGCTGGTGCATATATGTGCTGGTTTGCATATGAGAGCGTGACCTCTGACCCCTGGTGTCTGGAGTTTACAAAGGCTCTAATAGCTGCTATGAGCTTACTTTGCATTAGAAAGCGGCGCGCTCACAGTCAAGCCATTCGCAGTTGGCTCACGTCTGCATGCGTGTCATCTGGAGACGCCGGAGGTCAGAGGTCACACACTTTCACACGTATGCAGCACACAAATGTTAATGTGCACGACGGTGCAGCTGGAAGGCCGAGGGTTCGAGTCCGTGCCGCGCTCACACAGAACAATGCTGCAGCTGTCGCCGATCCCGCTTCGTGACGTGAGCATCGGCGTGCTCGCCGCAACATCTGTGCCGCTGTCACCGAGGTCATGAGAACGCAGCGAGGGTGGGCGGCGTTATCACCGCTCTGCTCTGTGACCATAAACCTGCTGTCACCTGACATCAGAGCGTTGTGTGTGTGTGTGTGTGTAAACGACTGTGAGCAGACATTAGGAGTCGATCCCCGAGTGTATCCAGCACAGATCCTGATGGTGCCGCTCACACTGCTGCTGTACGTGTCTGAAAGCTGCTGGGATGCTCCAGGGCCGGTTTGTAAAAAGGAAATGTTCATGTTTTGTGTTTTTTGTGATATTATGATGAAATCAAGCTTGTAATAGGACGCCTGCTCCACCTCTGGCACACAGGGTCTCGTGCTGAAAGCTGAGGCGGCCTCTGACAGAACTCAAAGTCCTGGGTTTGACTAACAGTGGGAAAATGAACCCTGATGTTTGTGTTCAGGTCAAAGTTCAAACGTCAGCTTGGTTTTATTAGATGTGATTTAGCTTCAGTACACGGAGAGCGACTGACAGCAGCTCAGTGGTTGTTTCAAAGGTGTGTTTGTGTGAACTCGCTGCTCCAGTTTAACTGAAGAAGCCGTCTGAGTAAATGTCACATGACACACAGTGACATCAGCACACAGGTCTCCATGGTAACCGAGGTCGACCTGCAGAATACTGATGATGGTTCAGTCGTAGTACTTTCCTGCAAACATTACTGCTAAAGCCCTGTGTGTACTCCCTGCTATTGCAGTATCATCAGAGGTGCTGCTTTCTGTCCCATAATGCAGTGCGGCAGCTTTATTCCCGATCACCACAGTAACCACGCCTCTTTTCTCCCTGCAGCTCCTCTCTTTGTGAGCAGACTGTAGGATTTATGACATGAACACGTGAAGCTCCGCCTGCTGCTCCTCACGCTAACATTAAAACTCACAAACAGTCAGAGCTGCGTCAGCGTGAGCGGCTGAGCTGCACCTGCACTTTTAATGACATCAGGCGACCAATAATAGGGCTGCTGTGAGGTCACTGTAGCAACAGAGTGCCCGAGAAGGTGGAGCTTCAGAAATTCTAGGATTTTGATTGGATGTTACTGATCAGCAGGTGTGTGTGTGTGTGTGTGTGTGTGTGTGTGTGTGTGTGTGTGTGTGTGTGTGTGTGTGTGTGTGTGTGTGTACTCCACCTGCTTGGTCACCTCGGGCTCTGAAACAACGGCTGAAACACTGTGAAGGATTCAGAGTGGGTGGGGTCACGGTGGCTACGACCATCTTTTATTTACAGTGTGTTTAGGGCACACTGAGATTAAAGCTGTGACATAAGATAAGATAAGATAACTCTTTATTGTCATTGCACAGTCATACATAGTACAGTAGTACAATGAAATTGGAAAAACTGTCCTACGTCGGCACTACATATAACACAACACAACACGATATGACACATCACAACGTAACAAACAACACAACACAGTATATTAACTTAGTATAAAAAAGAAGAATAAGTGTATGTGTATTGCACACTGTTATTATTGCACATTAATTATTATTGCACCTTGTTATAAATATAAATATTATTGTTATCGTTTTAAACATTGTTACCTCCCCCTAAAAAGTCCAGGGAGGTATCCAGTCAGGTCAGCTATTTACATTGATCAGGGCTGTTGCCCTGTTGTAAAAGCTGTCCTTGAGTCTATTTGTTCGGGACCTCAGCAGCCTGAACCTCCTGCCAGACGGCAGCAGCTTAAACACCCGGTGTCCTGGGTGTGTGCAGTCCCGTAGGATGCTGCGTGCCCTCTTGAGACAGCGAGTGCTGTACAGGTCCTTCAGGGAGGGAAGAGGATGTCCAATGATTTTTTGGGCCGTGTTGATGACCCTCTGGAGTGCCTTTCTGTGTGCTGTGGTGCAGCTGTAGAACCACACACCGATGCAATATGTCAGCACACTTTCAATGGAGCAGCGGTAGAAGACGGTCAGAAGTATCAGCAGGGTTACCACGGAGACTCCTCTGAAGATGCAGCTACAGTTTTGTTTTGTTGTCCCGTTTGGATCTTTAGCCGTCAGAATTGTCTGAAGGCCAAGAAAGATGCCGAGTGGATCATCATGGTCTCGCCATATTGGTCCATTTGATTGACCTTTATTATAATTATGTATTTATTTTATTTTCAGTTGTTACAGATGGGACAGACATGACTGGGGGACAGGACAGGGAGACAGAAAGAGAGCGAGAGAGGAAAAAGCAAACAAACAAACAAACAAAAAATAAAAGAAATTGATTGAAGGTTTAGGAAAGAGGAGCAGAGGAGATGGTTGGAGCACTCAGCGGGACGGCCGCTGCGGTTTGTGGCTTCATGCTGTGAGTGCAGGAAGTGTTTGATTTATCCTCCAATCACAGCTAAGAACACGTGTTGATGGTGTGCTCTGGGCTTCCTCTCTGATCGAGCTTTGTGATAACGACGGAGTGCTGCCGTGATGTGTGTGCAGACGGTGTGAGGTGAAGCTTCCCTCTGCTCTCCTGCAGTCCTCGCTGTTTGCACATGGGCGGCCACCAGGCCAGCTCCGGGCTTCCGCTGGAGGCGCGGGCGACCGCCAGACTGGACACTTCCCTGTCGCTGGGCCGGGGCGTGGGGCGCCGATGGTCGGGGCTTGCCTGCTCGCGGATGGGGGTGAAGCGGGCGATGGAGGTATGTGGCGGGGTGTGTTTGGTGGTGGTGATGTGTACGGCTGGCAGCGGGAGAGCTGCAGCGTTGAATGTACTGCAGTCGTCTGTGGTGTGAAGATACGAGATGTGCAGCACCTGGATGGCTGTGCTGGCGTTTCTCCTGCGGTGTTGCTATCAGTGTGAAGAGTGGGAGAAGAGGGTTGCATTGACAATCCAACACAATGGGCAGCACATTGCACACATGTTATAAGTGGTCAGAAACTTGTAAATAACTCATGAAAGAATAAAGTTACGTTGAAACCAAGCACACCATTGTTGTCCTTGTGACATTACCAATAAGTGTGATGTGTCACATGGTCCTCTTCCTATTGGAAAAACAAAAGTTGTATCCAAGATGGCCGACTTCTAAATGGCCACCACGGTCACCACCCATCTGGAGGAGTTTGCCCCCTCACATATACTAATGTGCCACAAACAGGACTTTAGTATCACCAACCATTCCCACCCTGTACGTACTGCATTTGAATCATTCTAACTACATGTAACCAGCTGCATGTGTGTTTGGAAAAAAGGATCCACCCCTGGTCTGAGCTCGCTGTCGCCGGCAGCAGGCGGTCCAGCTCGTTATTGGTGCTCCGCTCTTCTTCTCTGTGCTTTAATTAGATGAGTGTGGAGGACGCTTTGTGACACACCATGAAAGCATTTCCTCTGTGTGTGTGTGTGTGTGCTGCAGGGCTGAGCCGTGGGACTGCCGACACCAGGGAGTGTGTGTACTACAACGTGAACTACGAGACCGAGAAGACGAACCAGAGCGGCGTGGAGCGCTGCGAGGACGAGCAGGACAAACGCTCGCACTGCTACGCCTCCTGGAGGAACAACTCGGGCTCCATCGAGCTGGTGAAGAAGGGATGCTGGCTGGACGACTTCAACTGCTACGACCGGTACACACACACACACACACACACACACACACACACACACACACACACCTTGCCTTCAAACAACATAAATGAGCTCCTCCAGCCAATCATCACACACCGACCACAGTGTGATCCATGCTGTCACGTTTACCTTCTTGTACTGAGCTGATCCAGGATCTGCTTCGATCCAAATCACAGCCACAGTCACCTGAATGTGTTTTATGTTGTCAGGTAGACCCCACAATGACTGAAGTCCTGTAAATGCATGTAAACAAATCTATGACAGTCAGTCTGTCCTGTCCTGCTGCGTTCCTGTTTCCCTTCAGAGCAGCTGCTCACAGGGACGTGATCATTGACCCTGAAGATCCTCTGTGGGATTAAAACAGGGCAACATGCTGGGGGGCTGCGTCCTCCCACCTGGGTGTACTGTGTGCTGCAGACCACGCGGTCACGAGGGTGGAACGCCACTTTATCCCTGGCAGTGTTGGGAGTAATGGAATACATGCAGAATACAAAATATGAGTAACTATATTCCATTACAGTTACCGTTTAAAAAGGTGGTAATCAGAATACAGTTACTTTGTTGAAATAAATGGATTACACGGCGGTCTTTTCCTGTTTCATACGTCAGGCTGTGCTCTCTCTGTTTTTGGTGATTCCCAAACCAAACACGCATTAAGAGGCTCTGATGTCACCTCTACTTGCAGCCGCATAATGACGTGAAGAAATATTTTTTTAAATGATTTAATATGAAGGCAACAGGCAGAGTGTTGCAGGCATCGCCCTAAAGCCTGATGGGCAGTGTAGTCCGTGCTGCAGGGAGGATGGACTGCTGTACCCGTGATGTGTCTGTGAGCGAGGGGGGAGAAAAAAGTACGAGCTGTCACCGAGCAGTTGTTCCTGTTTTCCTCTGAAACAATCAACGCCTCTCTCTGTCTCTGCTAGCAAAGTTGAGCCAGACAACAAAGTAAAGCTAGTTTTCAGCTACGAGCCCGACACAGAGGTCCCTTTACTACGGTTTTATATACGCGCCTTACCTAATGTCCACCTACTGTTACTCATTTATATTAAGATTTAAACATCTAGCTGGTGTTGGTGTGGAGAGTAACCTTCATTAATAGTAATGAATCAGCTACAGGTACCTTGGTGTTCATCTGAACAACAAACTGGACTCATAACTCAGACGCCCTCTACAGGAAAGGGCAGAGCAGGCTGTACCTGCTGCAGGGACTCAGGTCGTTTGGAGAGGAGGGCCCACTCCTGAAGACCTTCTGTGACTCTGCGGTGGCCTCAGCCTTCCTTTACTCTGTGGTCTGCTGGGGCGGCAGCATCTCTGCCGGGGACAGGAAGAGACTGAACAGGCTGATCAGGGCCAGCTCTGTTCTGCCCTCTGGACCCAGTGGAGGTGGACAGTGACAGGAGAACGGTGGCTAAACTGTCATCCCTGTTGGACAACATCTCCCACCCCATGCAGGAGCCTGTCAAAAAATAATATAAAACAGTGTGCAAATGTAACCGACCCAGAGTATGGGCCGGTAAAACAGATTAAATGTTCCTGCAAAACAGGGAAATGATGAGACAGAGACGACTGGTGAAGTTTCTCTTTGCCTCGCTTCTGCCATATTTATTTATACAATCACATGTATTTTTAACTTGCAGCATCACCATTCTCTATATACAACAGAAATAACAATAAAACCGTCTGTATGTTCAAGCTGCAATACCACGATCTTTCCATGGCAACCAAAAGTACTTCACGTGTAGTGACCTTCAAATCATTTACTCGGCTATTCTCTCTGAATGACAATCCAAAACAATATGAAATGCATGTTCAAATACATTTTTACCTCTAACTTTTAACCCAAATACCTATGTATTCTGATTGTTTTAACCAACATACCAGTGCTTGGTCTTAAACCAATTTAGCTTAGTAGCTCACAAATACATGAAAGAGTCATGTGTATGCTGGCAGGCTTAGCTTTAGCTTTAACATTCTCAAAATCACTTTTCAGAACCAGTAAACAGTCGTTCTTCACTGCCAACAGCAGATTAACATTCATATTCACAAAATCAGGACACGACAAGGAGCTTATTCAGCTAAAACGACCTGAAGTAAGTGGAGAAAGGAAACCAAACTGGCGCCCGCGGCT
This sequence comes from Aulonocara stuartgranti, assembly GCF_965226115.1. Classification (NCBI taxonomy): domain Eukaryota; kingdom Metazoa; phylum Chordata; class Actinopteri; order Cichliformes; family Cichlidae; genus Aulonocara; species Aulonocara stuartgranti. The sequence goes on from NC_138960.1 coordinate 36,057,935, forward strand.
GGCTAGGCTTTGGCATTTTTTCCAGTCCTTCTACTTCATAAAACGTAACAAATAACAGGGTTTACCCGCTGATTTATACCCCACATTTAGCTGTGTTTCTTATCAATATTTTACAACCGTTTTAATATAGTTTTACCGGTTACAAACCTGCAAAACAGGGAAATGATGAGACAGAGACGACTGGTGAAGTTTCTCTTTGCCTCGCTTCTGCCATATTGGAGAGGAGGACCTATGACCTCGCTATTCTGTCTCACTGAACAATGCGCCACCCGGAGGCTGGGGGGTGCAACTACCTCATTACATATAGTTCACTTCGGTGACAAATCTCTCATTTTTTTAACAAGTACTACTTCTGATGGGATCACACATTAGTGTGTCACACAAATACTGATAACAGTGCAAATGTTTGCAATATAAGAAATGTAAACATCTATGTTTAGTGAACTTTGCAGTGTTGCTCTGTGGTGCAGCTACACTGTAGCAAAGTTTACACACTGTGTCTACTTGATCCACGTCTGACTGAACCCATAATGTTTCCACACCACTGAAGGTTTTTACCTCTTTTCAACCAACGGCAGTCACTCTCCTCTCCAAATAACTTCTGCTGAGCTTTCCGAGCTTCCCTCGGGTCCTCTTATTGTTGTGACACGTGTTCGAAATTCAGAGAGGTGCGCTCGATTTGCCACACGGAGCAGCGCGAGAGTAAAGCACGAGGGAGGGGCTAATAATTGGCTCAGTCATTTTTAATGATCCTTGAAAGCCCAGATCGTAATCGTGATTAAAATTCGATTAATTGAGCAGCCCTAGTCAGAGTGTTACTGTGTGTGAAGTCATTTCCTGTCTCTCTCTCAGGCAGCAGTGTGTGGCCACCGAGGAGAGCCCGCAGGTCTTCTTCTGCTGCTGTGAAGGAAACTTCTGCAACGAGCGCTTCACCCACCTGCCGGACATCACCGTGCCACGTGAGTGCCATCTGATTGGTCCGTTAGCACGTGTCACACGTGTCTTCTCCTCGTATCATTGTTTGTGCTTCATGAGGTCGTGACTTCAACAGGTGGTGTCATGGGTGCCTCCTCCATCTTTTATGTACAGTCTTGATATACTGAAACCCGTCGGCAGGTTTCCTCGCACCAGACTGTCAGGGGCGTTTCCAAAGTTACCATGGTAACCCAGCGCCAATAAAGTCCTTTTAAATGTAAATGCAGTCTTTCTGTGTGTGTCAGTGATCAAGGCCCCGCCCCACAGCGTGGGTGTGTTAAACGTGATGATTTACTGCCTGCTGCCCGTCACCATGCTGTCTGTCGCTCTGCTCACCACCGTCTGGATGTACCAACACCGCAAACCTCCGTATGGACACGTGGACATTGCCGAGGTGAGCCTCAAACACTCACGCTTACCTTTTGATGAAACGAGTAGAAGTACTCGGTTACTTTGACCTGCAGACCGGAGCTGATGACGTCAGTTTGACTCTGCAATGCTGAGACGGCTCCATCTGCTGGTGGTCTGCAGGCACTGCAGCAGGAAACATCTCAAACGAGGGTTTGTCACCACATCGTGGTTCCCCATATTGAACTGTAAAACACGGCCAATCGGTCTGATAGGGCGAGAGGCGGGATTCACCTGAACAGGTGGCCCGTGTATTGACAGCACTCTCACCTGTGGTTCAGTTTTTATTCATACAGCACCAAATCACAACAGCAGTCGCCTCGAGGCGCTTTATATTGTACAGTAGATCGCACAATAATAGATACAGAGAAAAACCCAACAATCACATGACCCCCTATGAACAAGCACTTTGGTGACAGTAGGAAGGAAAAACTCCCTTTTAACAGGAAGAAACCTCCAGCAGAACCAGGCTCAGGGAGGGGCGGGGCCATCTGCTGCTGGTTAGGGTGAGAGAAGGAAGACAGGACAAAGACATGCTGTGGAAGAGAGACAGAGATTAATAACAGATATGATTCAGTGCAGAGAGGTCTGTTAACACATAGTGAGTGAAGAAGAAACACCCAGTGCATCATGGGAATCCCCCAGCAGCCTACACCTACTGCAGCATAACTAAGGGAGGATTCAGGGGTCACATTAATTCTGACATGGGAGGGGCTTCTGTCATGTTGCTGTCTATAAATGTGTCACATTGATGCCCTCCCCCACTCTCCTTTCCTCTCCTCCAGGATCCTGGTCCACCTCCTGCCTCCCCCCTGCTGGGGCTGAAGCCTCTGCAGCTGCTGGAGGTGAAAGCCAGGGGGCGCTTCGGCTGCGTCTGGAAGGCTCAGATGATGAACGAACACATGGCCGTGAAGATCTTCCCCATGCAGGTACCGGTGTTTGCTCCGAGCATCAGGGCAGCCGTCCTGACTCCCAACCCTTCCTCACCTCCTCCTCCTTGCAGAATAAGGACTCCTGGGAGACCGAGAGGGACGTGTTCATGACGCCGGGCATGAGGCACAAGAACATCCTGAGGTTCATCGCCGCAGAGAAACGAGGGAGCCACCCCGAGGCCGAGCTGTGGCTCATCACAGAGTTCCACGAGAGGGTGAGGAAGGGGGGCCGAGGGGGGGTCAGAAACTCCCGGGGGTGTGGGGTCGATCTCCTGATGTTTGTCTCTGCAGGGCTCGCTGTCGGGCTTCCTGAAGGGAAACATGATCAGCTGGTCCGAGCTGTGCCACATAGCCGAGACGACGGCGCGCGGCCTGGCGTACCTCCACGAAGACGTCCCCCAACTGAAGGGAGAGGGTCCCAAACCGGCCATCGCCCACAGGTCTGCCCACAAACCCCAACACCTACAGATCAGACAGGAAACCCTAGTCTGCAGTGACGAGCTGCTGCCACACGGTGGAGCTGTGAGTCAGCGTTAGAGGACGTCACAGTTCACGCTGCTCGTTTTTACTTCAGAATCTCAGAGATCGCTTATGTTCACGTGCTCAACGCGCAGCAGCTGCTCACACGCTGCTAACACACTGCTCGAATACTGCTAACACGCTGCTCACACGCTGCTAACACACTGCTCACACGCTGCTCGAATGCTGCTAACACGCTGCTCACACGCTGCTCGAATGCTGCTAACACGCTGCTAACACGCTGTTCACACGCTGCTCACGCGCTGCTAACACACTGCTCACACGCTGCTCGAATGCTGCTAACACGCTGCTCACACGCTGCTCGAATGCTGCTAACACGCTGCTCGAATGCTGCTAACACGCTGCTAACACGCTGTTCACACACTGCTAACACGCTGCTCACACGCTACTAACACGCTGCTCGACATGCTGCTAACACGCTGCTCACACACTACTAACACGCTGCTCACATGCTGCTAACACGCTGTTCACACACTGCTAACACGCTGCTCGAATGCTGCTCACACACTACTAACACGCTGCTCGAATGCTGCTAACACGCTGCTCACATGCTGCTAACACGCTGTTCACACACTGCTAACACGCTGCTCACACGCTACTAACATGCTGCTCGAATGCTGCTAACACGCTGTTCACACACTGCTAACACGCTGCTCGAATGCTGCTCACACGCTGCTCACACGCTGTTCACACGCTGCTAACACGCTGCTCGAATGCTGCTCACATGCTGCTCACACGCTGTTCACACGCTGTTCACACGCTGCTAACACGCTGCTAACACGCTGTTCACACGCTGCTAACACGCTGTTCACACACTGCTAACACGCTGCTCGAATGCTGCTCACATGCTGCTCACACGCTGTTCACACGCTGCTAACACGCTGCTAACACGCTGTTCACACGCTGCTAACACGCTGCTCGAATGCTGCTCACACGCTGCTCACACGCTGCTAACACGCTGCTTGAATGCTGCTAACACGCTGCTAACACGCTGCTAACACGCCGCTAACACGCTGTTCACACGCTGCTTACACGCTGCTCACACGCTGCTCTGCTGCTTTCAGCTCCACAGTGAACACATACAGAGACTCACAGTATCAGCATGCAGCAGCAGGTTAGCAGGAAGTGTAGAGCTCAGTGTGTGCTGGGGCTGAATCACAACCTGCACGGCTAGATGAACGCTACTACATGTACTACTACATGCATATAGTAGTACATGTTGACACCACAGAAATCAGAGTGCTGTAGGCAGCAGCTAAAAGCATCATGGGAGCTGTAGTTGAATAACACAGTAGATCGATGAGGAGCAGGACTGTGGGCGGGGTCAGACAGGTAACGGCGGCCACGTTTGATCGTGTCTCACTCTCTCAGGGATTTGAAGAGTAAGAACATCATGCTGCGCTCGGACCTCACGGCGGTGATCGGAGACTTCGGCCTCGCCGTTTGCTTCGAGCCAGGGAAACCGCCGGGAGAGACGCACGGACAGGTAAGCTGGTCTGACCGCAGGCGGCCGAGGAGACGAGCGTCGCTGCGTCGCTCACGCTCACTCTTGTGTGTGTCTGTGTGTGCAGGTGGGCACCAGGCGCTACATGGCCCCCGAGGTCTTAGAAGGAGCTATCAACTTCCAGAGAGACGCCTTCCTCCGGATCGACATGTACGCCTTGGGCCTGGTGCTGTGGGAGCTGGTGTCCCGCTGCAAGGCTGCAGACGG
>NC_138960.1:36067500-36087500 GCF_965226115.1 Aulonocara stuartgranti
GTGTGTGTGTGTGTGTGTGTGTGTGTGTGTGTGTGTGTGTGTGTGTCGTCGCTGTATGAATGTATCTGAGCCGGTGACTCTGAGGCTCACACTCCAATAAACTGTAGAAAATGAAACTTTTTGTAAATGAAACAATAAAAATGTGACAGTATTTTAAACAGACTGCTGGATTTCTTTACCATAAGGTGGAGCAGGAAGAAGAGCACGGGTGGTGTTTGGTCAGGGGTGTCAAACATAAGGTCCGGGGGCCAGAACTGGCCCTGTGGACACTCGAACGGTTGGAAGAAGTAAAGGAGGGTGGAGATTATCATACGTATGTAGTCTACGCTACACCTGTTAGAGAAACAGTGAAAGGTCATTTAGTATAGATGGAAAGTTTTTTGCAGTAAAAACAAGTAAAACAAAATGTTTTTTTAGTTTTATTCAGTTCAATTCAGCTTTATTTATATGCCAAATCACAACAACAGTCGCCTCAAGGTGCTTAATATTGTACAGTAGATCGTACAATAATACATACAGAGAAAAACCCAACCAATCATATGACCCCCTATGAGCAAGCACTTTGGCAACAGTGGGAAGGAAAAACTCCCTTTTAATTGTGATTGGTGAGAGAAGGAAGACAGGATAAAGACAAGCTGTGGAAGAGAGCATATTTGTGTAATATGTGTAATGTATGACACATATTACACCTGTAACACCTACAGCATGTTCTAATCGCTCTAATAGGATATTATGGTCGACAGTATCGAACGCTGCACTGAGGTCTAGCAGGACAAGCACAGAGATGAGTCCACTGTCAGAGGCCATAAGAAGATAATTTGTAACCTTCACTAAAGCTGTTTCTGTGCTGTGATGAGCTCTGAAACCTGACTGAAACTCTTCAAATAAGTCAAAGGAGCTTGCAAAGAAAAGCGTCTGGACTTCTTTAAGTTACTTGAAGACGTTTCACCTCTCATCCAAGAAGCTTCTTCAGTTCTAAGGTCAAATGGTGGAGAGTCCCAGATATAAACCTAGTGGGAGTGACCCCCACAGAGGGACAAAAGGACCCCCTGATGATCCTCTAATCGCCTGAGCCAAGGTGTGAAACTAGGCGTGGGTCACAATCAGCCAGAGTTTCGGGTGAGCTCATTGTGAAACCTGGCTCCACCTTATCATGCGAATTCCTGAGGTCAGATGGCCCAGGATGTGAGTGGGCGTTAAGGCGTCTGGGAAGGGATCTCAAAACTGGATTATAGATGGCAGAGAGTTGGTGTCGTAAACCCCGCCTCTGTTCAAAGATGGTCGCTCACAGTGGACATAGATGCTTCTTTCACTCCTCTTTCAAACCATCTGTCCTCTCTGTCCAAAATGTGAACATTGGCATCCTCAAAGAGTGTCCTTTATCCTTAAGATGCAGATGGACTGCTGAGTCTTGTCCTGTGGAGGTGGCTCTTCTGTGTTGTGCCATGCGCTTGTGAAGTGGCTGTTTGGTCTCTCCAATGTAGAGGTCTGAGCATTCCTCGCTGCACTGTACAGCATACACCACATTGTTAAGTCTGTGTTTTGGCGTTTTGTCTTTCAGGTGAACCAGTTTCTGTCTGAGCGTGTTGGTGGGTCTGAAATGCACCGGGATGTCATGCTTGGAGAAAACTCGCCTGAGTTTCTCTGATACACCGGCTACATAGGGGATGACAATGTTGTTGCGTCTGTCTTTCTTATCCTCCCTCGCTGGTGTCTGGTCTTCTTTTCTGTGCCTCTTTGCTGACTTTAAGAACGCCCATTTAGGATAGCCGCACGTTTTGAGTGCTTCCTTTACATGTGTGTGTTCCTTCTTTTTCCCTTCAGGCTTAGAGGGAACACGTTCTGCCCGGTGGTGTAGGGTCCTAATTACTCCAAGTTTGTGTTCCAAAGGGTGATGGGAGTCAAACAGGAGGTACTGGTCCGTGTGTGTGGGCTTCCGGTAAACTTCGATGTTGAGGTTGCCGTTCTCTTCAATGTGCACGGCGCAGTCCAGGAAAGGCAGACAGTTGTCCTTTGTGTCTTCCCTGGTGAACTTGATGTTTTTATCCACAGCGTTAATGTGCGCAGTGAAGGATTCCACTTCTTGTGTCTTGATTTTGACCCAGGTGTCGTCTACATATCTGTACCAGTGGCTGGGTACTCTTCCTTTGAAAGAGCCAAGAGCCTTCCTTTCCACTTCCTCCATGTAAAGGTTGGCTACAATAGGTGACACAGGGGAGCCCATGGCACAGCCATGTTTTTGTCTGTAAAAGCCTTCGTTGTACTTGAAATATGTAGTGGTGAGGCAGAGGTCTAACAGTGTGCAGATCTGATCGGGGTTGAAGTTGGTCCTGTCTTCCAAGGAGCTGTCTTCTTGTAGTCGTTTTCTGACAGTCTCCACGGCCTCCGTGGTGGGTATGCAAGTGAAGAGAGAGACTACATCAAAGGACACCATGGTTTCATCTGGATCCAGGGGAAGTTTCTGGACCTTGTCGGTGAAGTCGGTGGAGTTCTTGATGTGGTGTGGGGTTTTCCCACGAGAGGAGCAAGGAGGGTAGCAAGGTGTTTAGCAATGTTATAAGTGGCTGAGTTTATGCTACTGACTATGGGTCTGAGTGGGACAGCTTCCTTGTGGATTTTAGGAAGTCCGTAAATGCAGGGTATGGCATCCCCTGGGTAAAGGCGGTGATATGTAAGGCGGTCAATGATTTTGTCCTTTTCAAAGTCTTGAAGGCAAGCTATAACTTTCTTTTTGTGGCTGATTGTAGGGTCTCGCTTCTTCAAATAAGCCTCTGCAGATGATCTGTTAGCTGTTTGACAACTACTCTTTCAAGGATGTTTGATATGAAAGGAAGGTTGGAGATTGGCCTATAATTAGCTAAGACTGCTGGGTGTAGAGATGCTTTTTGAGTAAAGGTTTAACTACAGCCAGCTTGAAGGCCCTGAGTACTCTGAGTACTTTCTCCCACACTGGAAACACTGGGATGATCACATTATGTGAACATTACCTAATAAGACTGATTCAGCACAGACAGTTATGTTAAACTTTTCTAGCAGTCCTTCACAAACAGGGAACAGTCTGTCTATTCTCTCCATCTGTCAGCTGCTGCTGGCTCTTCCTCCTCCTCTTCCTCACACACTGCTGAGTTTGTCCTGGTGGATTATCAGGGCTGCAAAGCCTCACAGATGATGTGCAGCAGTGGGTCCCTCAGTCTGTCCTCACTCTGGACACTTGCAGTCGTCACACATGGAAATCAAATGTGTGATAAGCTGCAGGATTCAAACACAAGTGTAACTTATAAACACATGTTCATACTTTTATTCCACAATCAGAGAGAAAGAAACAGAGAGAGAGTGCAGGACAGACAGACAGGTGGCAGTCTCAGGTGTACACACTGCTACACAACAGCACAGAGAAGCAGGATTTAGTGTTTGTGTTATTACGAAACAAGAAGAGTTCCCAATTATTAAACTTTATTAAGAAACAGTATACACAACATGTACACAACCAGAACAAAATGAACATATGCCAGGGGGTGTGATACAAAGAATTACATACATTCAAATAATTTGTAATTACTACAAAGAGTAATAGTTTTCACAGCCTTTTTGTTAAGTGATCCACGAATCAATTTTATGTAACATAAAGCATCATTATAGTAATGTTTAAAACTAGCCTTTTTGTTACTGTATTTGCATTTGTGAAAATAAAATTTAGCTAAGATAACTAACAAGTTTATTATAAAGTAAACATCATCTTTTTTTTTGCCTTCGAAAGAAACAAAATACAACATTTTCCCGTTTCACAGTAAAGTCTTTGTAGAGATGTCCAGTTTCATCTTAGGTTGTGATTATAATATAGATAAGCTTCCAGAAAAGCTCTCGATGCTTCACAAACAAGTTCTATTAGCTTGGTCCCTTATATATATAAACACAACTTTACACCCCATACGTATTCAATTTGGAATAATAGGAACATAGTGCATAAAAATAAATCATTATTTTTTTCTAGGTGGGTTGAGAAATGGATTGTTTTAGTGAATCAGCTGTTTAATCCTAATGGGCAGCTCATGTCTTATTCAGAATTCTTAAACACTTATAAATTTCCAGCCACACCCAAAGAATATGCCATATTATTTGATGCAATACCTACGGGTATTATAATGCTTTTTAAAGGTATTCAACCTTGCATATCATCTGTTTCTCTCCCCAACCCTTTAGATTCACACATAGGAAGAATCTGTCTAACAAACCGTAGTAAAAGTAATAAGAATATTCATGCTTTGTTCCAGACAGAATCTCTAACTATCCCACATGTGGTCTCTTATTGGAATTCCTTTGTCAGTGACATTAACTGGAAAAGAGTATGGTCAATTCCTAACAAGTATCTGGTAACGAATAAAGTGAAGGAAGTCTCATTTAAAATACTGCATAAATGTTATCCTGCTAATCATTACATGACGAAGTTCAAAAGGGACATAAATGTGAGCTGTGGATTTTGTGGAAGCCATCCTGAGACTGCAGCACCTCTTCTGGATCTGTTCATACGCTGGAACATTTTGGAAAGACTTCAGTAGATTCATTGCTGGACATCTCTATAAAGACTTTACTGTGAAATGGGAAAATGTTGTATTTTAACTTATTGTAAAAAGCCTAATTTTAAACATTACTATAATGATGTTTTATGTTACATAAAATTGATTCGTGGATCACTTAACAAAAAGGCTGTGAAAAATCTAATCAAATCAAATCACTTTTATTGTCACATCACATGTGCAGGTACATTGGTACAGCACATGTGAGTGAAATTCTTGTGTGCGAGCTTCACAAGCAACAGAGTTGTGCAAAATACAATAATGTAAACAAGCAAAATACAAGAATGGCTACATCTGAAACTAATAAATATATGTACAATATATAATAGTGTATGCATTTCTGGATGTGTGTGTGTGTGTGTGTGTGTGTGTGTGTGTGTGTGTGTACACATATTTTACAGATTGAATAGAGTAAACAATAAATAAAATATATAAAAATATACAGAGTGTAGACATGTGCAAAACAGTGGCATTACTGTACAGTATGGAGTGCATAATGTTAAAGTTCCAGTAGTGAAGCTGAGGTGTCTATGACGTGTTCAGCAGTCTGATGGCCTGGTGGAAAAAGCTGTCTCTCAGTCTGCTGGTACGGGACCGGATGCTGCAGAACCTCCTTCCTGATGGAAGCAGTCTGAACAGTTTATGGCTGGGGTGACTGGAGTCCTTGATGATCCTCCCCGCTTTCCTCAGGCACCGCTTCCTGTAGATGTCTTGGAGGGAGGGAAGCTCACCTCCAATTATCCGTTCAGAGCACCGCACTACTCGCTGGAGAGCTTTGCAGTTGTAGTCGGTGCTGTTGCCATACCAGGTGGTGATGCATCCAGTGAGGATGCTCTCAATGGCACAGTGATAGAAGGTCCTGAGGATGCGGGGGCTCATGCCGAATCTTTTCAGTCTCCTGAGAAAGAAGAGGCGCTGCTGCGCCTTCTTCACTGTTTTGTTTGTGTGTACTGACCACGTAAGATCCTCAGCCAGATGTACACCAAGGAACCGGAAGCTGCTCACTCTCTCCACAGCAGCACCGTTGATGGTGATGGGGGTGTGTACTTCTCTGCACCTCCGGAAGTCCACTATCAACTTCTTTGTCTTTGCGACGTTGAGGGTGAGATGGTTGTCTTGACACCAGTGGGTCAGGGCGCAGGGCGAAAACTATTACTATTTGTAGTAATTACAAATTATTTGAATGTATGTAACTCTTTGTATCACACCCCCTGGCATATGTTAATTCTGTTCTGGTTGTGTACATGTTGTGTATACTGCTTCTTAATAAAGTTTAATAATTAAATTTTAAAAAAAGAAGCGTGGTCCGGTGCACGCTTAGTGGTCCCATATATCCCACAATTCATAGCGCGGCGGTGGGTGTGGATAAAAAAAAAAAGCATACAGACTGTCACTACCCGATCCGTACCGGAAACCCGATCGGTACCCCGCATGCGCAAATCTTACGTCACTTCCTCTCTTTGCCAACATTGCGACATTCAATATATTTGAATGGTACGGTTAGCGCCCAGTTAGCTCCAAGCATTTCTCAACAGCTCTGACTCATTTTCGACTGCCCGGGACATTTAAACAATGGATAATCCGTATACAAAGAAATTCATGCTTTTCTCCTCAACAGAGAGCGTCCCCCGATTGAGCAACAGCGCCGTAAAATAAGAAGAATGGCGCCTAATTACAGAGTTAATAATGCAGACTTTGTAATATCTCACGTGTAGATTCATCAGCCAGATGAAGTGTTTACTGACAATTGACAGTGATAGCGGACATCATCATCACTATTCCAACAATCCTCTCCTCACAGACAAGCATAAACACACTCGACTATCGCTAAATCAGATTTAACACACGTTTGTAATGACGCTAATTCAGTTTATAATAGGGTTTATTCGCTCGGTCAGCAGGTGGCGGTATCCTCGTACACTGGGGAGTACACTGCCATTAAACGAACAGAAGAAGAAGAAAACATCTGCACATGCGCGGTACGGATCGGGTAGATCCGATTTGTACGGTCAGACTTTACACATGCGCAGTAAGGATCGGAGAGTCCTGATCCGTAACTTTCTTTTTATTTTTCGTTTTTGTCTACATTGTACTGAAATGCTTCATTATTGCAAACATTTTAAGATATACTTGTTATTCTTAACATCTTAACAGATACTCTGACCCATAACTATCGTAAAACGCTACGACCGGAAGTAGAAACCTTTCGCGCATGCGGGGTACCGATCGGGTTTCTGGTACGGATCGGGTAGTGACACAGACCCTGAATTGGGACACCCTTCGTCGCGTCGCTGTGACGTAATCGGTCTCCAAATGCGCACTACGAAGCGTGCGGTCCTAACAGAGAGAAGTCCTTTTGCACCAATTGGGAACTTTTTAAATTTGAAGCATGCAAATTCTTGAGAAGATACGGGAGTCAAATTGCTAAATTAAGGAAAGCGGAAGAACAGGAAGTAATAAGCAGAATTGCCTCTTATTACCAGACGTCCCCAGAAGAAATATCAGAGGACGATAAATTAAGTTTACTAGAACTTCAAAATAAACTGGACGGTTTATATCGACGCAAGGCTGAGGGTGCCTTCATAAGATCCAGGAAGAGGTGGCTGGAGGAGGGCGAACAAAATTGTGCTTACTTTTCAGACTTGAAAAATACAGATCAAAAACAAACTCTATTCATCAACTAAATATTAATGGCATTGTCTCTGACAATCCTGGAGAAATTTCACATTTCTGTGCCGAATTCTATACTAAACTATACGACTCAAAATATAATGAGGCTGTCTCAACAGGATTTTTCAATAATATTAAAAACCTAAAATCTATTGTTGTGGAAGATAGAAGTTATTGTGACAGCCCTCTGACTGTGGAGGAAGTTTGTAATTCCATTTCTGCACTTAAGGCCAATAAATCTCCCGGCACAGATGGTTTGACTGCAGAGTTTTATAAATCCTTTTCTAATCTCCTGGCTCCGTTTTTACTGCAGGTTTTTACAGAAAGTATAGAGAACAACACCCTCCCTCCTTCTCTTACTCAAGGTCTCATAACACTTATTCCAAAACCAAACAAAGACTTACTCTTTATTGATAATTGGAGACCCATCTCCCTGCTTAATAATGACTATAAGGTTATGGCTTTAGTACTTGCTAACAGAATTAAAGAGGTCTTGGAAACAATTATTGATGAGACACAATCAGGCTTTATGAGAAACAGACACATTTCTAATAACATTAGACTGGTTTTGGATTTACTTGATTACTCTGATCTGATACCTGACAATAGTTTCATTCTCTTCCTGGATTTTTATAAGGCTTTTGATACAATTGAACATCAATTTATTTTCCACTGTTTGGAAAAATTTGGCTTTGGCAAGTTTTTCTGTAAAGCTGTCAAAACCTTATACACAAATGGCAATAGTTCTATTAAAATGATTAACGGCTGCACCCCGAGATTTGACCTGAAACGTGGTATTCGCCAAGGATGTCCTATTTCACCATATTTATTTTTACTTTGTACACAAATTCTTGCAACTAATATTTCAAACAGTGTTGTGCAAGGAATCAGCACAGCTGATAAGGAGCTCGTCATCAGCCAGTTAGCCGATGACACCACACTCTTCTTGAAGAATGCAAACCAAATCCCTCCAGCCCTTACTGTGATTAGTGATTTCTCTGAGGCCTCTGGTTTATGCCTAAATCTTAAAAAGTGTGAGTTACTAGCAATTAAAGACTGCCCTGCAAATACTATCTGTAATATCTCTGTTAAACAAGAAGTCACATACTTGGGACTGTTAATATCCAAAGACCAAAAATCAAGATGCTCTTCAAATTTTTTTTTTTTTTTTTTTTTTTGTGTCCCGTTTGGATCTTTAGCATCAGAATTGTTGTCTTAAGGCCAAGAAAGATGCCAAGCGGATTTATTTTACCAAGTGGATCATCATGGCCTTGCCATATTGGTCCATTTGATTGACCTTTATTATAATTATGAATTTATTTTATTTTCAGTTGCTACAAACGGGACAGACATGACTGGGGGATAGGACAGGGAGAGAGAATGAAAGAAAGAGAGGGAGAGAAAGAAAACCAAAGGGGAGAAGAGACGGTGAGAAGGGGGGGAAGAAAGAAAGAAAAACAAAACAAACAAAACACCTGGATCACCTGTATGGAGAAAAAAAACAGAAGAGAAAGCAAACAACAAAGAGCAACATAATAAAAAGAACAGCACCATCACAATAAACTAGCTAGCAGTAAATATCAGTAGATACTAAATAATAAACGATATTGTGCAGCACGCAAGATAGACAGCGTACAATGTGCTTTGAGGCAGCAGCCAAGAAAGCTGTAGTCCGCGTCTGTGAATACCCGTGTGTACACCTGTGTGCACACCTGTGTGGATCAGCATTGTTTTGGAGGAAGGAAGGTTCAGGGTTTCAGTAGTCATCATCATGGGCTCATCGGATTAGAATGAGAATAAGCAGTCATCATTTGCAGGTTTTGTCGTTTTATTGTATAACAGGTAAAGGAAAGAAAGACACACATGGACTGCTCTCTCTAAAAAGGACATAAAGTACGATTTAAGTAACTCAAAATGATACATGAACTCAGGAGACTCAAAGAGAAACTCACCTCAGCTGCCGCCCCATGTGGGAGTGAAGAAAGAGTGAGGGGTAGGTGAGTGCAGTCCTCATATAACGAGTGACAGGTGAGTGCAATTAAGGCCAAGCACCACACCCAATCAAAGGTGAGGAAAAGAAACAAGGTGCATCTGGTGAAGTGAATGTGCTAGAAGGTGAGCCTTTAGAACAAGCATGCTTGCATTCCAAAGGTTCCTTCATGTAATGATCTGCTAGAGGGTGTGGGGGGGCCACAGCCCTGTCCTCCAGGGCATGAAGCAGGTATGGAGGAGATCAAAAATCCAGACATCCAGAGGCCCCCAGAACACAAGAGACCAAGGAAGACCAACAGAGGGGCAGCCGCGCCACTGTCCCAGTAAGAGCTGAGGAGAGTCCCAGATGAGGGCTCACTCAGCAGCCGCGGAGCAGAAGCCAGGGGGAGTTGCAGTGACGCGCCCGTGAGCTCCGCCGGCAGCCAGCTGTGCCTGAGTGACCGAGCCCCAGGCCGAGAGGCCGGGGGCACCCCACCTCCGAAGTGGCCCGAGCGAGCCCCAGGCTCCAGGCCCCGACAAGCGGCCGCCAAGGAGTGAGCCGGCGTGTACCTGGACGCCCACCCCCAGACACAAAGAACCACCAACGCACCGATGTCTGAGGGAGTCCGCCACTGGCAGGGGGAGTGGTGGTGGGAGATAGGCCTCCAAACCTTGGAGGGCCTGAGATGTCCCCAGAGAGGTGGCGTCTGACACCCAACCTGACATATAGACACAGACATACAGGCACACACAAACATCCATTCCCACCCTCATGCTCTCATATACACTTACTCCACACTCAACCAACGTGGAGACAGACATAAAGAGACGCTGTACACACGATCACACTCCCCAAGCGTACTCTACAAACCGGGTCTAGGTACCCTTGCCCCTGGAGGGGGAACTGCACCCAGACCCAGGTGGTGTTACCCTTTTCCCTGCGGTGGGGGGAGGCAGACCGCCCCGACTCTGCAGCAGCAGGGAGGCCCCACACTCCAGACCGCAGTCGGACGGCCAACTCCTCCTCCTAGCCCCCCCGCTCCAGCAGGTCGCAGAGAACGGGGGTGAGAGAAGACTCCAAACCTCCCTCCACCCGCTCATTGTAATGTTGATGCATGTGTGTTCTAAGGTGCATTTAAAACCCAGGAGGGCATGGAGCTACCTGCCAGAGAGCAGCAGGTAAGCGCATGGTCCCTCCTGCTAGCCCTCAATGTCTACGTGTATTTAACATTGAGAGGTGGGCAACGACGCCAGGGGTGAAGTGTACACCCTGATGGTAATTTGGACTCCGTGTATCGTGCCCACCCCCAAGATCCTATATGTATGTGTAATGAGAGTGTGAGTAATGTGAATGTCTAAGTTGTGGGATAAAATTGAGGCAGAGGCAGCCAGAAGGGGACAGAGGGGGGGGGTAGCCTCCTCTGCACCCTGGTGACATACCCCAAGGTCCTGCATGTGTGGGTGGTTGTGGTGGAGCGGGAGGAGGGAGGCAGCTGGAGATGGGGAGGGAAGGAAGGGAGGGGCAGGTGACCCCTCCCTGGGGCCAGCTCCCCCGCTGACCCCAGTAGGTACTCCCATACTCCCCGACCCGCCAGGGAAAGGGGGCCCAGGCCCATCCAGACCAGGGCCCAGTGCAGCAGCGCCCCCCGGCCCCACAGAGCCCGGGACAGTCCACCCAACCCCACCACAGAGAAAACTGTACCCACCCCACCATCCACTCATCTTCCAGACTACATGAGACAATAGACGCCCAGGCTGAGATCTTCCTCCACCTCTCCTGTATCTCCCCCTCCTGCAGAGAGTTCCTGAAGAGAGGAAAGCTCCTGCAAGGTGCTCTTCAAATTTCACTCCAATTATACAGAGAACCCTAAAAAAGTTCAACCAGTGGCTGCAAAGGGACTTGTCTTTGAAAGGTAGAGTGTTACTTACCCTTTGACTACGATGACCTGGATGACTGAGAACCTTCACAGACATGTTACTTACTAAAGCTGAAGGGATATCCCGATGAACATATGCTGCTCTCTCCTTACATCTGGATAAGAAAAGTAGTAAAGATATTGACCGTATGCTCTTTAATTTTATATGGAAAAACCGTACGCACTATATTAGAAAAACTGTTGTGATGAATAAATATGAATCAGGTGGGCTTAACGTCTTAGACTTTTCTACTTTAAACAACACTTTCAAAATTAATTGGGCTAAACATTTTCTTAAAAACTACCTCTATCTGGAACTTTATACCATATCATATTTTCTCTCGTTTTGGTGGCTTTACTTTTATTTTAAATTGTAATTACAATGTTGAGAAACTCCCTGTAAAGCTTTCATCCTTCCATAAGCAGGTCCTCTTAGCGTGGACCCTCATTTATAAACACAACTTCTCACCTCACAAATACCTCATCTGGAACAACAGAGATATTTTATAGAAAAATAAATCACTTTTCCTGGAAACTTGGATCCAGAATGGGATCCTATTGGTGGCTCAGCTGGTTAGTAAAGAGGGACAACTACTTACTTACAACGACTTTATTGCACTATATAATTTTCCAATCAGTGTTCAGGAATTCTCAATGGTGCTTGGTGCCATACCCTCAGGGACTTTAATGTTATATAAAAACACTGACAGCTCGATCTCTACCTCAGTCACTCTCCCTGATCCAGCTGAGTCAGCAGTGGGAAAAATCTGCTTTTCACAGGAACTTGGTAACAGCAATAAGAGAATACGTAGTTTATGCCAAGAAGATATCGTCTCTCTCCCATATATAACATCTTATTGGAACCGATTTGTTCCAGATATGAAGTGGAAGACAGTCTGGATGGTCCCCCATAAATATTTGATTGTAAATAAGGTGAAAGAAGTCTCTTTTAAAATTCTACATAAATGTTATCCAGCCAGTCACTACATGGTCAAATTTAAAAGGGACATAAATACTAATTGTACTTTCTGTGGGGATCATCCAGAAACTGTGACACATCTTTCTTGGTGCTGTTCTTTTACACAGAGATTCTGGAAGGAATTTAGCAGGTTTGTTATTGTCCATATTTTAAGGGAGTTTTCTTTACGATGGGAAAATGTTTTATTCTGTTTCTTTAAGTTCCCCAAGAAGTATGAGAAATGTTTTTTATGATAAATTTCTTAATACTTTTAGCTAAAGTTTTTATCCATAAATGTAAGTTTACTAACAAAACACCATATTTCTGTCATTATTTTAAGGATGTGCACATGCACATACAATCAATATCAGACTCCACCAACAAAAAGGCTCAAAACAATGTATGTATGTGAATTTTTGCGTGTATTCTTATAATTGTTACCTTTTTCTTTTACCCCTGGCTTTGTGTGTTCATGTTCTGTTGTTTTGTATACTTCATCTGTTCGTATGTTGTGTACTCATTGTTTGTTAAATAAAGTTTATTTTTTTAAAAATTTTAAAAAAAAAGCGTGCGGTCGCTGGGACACAGCTTGCGTCTGCGTCGTGACGTCGTACGAGCGCTCTTAGTAGTCATAGTAACAGTACTTCGTCTCTCATCCGAGCAGGAGCACGCGCTGCGTAATCGTGCCCGCTGCCGCCTCATGGAGCCTCCGCTCCACGCCCCGGCGCGCGGCAGCTGCACAGCCGCGATCCACGCACCGAGCCCCGGCTTGCTCCGCGCCGAGCCCCGGAGGAGGTCAGAGGACCTGGCAGCACGCGGACAGCACCGCTACTGCAGTACTACGACAGAGTACACGCTGAGAGTACACAGGTGAGCCAGCAGCGCCCACCTGGACTCCATCCAGCAGCAGGAGTACTACTGCAGTACTACAGGAGGTCAGTGTAAGTACTACTGCAGTACTACTGCAGTACCACAGCAGTACTGTAGTACTATAGCAGTGTCAAAGCAGTACTTAAATACCACAGCAGTAGTTGGAGGCCGTGCTGTGCTGGGTGGAGATAAGCTGATAATTGTCTGAGCGGATATTCTGCTGCAGATGGGGAGCACGGCTGAGAGGAGGGAGGAGGAGGAGGAGAGGAGCGACAGGAGGAAGAGGAGGAGACCGCTGAGGCTCCACATGCCTGTAAGTGTGTGTGTGTGTGTGTGTGTGTGTGTGTGTGTGTGTGTGTCTCATATCATAACATCGCCAACAGAGGTACAGCAAATGTTGCTCAGAGACCAGGGGAGGGGCTTAGGTCCCTCATCAGACCAGTGTGTGAGGAGGTGGGCGGGGCTAACAGGTGCAGCCTTGTGTGAAATCAGACAGAAACTTAAAACAGTCGAGTCAGCATCGCTCCGTCTGATCCCACAGAGATGATGACGAGGCAAGAAGCACGGGCACACACACGCACGCACACACACACACACACACACACGCACACACACACACGCACGCACACACAGAGCCGCAGTGACCGGCAGTCAGCAGCTGTTCTGGTTGGAGGACGCTCGTCCATGCAGGACTTCATGTGAACACGCTGAGGACAGGCTTGAGTCCCTGCAGGTTTGAGATGAAGCCACACTGAGTGATGGTGGTGGTGGGCGGGTGAGAGGCGGGTGAGGCCCGGTGGATGGGAGTGTTTGAGGAGTGTTCCTGCTCGTCTCCTCTGGTCTCATGGTCCACACTAACGTCCGTGGCTGACTCCGAACTGCATCACAGACCGCCTCCGTCACCACCCCGGGGCAGCCAAACACTGGCTGATTTAATCTGTTGTCCAACAATTAGCCTGATCCCCAGAGGACAGATTGACCTGGAGTTCACTGAGGGTCACGGGTCAACTCGACTCTCGTCCACCTCTGGAACCACTAAACACACACACACACACACACACACACACACACACACACACACACACACACACACACACACACACGCTAGGGGAAGCATTATGTCTATTAGATGTCCCCACAAAGATATGAAAACACGACTGTGTGTGTGTGTGTGTGGATGACACAGTTGGTCTACATCCCAGCCATCCGTTTCCAATGGCAACCAGTGAGACAGGCTGGTGAGAAAGGCAGTGTGCTGGAGGAAGAGGGGCGAGTGAACCCTGATCGCCGCCTTGCAGGATGCCCTCCTCGTGGTGACCTCTGAGCTCTGAGCTCCCCTCGGGAAGAGTGTAGTGGTGAATAATTTTGCTCAGAGGAAGGTGAAGCCGCATCCGCCTGTGCGGGTGTTGCTGCTCGCGGTGTGTCGCCCTCTATGACTTCCTGCTCGTGGATTCGATGACGCTGTAACCTGCAGGACGAGTTTAAAGTTGGGAGACGCAGATGGAGGCGGAGTTTGATCTCAGACTCTCAGACCAGCTGAAACCAGAGTTTATGCTTCAACCGGCTCAGCAGATGTTTGCTGATAATTTCAGCCTGCTCCCTCGTCGCCCTCATGTTTACCTCCCAAACTGTCCCATGATGCAACAGGAGAGGAGGCTGGTCCTCAGCATGCCAGGCGTCTGAGTTTCCGCTTCGCTCTGCAGTTCAGCAGTTCAGCGTTATCGTCTCTGTGTTGCTGCAGGACCTGAGCGTCTTCACCATGCCCTTCCTGGACGGAGACCCGGGCCGAGCCGAGAGGGACGGCGGCAGTAAGGTAACGCCATGTTTAATTTAACCTGACCCCGATTTGATTTCAGAGTAGAGGGAATCACATTCGTGTGCAGCGTACCGAGCCCGGGCCTGAGTCAGTCCAGTGCTTTCTTTCCTCTCAGCACCAAACTGTAGATTTTGTCACTCCTAATATTGTAGCCAGGATGGATTGTTTCACCTGCATGGAGACCTTTGACCTCATGTTGTCACAGCCAAACCTTCCAAACACCAGCGCCACACCTCAGATCCACTGCGGACCTTTAATCTGCTTAAAGACATAAAGATGCTCGTGAATAGTCTTGGAGTCAATGGTCCAATGACTGTGTGTAGGATGTATATAACCTGCTGCACAAGTGTCCTGGGGGGAGGCATGGCTACGCACAGGTGGGAAAGGCGCAGTGGAAGCTTTGAGTTGTTGTGTAAAGGAAGGCGATCGCTCAATCAGTCACGTGATTATTGGACTAACACTTTGGTCCCTTTAAAAAGAGGCTGGCACATGTTAAAGCGCTGACACTCCTAAACCCTCATCCAGTCTGAATGTGGCCACCTCGACTGCACGCTGAGTCTGCACGTTGTCACGTTGTGTCCATTACATAACTACAGCTGGAATATGTTTCAGTGAACGGGTAAAAAAACCAAACTTGTGTCCGTGTCCAAATATAAATGGACCTGAATGTATGATGTAAACAGAACTGGTCCTAGCAGGGAACCCTGAGGAGCAGCATGTCCAGCTGTGTGCTGACGTCACACAGCTGTTCTCCAGCTGTTCCACAGCAGAACAGATCCAGTTAGGAAGGTTTACCATCATGGCTTCCTCCCATCCAGCAGGGGGAGCCCGTGTGCCACTCTGCCAGCCCCACCAGGAGCTTCTTCCATCGGTCTCCCTTCAGCCGACCCTCCAGCCCACGCTCCGCCCCCGCCAGGACCTCCAGCTCCAAGACCAGCCCCAGCTCTCCTAAAACCATCTTCCCCTACCAGCCCGGACCCCCGCAGCTGGACTCACCGCCCAGATCCCCACGCAGGTAAATAAACACACCTGAACACACACACAAACATGAAAAGTGACACTCGGAGATTTATCTTTAAAGAGACTCACACTGCACTGTGTGTGTGTGTCAGGCTAAGTTTCAGTGGGATCTTCAGGTCTGCCTCCAGGGATTCAAACCATCAACCCTCATCCTCCCCCGTCAGCATCAAACTGTTCAGCCGCAACAAGAGAGACAAGGCCAGAAGTACAGTGTGTGAGTGTGTTATTGTATAGTGTAACAGTAGAGCCTGACGCAGGAGTGTTTTAGTGTTTGTGGAAACGCATGCATTCACCTGCACACACACAGAACCTGGAGTGTGTCCTGTCTCTGTGCACCTTTCGCACCATCTAGTGGTCGTGTAATTGAGCCAAGAGAACAAACAGCAAAGCCGATTCTCCGCCCAGATGTAATAATGTTCAAAGGTAGGCTGTAAGAACACACCTGAGATTTTAAAGTTTCAGGTAAATGACTCAGCAGATCAGGACCTCCTCCTCTTCCTCACTTGCTGCTTTCAAACTGTCAATCTTCTCCTGACTCAAGTGTTTCAGTGATCAGGTGAGCTAAGAGGAATGCTAACATAGAAATCAGCACATAGTAAAGCTAAAGGTGGACACTGGGGCCAGAGACTTCATTATCTCCATGTATCCATCGCCTGTAGTCACAGACAGGAGCTGAAGCTGTCTCTGAGTCAGACTCGGACCTCAGACCTCAGACTTCAGACCTCAGACTCAGACCTCAGACTCAGACCTCAGAGTCAGACTCAGACCTCAGACTTCAGACTCAGACCTCAGACTCAGACCTCAGACTTCAGACTTCAGACTTCAGACTCAGACCTCAGACTCAGACCTCAGACTCAGACCTCAGACTTCAGACTTCAGACTCAAGACCTCAGACTCAGACCTCAGTCTTCAGACTCAGACCTCAGACTCAGACCTCAGACCTCAGACTCAGACTTCAGAATCAGACCTCAGACTTCAGACTCAGACCTCAGACTTCATACCTCAGACTCAGACCTCAGACTCGGACCTCAGAGTCAGACTCGGACTTCAGACTCAGACCTCAGACTTCAGACTTCAGACCTCGGACCTCAGACCTCAGACCTCAGAGTCAGAGTCAGACTCAGACCTCAGAGTCAGACCTCGGACCTCAGAGTCAGAGTCAGAGTCAGACTCAGACCTCAGAGTAAGACTCAGACCTCAGACTTCAGACTCAGACCTCAGACTTGGCCCTCAGACTTCAGACTTCAGACTCAGACCTCAGACTCAGACCTCAGACTCAGACCTCAGACCTCAGACTCAGACTTCAGACTTCAGACTCAAGACCTCAGACCTCAGACCTCAGAGTCAGACTCAGACCTCAGACTTCAGACTCAGACCTCAGACTCAGACCTCAGACTTCAGACTTCAGACTCAAGACCTCAGACTCAGACTTCAGACTCAGACCTCAGACCTCAGACCTCAGACTTCATACCTCAGACTCAGACCTCAGACTCGGACCTCAGAGTCAGACTCGGACCTCAGAGTCAGACTCAGACTCAGACTTCAGACTCAGACTCAGACTCAGACTCAGACCTCGGACCTCAGAGTAAGACTCAGACCTCAGACCTCAGACCTCAGACTTCAGACTCAGACCTCAGACTTGGCCCTCAGACTTCAGACTTCAGACTCAGACCTCAGACTCAGACCTCAGACTTAGACTTCAGACTCAGACCTCAGACTCAGACTTCAGATGTCTGTGAAGGTTCCCAGTCATCCAGGTCATTGTAGTCTAAGGAGCTTCAGAACTGAAGAAGCTTCTCGGATGAGAGGTGAAACGTCTTCAAGCCACTTAAAGAAGTCCAAACGCTTTTCTTTCCAAGCTCCTTAGACTACAGACTCAGACTTTAGAGTCAGACCTCAGACTTCAGACTCAGACCTCAGACTTCGCGTTTATCGCTGGATCACTTCCGCCGGCTGCTGTGAGTGTGAGCAGCCTGAATGCAATCAATGCTCCGGATATTAAAAGTCAATTCAGACTCTATTAGAGGGAATAAATCAGCTTAGCAGCTGCTGTTATTAACACAGGCCCTCACACACACACTCCCTCTGCCCCTCGCCGCCCCTCCCGGGTGAATTTCCGGAGCAGGGCTTGGCGTCTCTTCAGTCGGAGCGTTTGGCAGCTCGGGCTCGCTCTCACACGTGCTCGTGCTGCAGAGGACTGCGGTGGACTCTAACCTGGAACTGTGACGTAACCCTACAATCCTCTAAAACATTCTGCAAAAAAGCCCATAATGTGAGGGTGCACTCACACTTAGTCCCCACTGCAGGGCTCATAAGCCTCAAACCTGCAGCCTCTCTAACGTCCAGCAGGGTGTGACTCTGATTGGTCAATGATGTCAGAGCTGGTGGTCTCGCGCTGATTGAATGAAGTTTAACTTTGTTCTCAATAGAAGGAAAACAATCATGCGATGATTCTGGGCGGGGTTACTCTGTGATTGACAGGCTTCTTTCTTGGTTTAGCTTTAAAAAAGCTTTTATTTTGGTAGTTCAGAGGTCTTTTTCCTGCAGACTTCCTCTCGGTGAACAACTGGATGGATGCTTGTTACAGGAGGAGACCCGGGTGTCCTAGGAGATGAAGGGGGTGGGTGGAGCATAGGGAGGTCTGAGCGTGTCTGTCTACGCTGTTGGTGGGTTAAAGTTGAATGACTGACCTTTAGTTTCTATGGTAACAGCCAACATGGGGCTGGTTAGCCTGCTAGCTGAAGCTGATGTCTTCATCACGCTGGCATGACACACAGCGTCCACACACGGAGCGTTGCCTCAGTAACGCTCGTATTTACCAGTACTCTCATTGGCCTCAGAATTCAGAAAACATTACCTCAGGACCCGCCCACTTTGTGTCGCTAGCTTCCAGTGTCTGTGACTTCTGGGGTCACGCTGAGTTTTGCCCGGAGCAGGGTTGGTATCTCTGCGAGCCCAGCTGTGGGAGGTCCTGCTGGGGGCGGAGCCTGAGCCTCTCAGAGTCTGCGGTTCAGAATGACCCAGCGAGGCTGTGACAGCTGATCCGTGCTGGTGCCGGCGCCCCGCTGCTGTGTAAGTAAACAGTGACCTGATATTAGAAAGCTGCCGCTGTATCCGCCTCATGATCCTGTAACTGTGATCCTTCAAAACCGCAGTGCGGCGCCTCGGGCTGGGCGGAGCAGAGAGCGCCTTTGTTCCCGTCTCACGCTGTGACCACCTGCAGCATGAACTCACGGCCTTTTTCCCACACTGCAGGAAGCGTGGACGTCACCGACGTCGGAGCGCTCTGAGGACTTACTGTGGAAATAATACACGTTACATCATCATGGCCTGATTTCACACCGCAGCAGCTTCACAGCCGTGTTCGAAGCCTCAGACCTGTGACATCACCAGGGAGTCAGATACACACCACGAACGCTCGTTACGGTCTCACTGCCGCTCGCTCATGTCATGTTGTTATCTCCTCACCAATCAGATCTCAGGTTTGTCTTTCCTGATGAGCGTCAGTAAGAAACAAGACACTTTATTAGGTACACCTGTTTGTAGCGTGGCGGAAGCTGCCGGAAGCGTTCCTCAGAGGCTTCGGTCCATGATGGGATGACATCATCATGACATCATCACACTGATGATCCCACAGGTGAAATCTGTGAGTGTGGAGGCGTCCGAGTCCAGCGACCTCAGCCGCCGCTCACGTCCCCGTATGTCAAACGGTCCCTCTGTGGCGGTGACGCTCACAGTGATGACCCAGTTTATCACAGACTTTGATGCATGTTTGTGACCTCACAGCGCGTTAGCTTCAGTCAGAGCACAGAGCGAGACTCCACCCCCTTCCTCCTCCTCCCCTCCTCCCCTCCTGCTCCTCCTCCCTCAGAGAGGCTCAGTCTGACTGTAGCTCCACAGTGTTTTTCAGTGCAGGCAGCAGAGGGAGGCATGGCTACCACACACACAGAGTGAGCTCTGATACTCTGCGGGGCTCAAACAGTCTGAGGACTCTGCAGGACGAACACGTCCGTTCACCTGTCCGTCTCCCCGTCTCTGTGTGACTCAACAGGACGTCGGGACTTTTTGCGGACTTGAACTTCCTGCCTGGACTTTGACGACAGCACTTTCTCCTCCTCTGCCGTCCTTCAGGCTTTAAACTGAACTCTGTAAGAAAAACACTGAAAACTTAAAACTGACGGACCCTGCAGCAGCCAATCAGAACG
>NC_138960.1:36092500-36097500 GCF_965226115.1 Aulonocara stuartgranti
CCTGCTCGGTCAGGTCCTCCTGCTCGGTCAGGTCCCTGTACTCCGTGTTGTCCCATCAGCAGCGACACTCATGAGGGGCAGCACATCCGGATTCTAAAAATCAGAGGTTTTGTGTGTGTCACAGATGATGCAGTGACCCTGAACCTCCTGCAGGAGGCAACGTCTGCTCACTTACTCCTGAAGCCTCACTGACCGCTCCTCCTTCTCCTCTCTCCCCCCATTTCACCCCCCCCCCCCTCTCATTTCCTTCTCCTTACTTCTCTGTTCTTCTTCATCTCCTCCTCCTACTTCCTGTTTTTCTCCTCCTGTCTTCATTTTCTCGCCTCCTCCTTTCTTCCTTCCTTCCCTCTTTTCTTTATAATTAATTCTTTCTGATTTTTCCTCCTTTCACTTCTCCTCATCCTCCTTCCTCTCCTTCCAGCCCACAGTCTGTCCTCCCCTCCTCCCCCTTCTGCTCCTCCGGTCTCTCGTCAGGAGGAGGCGAGTGTTTTCCATCTGGAGACGTACCTGACGGAGCCAAGGCGTCCGGAGACCAGGAGGCTGCGCTCCTTCTCCTCGCCCCCCGACACCGGCCAGCGAGTCTCTACATTCTCCTCCGCCTCCTTCACCTCCCTTTCCTCCTCCTCCTGCTGTCAGAAGCCTCCACCGGCCCCGCCTCCTGTGGCATCTCCTCCTCCTGCTCCCCCTGTTGGGACGCTGGTGAGTGCGGAGCGTTTATTGATCCTCTATGTTTGCTGGATGGTGTCTCACCTTTTATTTATTTACATTTATTATTTTAAAAACGAAACACGTTTAATCAGAAATCAAAGAAAACCAGAGGAAACGCTCCAAAACCCTGAGCTCCGGCTCTCATCGGCCGTTTCCGGTCATCTCCGGCTCTCATCGGCTGTTTCCGGTCATCTCCGGCTCTCATCGGCTGTTTCCGTCAACCCAGCGCGGGGATGCTGAGGCGCACGCAAGTTCGCGTCAAGTTCACACAGATAATTAGGCAGGAACAGGAAGTTGTACTTTCAAAATAAACTCAACCAGCTGGTGTTTTAAAAACAGGTGAATTTTAATGGGACAAGCTGGAGCTCTGCATTTGTCATCTGTGTTTGAAATTAAATATATTTATAACAGAAAAATTCAGGTACAGGACAACAGTGACTATAGAAAACAGAGCTGGTTCCATTTTAATTAAGTTATAAAACTAAAATGCTTTATAAAGAAAACCAAAAACATCCTGGCGGTGCTGAAACGTTTTGGTAAGATAAATGAAAGTTTCCAGTCTTTCACTTTCGGTTCTTTTTCTGATTATTATTTATTATAAGTTAACAAAAAAATAAACTAATATAGTCTAAAAACGCGCTTTTTTTCTCCTATGCTTTTGTTGTGAAATGTCGCACCGGAAGTGCCACCTGTTAGCTCCGCGAGCTTGTTAGCGGCTGCGGCTCCGGTGGTCGCGGCTGCTGTTTCAACCTGAAGCCGACTGAAGACGGACGTTTACCGGCACAGCAGGTTCTCCGGGGCGCACACGGGATGAAGCCGTGAGTGTCCCGCTGATCCCCGGATACGAACCCCGAGGCGGACCGGAGCGGAGGAGGAGGACAGACGGTTTGATGAGCGGCGGCTGTCGGGTACGCGCTAACGTCACTGTCGTTAGCACTGATTTCTCCGCAGCAGAAGCGCGTTCAGGAATCAGCGGTGTTGACGCGAAAGCGCCGCCGTTTCATGTCCGTCACACCTGGGCCGCTGACACTCCACCGCGGCGACGGGGACACGTGACCCCGGCGATCGGCTGCCGCCACACCACGCTTAATGACACGGAGGCGTGACCGCGTGCTCACCGGAAGATGCCCCGTGACAGCGCAGGCCCCCACACCCACTCCCACACCAGCTGCCCTCCTTCATTAAACACGCTCACAGCTGCTGCAGGTAGCATTCACCTGGCAGATGCAGGTGGGCATTGACGTCATGTTAGAAAACAATCCAATCAGCAGCTGCCCTGTTAAAGGTACAGGCTGGAGTCACCCTCTGCAGACTGTAGCTCATACTTCCACCAGCAGGAGGCAGATTTTACCTGAAGGGTTGTATCAGCAGTAGAAGGAGTTTAACCCTAGTTTAATGTTAATTTGTGAAACTGATTAAATGGTTAATCAGCGTCAGAGTGGGTGATGATCAGGGTCAGAGTGGGCGATGATCAGGGGTCACAGTGGGTTGGAGTGCGTGTTACTTGTGTGGGCATTTTCTGAGTGGACTGTGTGGATCTTCACACTGAACAGCCACAGAAACATGCCGTCTTTGAACCATGAAATTTCTCCTGGAAGTATAAATATTGGAGTGTTTCTCTGCACAGTGTGTGTGTGTGTGTCAGGTGTGATGTTGGCAGTAAACCTGCACACGGAGCAAAGATGGGCGAGCAGCTGAACACCTGTGCCGTGTCCTTGTCTGCAGGTGGAGGTTGCAGACACCATGTCGGAGCAGCCGGACCCCGATGATGCCGGTAAGACCCTGAGCTGAGGCGAGCTGTCCGTATCAGCCTGTCACGAGTCTGTGTGCTGCCTGATGATCAGCATCGATGAAGGACAGCCGTCCTTTTACAGATGTTACAAACAGCTGGAGCGGCCCGTCCCTGGCGACTGGGCTGCAGCGTGACTCGCTCCGACGTGATTGGCAGGAGGAGACGCTCACAGAGCTGCAGCTTGTTAAAGATATAAGTTACATGTAATGATGTAAAGATGAGGAGGGATTAAACGTGGCAGAAACATTCAGGTAACACTGAAAATCATCCTCCAGCAGAGGGACCTGTGAACCGGTGACGTCCAGTCAAAAGCCTCGGGTTTCACCCAGAGGCTAAAAGCGTCTGACGTCATCATCCTGCAGCTGGCAGGGCAACCAGCCGTCAGCTGTTCTGTTGTCAGGGCAACAGACGGCTTTAGAGACCAGCTCAGCTGATCAGTGTGTTGAAATCACCGTGGCAACCAGCTCATGGAGATTACTGTCGTGTGGCGCACACACACTGAGGTTTTTTCTGTTAATGCTGTTATGATAATCTGAAGGGCGAGCAAGTCACTTTCTCTCTGTGACTCAGCAGGAAGTGATGTAAGACTGTGGGTATCTGGGGTGTACAGAGGTGCTGACCTCAGATCTGTGTCTCTGCAGCGTCCGAGGCGTCGGAGAGAGACATCTACATGCGCTTCATGAAGTGCCACAAGTGCTACGACATCATCCCCACAAGCTCCAAGCTGGTGGTGTTCGACACCACGCTGCAGGTGAGACGCCGGGGCGGCACGCCACAGCCTCCGTCGCCACTGAAAACTTTAATCAGTGTGTGTGTGAGCAGAGACACGCCCACACGGCCATCAGTGACTGATTATTGGTTATTAGACCGTCGCTGATTATCGGTCCGGTCTGTCTCCCTGCTGTTTCAGGTGAAGAAGGCGTTCTTCGCTCTGGTGGCCAACGGCGTGCGAGCCGCTCCGCTGTGGGAGAGCAAGAAGCAAAGCTTTGTGGGTAAGATTCACAGCAAGACACACCACCTTTCAAAATAAAAGCTTCTTTGTGAAAATAATAATCTTTGGATGGACCCAGAAAACGGTCAGCTCAGTGACCTCACTTCCTGTACGTGGATAAAACCTGAGTAATGAACTGAATTAATCACCTGATCATACCTGAGGTCACATCCTGCACGTGCGCTCGAGACAGGAAGTGCATCCACGCTTTCAGCAGTAATTCGTGAAACCATTCATGCTGGTCAATAATTTCCTCACCTGTGGACAAGCTCCGCCCCCAGTCGGAGGTGCTCACTCAGGACTGGCAACCAGTGGGCGGAGGCCGAGATGGCAGAGCCGGTGTGTGAGCGACAGCGTGACACTCATCGGCAGGTGGAGTCACCTGACTCACCTGTGGTTACCTGGTTACCTTCAGAGGAAATCAGGCTGCTTGTGTATCAGAGAAAGTCACACCCACACATAGGGTTGCTACGATTAGTCGACTATTAAATCGTAGTCGACGCGTCGTTTGAAGCTTTGTAAGATCACAAAAGACGCAGGAATAAGTAGCAGGATTTAAGAGTGTAATAACAGACTGAAACAGAAGATGGCAGCACTGCATGTACAAGGATGTCAGCTGCCGTTAAACCCCGAAGAAGAAGAAGCTGTGTCCCAGAATTCATAGCGCAGCCCAGCTCAGTTTCCAACAATGGCGGCAGCTAGTTAGTTTTAATATTACTTATTATTCTTTCTGGGTCACAAAATAAACGTTTAACATATTTTCAGGGAGAATGTAGCTGTGTAAACCTCAAATATCTGCTCAGTTTATCAGGACACCACATATTTTCAAAAGCGCTCCGACGTTTTCGGAGACGTCTGTTACCCACTAGCTCGTTAGCTAGGCGGGGGCAAGGCTAACTAGAGCCGTGAGAACAGCGGACTCCCGGCAAATCGTTTTCAAACCCACCGCCGTCTTTCGCTGCTCAGGTTAAACATGATATATAAGTCACTTAGATAACTTAAAACTGTTGTTGTTTGGCTTTTTTTGTATTTTATTTGTTCCTGAGTAAATCGGTTTGGCTGAGATTAAAGTTATAGTTTTTACACAGCTGAATAAACGTCAAGCAGACAGCTGATCATCAGAAGTGTGAGATGCTCAGAATATACTCCGGTGTCCTGTTATATTTTAGATAGCAAGGAGTTTATTAAACTTCACCGAAACAATCTGCAGATTTCATTCAAATTTAATAAACTATCATCTTGTCTTTATTTTTAGTTAGCACAGACCTGAAACACTTAAAGCTGTAAGCTAATGATAGTTATATAAGAGCAGATGCTGCTGGTGCAATAAGCTGTAGTTTTACGTCTAATGGATGATGATCTGATTAGTCGACTATCAAAATAATCGTCTGTGGCAGCCCTACCCACACACACACACTCGTTTTCATATCTTAGTGGGGACATCTAATTATTGTCCCTCACTCTGAGCCGAACCATAACCTAACTGTAATCCTGACACTACAACCACAC
>NC_138960.1:36102500-36147500 GCF_965226115.1 Aulonocara stuartgranti
GATCCAGCCCAGCTGAAAGCATCCGTGCAGGTTTCTGTACAGGTGCTGCAGCCTGAGCACAGGTCAGATTCAGGTCAGCGGGGAGTCTGACCACGAGTCACTGTTCTCGAGCCAATGAGCTCTGTCGCTTCTGCTGTGTCGTTATCCTCAAAATAAAAGGCAAACGTATTGTTTCATGTGTTTTCAAACAATCGGTGTGAAAATCTGTCCTTGCTCATCATCATCACACACTTTTTAAATGTGTGTGTGTGTGTGCGCAGGTTCACCGGCTGGTGGTCGTCGATGAAGAGTCTCGCATTGTCGGTATTGTCTCTCTGTCTGACATCCTGCAGGCGCTGGTCTTAACCCCTGCAGGTACACACACACACACACACACACACACACACACACACACACACACACACACACAGGCTCTGTAAATGCACAGATAGAGCTGGGTGTCATCAGCATAGCAGTGTAAATGTATGCTATGTCTTCTAATGATGCTGCCTAAGGGAAGCATGTATAATGTAAACAGAATTGGTCCTAGCACTGAACCCTGTGGAACTCCATCACTAACCTCAGTGTGTGAAGAGGACTCTCCACTTGAGATAAGATAACCTTTATTAGTCCCACGCGTGGGTTACAGCCGTGGACAGTTGCATAGAAAAATGAAACACTGAATAAGATGTCAGTTAGAAACATTTCCATGAACAAACTGGAGTCTATGATACCGATATGATACAAACACCACCTAAAGACACGATGATGGTTTGGAGGAAGAGCAGAAAACATCGAGCGGCGCCTCAGACCCGGCTCGCCTCACCTCACCCTCTGTCTCTGTCTGCAGGTCTGGGGAGGAAGGAGTCTCTCCCCCCTCAGCCGACAGCTCTGGACTCAGCGGGACCGGAGCAGGACCGAAACCAAGAGCAGAACCAGGACCTGGGATCAGAGCCTGGAACAAATCCAGAAACAGAAAGTAAACCCGAGTCAAATCAGCAGGAGGAGGAGGAGGAGCAGGAGGCCGGGGACCCCGAAACAGGAGGAGAGACCGATGCTGCAGAGACAGACGGAGAGAGAGAGGAGGAGGAAAACGAGGAGAGAGAGGAGGGGGGAGAGGATAAAGATGAGGAAACAGAAGGAGAGAAAGAGGAGAGGGAGGAGGTGACAGAGGGAGAGGAAGATGGAGGGACAACAGAGGTGGAGGCTGAGGAGGAGACCAAAGAGAAGGCAGACAGAAACAATGATGAGGAGACGGAGGGAGACAGAGGGGGAGGGGCAACAGACGAGAGAGAGGGAGGAGAAACAGAGATGGAGGCTGAGGAGGAGGACAGAGAGGCGGGAGGGTGTGAGGAAGAGGAGGGCGATGGTAATGAGGGGGGAGGTGAAGAGAAAGGCGGGGTGGAGGAACAGCCAGATGAAGGAGTGAGAGAGGAGGAGGCAATGCCAGAAGGAGGCGGGGACGGGGAGGCAGTGTGACATCATCGCCCGGCTCCTCTGGACTGTCGTCACGGCTCGCCGCGCTCCTCTCGAGCCGACCACCGTAGAAGAAGAAGGGGTGGGATGCACAGTGCAGGCGTATGATTGGACAAGTCTTCTGAGGGTGGGCGGGGGCTGTGGGTGATTGATGTATGCTAGAGCCAATCAGGGATCTCTGGTGGTCTCTTTATTTAATCCTCAAACTTTAATGGTGACAAACTGTCACGTGTTTCATCGACAATCGCATCATTACCGTGGCAACATGAGCGACAGCAGCGCTGCACCTGCTGCAGGCACCACAGATCCCGAGCGATCCGATTGGCTCACTGATTCCCAACAGGTAAAAAAAAAACAATACTCGTTTATTCTGTAAACAAAACCCGCCCTCTGTTATGTCATGAAGGGGCGGGCCCATCGCGCTGTCGTGGTGCCTTTGAATCCTGACCACGGTCTCTGATTGGTGGAGAGTTTTATCGATGACTGGTTGTGCCACAGGTGAGTGGAAGAGCTCACCTGTGTACCTGAGGTGATTGTACGAGTGCGTCTGTTTTATTATTTTGTGTAAATCTGAACAAAGATGAGTTTTATTGTTAATGTAATCATAGTTTCTGTGGTGAGCGGGGCGGGCTGCAGGTGGCGCTAACACGCAGTGTGCACCACCAGACACGTGAACCTTGTATATAAATACTCTATCCCCAGGGACTCTGGGAAATGTAGTTACAGAGCAGGTTGTCCCAGCTGTGATGTGTTCGCTGACGTCGTGTGTCAGAGAGCTTCTGTCAGAGCGTCGGCGTGCTGCTGTTCACACGATGAATAAAGCGTCCTGATGTTTTGCTGTGCTCGAGTCTTCTTTTCTTCTCTGCTGCTTCCTGCTGAGCTTCGCCCTCGTCATTAGATTCAGGCTCAGGTGGGTACAGGTGTGCCTGGTCTCAGTCCCTGTGGATTGAGACCAGGCACACCTGTACCCCACTCCAACCTTCTTCATCATGCAAATGAAGTGCAGGCTTCATCAGGGCGCGCCCTGAAAACTCAGCGGCGTCCACAGTGGGCCTGATCCCAGGATCCTCTCTATCCAGCCAGGTGTCAAAGACTGTGTGACGCCTTATTAAGTGTAGTAGCAACGCACTCTGGAAGCTAATGGCTCAAACCTAAAGCGGAGGAATCCACTGCCATCTGTTTCTAAGAGCGACGCCGTCACGACACACACATGATCTAAAACACAGTCTAGACGTCACAGCCGAGGAGAAAGGCCCGAGCGCTGAACTCGAGGAGGAATCGAGCTAAATGTCAACACAGCGCACCTGAAAGTAACCATGGCAACAGCCACAATGACATCGATGTCCACTGTTGCTGAGGTCATGATGTTAGTGTTTCTATGCTGCGGCACGAAGACGAACAGCTGGCTTCATGAAATCGGTGATGCAGATGTCCGTCGTGCAGCTCATCAGTGATGTGCTGAAGAGTCGTTCTTCCATCACACGTGTCGGCTGACGTGGGCTTTTTAAACAAACCTGTCCTAATAATAATCACTGCAGCTCGTTTACTTGCTAATGCTAATCTGTCCCCCACAAACTCACCGCAGGTTCATCCACAAACAGCCCCACCAGCTCCACCCTCTGGAGGTGGATCTGCCCCCCTCCGTGCAGATTACAGCGACTTCATCATCAACAGACGAGATGACAGTAAAGATTTTAAA
Source organism: Aulonocara stuartgranti (assembly GCF_965226115.1). Lineage (NCBI taxonomy): Eukaryota > Metazoa > Chordata > Actinopteri > Cichliformes > Cichlidae > Aulonocara > Aulonocara stuartgranti. Next base: position 36,105,655 of record NC_138960.1, read on the forward strand.
ACTGTAAAATGAAGTCTTATGACATCAGGTCCCATCTATGGGACAGTCGGTGAGGACATTACCACCCAAACTGTGACGCCAACAAACCATCAACTTAAAATACACAATAATACCTGTAAATATCCTATACCGAACTGGAGATTGTTATTCATGCTTTTATCTCTTCACGACTGGCCTGGGAACGCCTTGGTATTCCCCCGGACAAGCTGGAGGAGGTGGCTGGGGAGAGGGAGGTCTGGACCTCTTTGCTTAGGCTGCTACCCCCGCGACCCGACCTCGGATAAGCGGATGAAGATGGATGGATGGATGGACGACTGGACTATTGCAATTCCCTGTTTACTTGTCTAAACAAAGGTTCTTTGGAGCGTCTGCAGATCGTTCAGAATGCTGCAGCAAGACTTTTGACGAAAGTTTCTAAATATTCACATATAACACCGTTGCTCATGCAGTTACATTGGCTTCCTGTCGAATTTAGAGTCCATTTTAAGATTTTGGTTTTAACTTTTAAGGCTCTTCAACAACAAGCACCACCATATATTATTGAACTTTTGCAGCCCTATGCCCCTAGTAGGTCTCTGAGGTCGAGTAGTCAGGGCCTACTTGTCATTCAGTATACGAGACTGAAAACTAGGGGTGATTGAGCTTTTGCTACTGTGGCCGCCAGACTGTGGAATTCTCTTCCTCAGGACTTACGATCCGCTGATTCATTGATTACTTTTAAAAAACAGCTAAAAACACATCTTTTTAAAACTGCTTTTTGCTAACTTTGTTTGTATCTTGTCTTTTTAATCTGTTATATCTTGTAAAGCACTTTGTGATCTCTATCTAGAAATGTGCTATATAAATAAAATTTTACTTACTTACTTAAAAAGGAGGTAAACAGGAAGTGTTACACACCTGTGTGTGTCGCAGGCTCTAGGCAGGATACGTCCCTCATCACATGGGTAAAAAACCTTTGTATCAGAGCCTCACTGATGATTCAGCTCATTTTTCCTGCACAGATGATCCATCAGTGTTCGTCTTACATTATAGAGCCATCATACAGTATTTATTCCTTTGTATTATCAGCATGTTTGTCATTATGTCCAGAGCAGGCAGCCAAACAAATGCATAAGTCCGTCTGAATAAGTCAATATGGAAGGAAGGAGGGGGCGTGTCTCAGAGTTACCTCCCAGCCAGGCTCAAACACCAAGTGGTCGGCCAGGGCCTGCACCTGGCTTTAGCACTGTGAGGTGCTGACATGCACAAACATGGAGGCATGAAGAGCAGCCACAGATGAGAAAAGAGTGGAAAAATGTAACCAAACATGAGCTCATGGCCTTCTTTGGATTGACTGTTCTCGCAGGAAGTGAGAAGGACTGGGATGTCCCAGTCAGTGTGTTTGTACAAGGCCACTATGTCAATTCAAAGATTTGAAGATATTCCCTGTTTCTTTGATGCCAAGAGGACCAGAGCCTACCGACTGAAAACAGACCACATGGCAGCTTTCTGCTGCGTGTGGGAGCTGTGTGATTGTGTTACAGAGGCTGAACAACGTGTGCCTGTCAGAGGGAGGAGCCAGCTCCTGCAGTGGCTGCAGAGCACGTTTAAGAATATGTCATCTTCACCCAAATGAGACAAATGTCTTATGATTATGTGGAAGAGTGGTGACCCAAAAACTGCAATTTCTCAAAATGAGTTAAAAAATAAATAAAAATGCAAATGGCCTCATGTCACAAATGTGTTTTATGAGGAATACCTGGAATATGAAAATATTACAACTGTTGGTTTCAAAGAGTTTGAAGAATAAAAACCGAGTTCACTGCAAAAACACATTAATTTTATTTGGGGCCAAATAAAATGATTTGGAGCAAAGAAAATTTCTCTGTGTCTGAATTAAACTGTGCTAATCAGGACGGATGACAATCACTCTCATTTGATGCCAAACTGCATTATTTTAAACTCGTAGGTCATTTCCAGGATATTTCAAATCAGACTTCAGTGGTGGCAAAAACAGATGTTTAACATCAGGCAGCGAGGTCACAGCGCTCACACTCCCACACAGCTGTGAGGAGCTCTTACAGACCACGGTGACTGTGCAGAGGGACGTTTGTAGAATCAGCAGACACGTTTAACCGGAGGCACACACAAGTCCACTCTGCTTACTGGCTTTTAACTGACATTAGAAACCTCGTGGAGGACGGCTGTGTGAGGGTTGTTGTTAGTTTGTGTGTAGGCCTTCCTGCTGCTCGCACTGCAGCATGACTGTGCAGCTGATGCTGTTCATGCTTTCTTCAGAGACACACCCACTCCACCTGCACACTCACAGCAAAGCAGATGTGTTACCACGTAATGAAGTGATGCCTCTGCAGGTGCTTGCAGTCGACACATGCAAAGGAACACTGTCCTCTGATGAGACCGATGATGAGATGTCATTACCGTAGGAAAATCCACACAGTGTAGGTCTGTGTGGGTCTGAGTGGGTCTGTGTGGACTGAGTGGGTTTGTGTGGGTCTGTGTGGGAGTGTGTGGGTCTGAGTGGGTCTGTGCGGACTGAGTGGGTCTGTGTGATCCTGGTGATCCTAAATCCTGGAGCTTGTTCCTGGGAACGTCTTCAAAGTAAATATTAAATGTTGTGTTTTTGTTGAATGTTTATAAAACGTAATTTGTATCAATTTTTGTTTTTTCTTTAAAGTTGTAAGAATATGCTGACCTAGTTTTGTTACGTAACTTTGTAATTCCTTTTATTGGAAAAGGTTTTGGAAAGTGATTGGTTCATTGGCTCATGGACCCGCCCATTAATCAGGGGATTAAGAGCACCTGGAGGGGTGTGGTGAGGATGGTTTTTTGTTTGCCAAATGTCTGATGGGAGGACGGGAGGGTTAGAAAATGATTTTTTTGACCACTTTTGAAGTTGTTAAAGCAAATTAAGGTAACTTTCGTTTAATTTTAAGTTGTAAGAAGTTATTTGGTTGATTTTTGTTTATAATTTTGCACGAAATAAACGGCATATGATTTTTAAACAATGGAGTCAGAAGTGCGCTCTAAAACAAACCTCCTGTTGCCACCCACGGCCTTTTCTGGGACTTTGTTGGTGTTTGGAAGATAAAAGGCCGTGACATTAACCAATCAGCTGCAGTCTGATCTGTAGTTTCCTGTTAGCATGTAAAGCTTAGACTGAACAGTATAATCTACGTTACAGACGCTGACTTTGTTCTGATGAGCTGCCAACCACAGTCAAAGAGACGTGTGGGCACTGAGACGAGGATCTTACATGTTTGCAAGATTTCTTGCAGGAGCTCAAAGTATCAGGTACTATATAGTATCAGCTGTATATACCTGTAGTACTGTGTATATACCGTATATACAGTATTTTACATGCAGAGCACCTCGAAGCGTCCTTAGATATTAATTTAAAACATTCTCGTACAGACTGGTTTTTATTTTGATCATAAACAGCTTCAAACATCACAGATGGAAACAGGCTGGTGTCCTGCACGTGCTCCAGGGATGACTGGACAATCCATGTTCACATCCTTCCTGATGAAAACGGACCTTTCAAAATAAAAGTTTGACCACAACTGTAAGGAGATCTCTGGTTCTGTGAGAGCACCTGAACACTTACAGAGTTTAGAACAGGGGTGGGCAACTCCAGGCCTCGAGGGCCGGTGTCCCTGCAGGTTTTAGATGTCCTTGAACCAACACAGCTGATTTAAATGGCTAAATTAGCTCCTCCCCATGTCCTGAAGTTCTCCAGAGGCCTGGCAACGAACGAATCATGTGATTCAAGTGTGTTGACCCGAGATGAGATCTAAAACCTGCAGAACACCGACCCTTGGCCTGAAATTGCCCACCCCTGGTTCAGAACCATGATGGGTGCAGCAGTTAGCCATGTTGGCGTCCTTACGCGAGGTTCTCTCTGATGTGGAAACTAAAGGAGTAAAGATGTTGGTAAACATTAGCTGATGTTTGTTGCTGCTTGATGAAAATAACAAGAACTGTTCAGCAGGATCATCATTCCACTGTATCCTGAAGTATAAGATCATACAGGATTGACTGCATGTTTTCGTTCCACCGTAATCCTGTAAGGTGAACACTGTGGATCCAGACTAAAGCTTAGATCCACTCCAGCTCCCCCATCAGTCCTGCCTGAAGGTTACAACATCTCTGTTTTACAGTTGATTCAAAGGAAATCTGTAAGTGTTGCTGGATTCAGTGACTTCAGTTCCAGGAGCCCAAAGAATGGCAGCTGATTACCAAGTAAAGTACTGGTCACATCAACACTGCATTGTTACCGTACTCTGTGTAGTTGTTAATAGTTCCACATGTTTTGGTTAAACGCTGTGTAGCATCGAACACTGAGAGAAGCTAAGCTTTGTCTAACTGTAATCTGAATGTTTTAGCAAAGTAATGCAGTATTTACTGCAGTATTTACTGCAGTATTTTGGTCCATGTTAGGTGTCACTGTTGGTTTGACGCCTGTTACCCAGGTCACGTGACTCAGATTGTTCCAGAGGCTCCATCGTTCTCTGCAGCCCCTCCAGCTTCCTCATCCTGTGGGCTGTGCTGTGTGCAGCAGAGCTCTCTCCCAGTCAGTGCCACAAACACAGACTATTCATCTAGAACAGGTGGAGAGATGTGTAAGCGTTCTTTACGTTAAATACAACCTTCGTTTTCATTTTATTCTAACAGTAATTTAGATCAGTGCTAACTGAAAACCAAGAGTGTATAAAACCACCAGGAGCATCTCCAGATGTGCTAAAATACTTTGGGGATTATAGGGAACCTGAGTTGTCCTCGTCCAGCTGCTCGTCCCACACAGCAGAGCTGTTCAGCAGTGACGCCTCCTCCTGTCCTGGTGGGATCGTTAGTCCATCCTCCAACATGCGGTCCAGACCTGCTCGGAGTCCAGCAGACGCCAAAGATATGAATGACATCAGGCCGTCCTCCCCCAGTGAGTGAAGGACATCCTGGTACGTGTTACTGTAATCCAGACATTGCACCAAAGTCCTCCTACTCTGTAAATACATCTGAATTTATTTTGGATTTCAGGTGTGTTTCCGATCAGTATCAGATCTAACCACGCAGTCAGGTAATAATGTGCAAACGACTGACCTCTGAAGGTGGCAGGGAGGAAACTCGCTCTCCCTGTTCCTCAAACATGATCTGCGCTGCGTGACAACGACACAGCTGTACAGAACACTGACGAGTTCATTTCATTCATTCTTATTCATTCTGTATCACAGCCAATCAGATGAACCAGATTTTAAAAAAAAAAACACAAAACAAACAAACGGTCAGGACAAATTTCTTTCAGGTACATAAACTATGAAGTAGTCAACAAAAAACCAAGTGCAATATGCACGACACAGACTCAGAGATGGAGCGAGCTTAACGGGCTCTTTCTCCTGTCAATCACAACAACTCTGTTATTATTTCATTAGCTGTCGTTTATTTGCCAAAGTCAGTTGTTGTTAACAGGGCTGCTGATCATTGCTTGTTAGAGCTGCATGCACAGCTTTGAGAACAGTGTTTAATAAGTGTTCATATTTATTTGGGACTTAGTTCTACCTCCTGGCTGTAGCTCAGGCGGTAGAGCAGGTCATCTGCTGATCGGACGGTTGGTGGTTCGATTCCTGGCTCCAACAGTCTGCATGCCTATAATGTAGAATGAGTCCATTTAGAAACAACTTAAAGTCTAATGCATTAAGGCAGTGATGGATTTACTGACAGTTTGAAGAGGATCACAGATGAACCTCAGCAGCTTCCATATCACAGCTTATGGACACTCAGCACAAAGCTGTTATTTTTCGTGTCTATTGTGCAGAACAAGAGTTTTCAGCACTTTCTGACAGTAGCTGACAGCAAACACAGAGAACCTGTTAAAAACTCAGCCGAGTGAGACGTCGTGTTTCAGTCGCTGTGGACACTGGTCATGAGGGGTTTCCTCGGCATCACTGTGCATCACACACAGGTGACTGAATCTGTGAGAAATCTGGAGCTACATGTGACCGATACAGACAAACGATTCGTGACAATGCTGCCAGCGTGTGGAGAGCTTCCCCACTGAGCAGGTGAGGAACATGATGATGATGATGATGGTGATCAGAGCTCTGGCACGTCTTCACCTCGGATGATCTGACGCAGTAGCGGCTGCTATGGCAAACACAGAGATGGCTGTCAGAGACCATCTCCTTCTCTTTGAAAGTTATCTAAGCTGCACACAAGCACAACATTCAAAGACGTGTTTGAAGCTGCTGCTGTGATCACAGGTGGACTTCAGCCCCGAGACAAGTGGAGGCAGTTCTCCAGTGTGAACATCTGATCAGCAGGAGCTATTGTTCACAGCACCGAGCGGATGCTGCTGAGGGAGATGCCGGACGTCTGGAAGCCTTTCAGCGAAGCAACAGATTTGAGAAAATAGTTTTGATCCGTGATGTCCCTCAGTCACCACATGGAGAAGCTGAAGCCGCCGTCTGTTTCCTGAATGGCCTGGTCAGGAGTCTCCAAGCATCTTTGAACACAAGATTCTTGGAATCTTTATCCGTGTCCGAATGGATCACTGCCCCCTCAGATCCAGTGACCTCACAGCAGCTGCTTTGGATCCTGGATCCTGTCGGGACATAAAGACAGGTGACACAAACCTTAAAGGTAAAGACTGAATTTAGTGGGAGTTTTTCGTCTAAAATTGTAATAAAGGCTCTTTGCTGTTGTTAATTTGTTTGGTCAGATCATCTGCAAAGTCAGAGTAACCTGTGACTCCTGGTGATGATGGAGGACTCTGCTGCTTCCTGTAAGAGGCAGAGGAAGGATGTCGATCCTGCTGATGCACCGAGCGCCTCTGGGTCTTCCTGCACTACTCCATGTGGCCACCGCAGTTTGGCAGCTCTGCATGGAGAGCTGCAGTGGAGCGAGTTCAGCTATGGTGGCATCATTTTACAAATGACTGACAGACTGCAATGCAGAACAGTTAGTGCACATTCCTGTTCATTGTGTGTGTGTGTGTGTGTGTGTGTGTGTGTGTGTGTGTGTGTGTGTGTGTGTGTGTGTGTGTGTGTGTGTGTGTGTGTGCGCGTGTGTTACTCACACAAACACACAGAGAGCAGACGACACAGAGGACACGCTAATCACGCTGCAGTAAATTTACTGCGATGGCTGTTTGCTCTGTACAGTCTCCCGTCTGAACAGGAAGTTCTGGTTTTTCATTGAATGTTCATTCTGTGACTCTTCTTGCAGCTGAGCTGAGCTGTACATTACTGAGGTGCAATTTCAGGATCACTTTGTGTATATTCTGCAAGTTCCTCAGGTGTTGAGATAAACGCAGATTTCAAAAAGAACACATGGTCTGTTATTTACATTTAACATATAACTGCAACATTGTTTAAAAAAAAGACTTGAACGGACTTGAAATTCAAAGATTCGGACTCGACTCTGACTTGAGGATAAAGACTTGAGACTTGGTCCCACCTCTGGAGCAACACATGGAAGATTAAATTAAATGATAAAACAGTTACAAACTGTGTTGCTGAATAATTGATGTTCATAAAAAATGAGCTCATTCCAAAGCTACCAAACACTGAGGATGAAACGGGTAAACCTTCACCTTCTCGGAGCAGCCCTCCACTCCACCAACGTCACAACACTGCAGCTGTTTGAGGCCTGAAACTGAACGTGTGTTTTTAGAGGACCTGTTATGATGGAAAATATCGAATGATTGCTCGAGACTTTTTACAATTAACCATGTTACTGATTTTGTTAAACATCCTGTAATCGTGCTCTAACAAGTTTAAAAATCATATACACTTTAAGGACACATTAGATAAAGTTGAGTTGAGCAGTTTTATAGTATAACGTGCATCTGTCTGCCCAGCATGTGTTAGAGCTCTGTAACTGAGTATTTCACCGTATTAGCTTGTGATTGGTGTCTATGTGGACCAGGGAGAGACGGCCTCGCTCCGAGTAGCTTCTTCTCACAGCACAGCCTGGTTCTACAATCTGTGAGAAGATCCCTGCAGCATCATGTCGATGCATGGAGGCCATCATTGTCCCCCTCTGAACACAGACACCAAATATCGCTGAACCATTGGATGGGTTTGATTTCTGATAGCTGACATGATGTGCTGTATGTTCCTCTCACAGACAAGTCAGAGCCATGCAACAGTCTGAGGATGTGCTGAGAGAGTGGAACGTTCACAGGTGTGTGATGGTGTTCAAAACGGCGCGCACCATCAACCACGCACTTTCAGCGTTTATCTGAAGAGTGACACTTTATTAGGAACACAGCACTCGAGTCCTGTGGAAGTGCCGGTTTGCAGATGTGCTGTTGTCAGGTTGGTATCACTGAGGCTGCAGGGACCTGTGTAAGCTGTGCCCCCCCACTCGATCCTCAGAGGGTTTGTAATGTGCTCCCCACCAGCTGCTCTGTGCAGGATGAGCGGAGCCAGCAGGGAGGCGTGTCTGTGCTCCTCTCCTGCTGTGGAGGAGCTGCTCGGGGTTTGTTTCTGCTTCATCGCTGTGTGGTCATGTGACCAGCTGAGCAGGGCCCTATTTCAGGAAGCCGGTTTAGAAAATTCAGAGTGAAAAACGATACTCAGGGTTGAGTAACCCCGAACTGTCCAACTCGGAATATTCTGTTTCAGAAAGGCTGATAACAAGTAGTTCAGTCAACGCGGAGTTGCTTTAACCCCAAGTTAAACGCGCACACGAGGATACATAAAGCCCTGATTAGTGGAGCACAGATTAAGCGAGTCACCATGGAGACGGAGGGAAAGAAGGCGCGGTCAATGTATCTTACAGCGCTTGAGGCCGAAATTCTGATGGCAGCATATGCCGATAACATGCAAATTCCGCGGAAAAAAAGTAACACAGCCTCAGCTGCAAAAGAAAGAGAGCATGCATGGCAAAACATAGCCGACAGAGTCAATGCGTGAGTGTTAATTTAAACATTGATCGAGGGATTTCCACCCATTTAACACGTTATTTTATTATATTTTATTTTATTTGTTATTTTATACATTTTATTTTGTGATGTGATGTGAGCGCAGGTGCAACCCAACAGGCCCCAAACGTTCCTGGCAGCAAGTAAAAATGAAATATAAAAATATAGTCCAAACAGGTAAGGTGTAATTGTATTATGAGCCATAGTGCTTGGTCTGTTTGTCCCATGTAAATCAATTGCAGTTAGAGGCTACATTAATTTCCCCTCTGTAAGCACTTATTGAAATTATCTGAGCACATTACAAGTACATATTTGCTTACTCTGTATGCTCAAATGTGGCCCGTTATAGCCAACAGAAAAAGAAGCGGAGGCCTGAAAAACAGGTGGGGGTCCTCCACCACCACCACTCACAGAGGCTGAGCACTTGGCTTCCACATTTGTGATAATGTTGGCAGCATCACATATGATCTTCACAGTGCAGAGAACACAATTAGCATCCATTACTATAATGAAATAATTTGTTAGTTTGAAATGCTACAGGGAACTATGTACCTGTACATTAATGCTGTGGAAAGACTTCCTGTTCACATTGCTCCTGATTGGAATGTGAGTGCCATCTGTACAGCCAATCACGCCTGGGAACCGTGAGAATAAATGTAAAATTTACGTAGTAGTTCAAGTATCACCACATCATGAATTAAGTTTTGGTCATCCTGATACCTGCAATTTTGTGGCATCCCTCTTTGATAAATCTTGTGGGTCTATGACCGGGGAACACCACAAACGAGTACAGGAGACGTTTCAGTGCAACTGTAACATTCCTGACTGCCCGACAGACGGTAGCCTTGGAAACGTGCTCAGCGTCACCAATATTATACAGAAAGCTCCCGTTTGCAAAAAACCGAAGTGCAATACAAATAATATGTAATGAACTGAGAGAATGTCCGCGATGTGTCACATGAGCAATATTAGGCCTGAGGATGTTATTCAAATAAATTATAGATTGTGCTGAAAAACGGTAACGTTCACACAGGAAATCATCAGGAAATGATAAAATGTCCAAACGTGCTCTGATCACTCTCTCCCGGCGGAGAGCTCTGCGGAGAATTTGGGCTTCAACATCTACTGGCTCTTCAAGGAAGGAGCACGCCATGTCTGACACTTCCTACAGTCAGGTTTCTGACAAAGAGGCGGAGACAGTCAGGGTTAGTTGAAGTAAACCTGCTAGGGGGCAATTAGATAAGCATGATGCTATGCCGTCCGACAGGTCTGCTGTGATTTCCACAGAAAGACCTCCCCCAGTTTCAGGTTACACTCACTTCTTTGGAAGCTGAAATCAAAGTTCAGAGACAAACTCAGTGTGAACACATCACAGCTCCTCACATTGAGAGAGCAGCAGCCCTGAAGCCCGTCTGACAGGCACCAGCGAGTGGAAGCGCTCCTTTCTCTGTCATCGTTTCGAGCTGAAAGGTGAGTGTGTCTGCCGTTTCTACCTGAAGCTCCTCGTCAGGCTCTGGCTTGGCCTTTGAGGGCGAGCGCCACAGAAGGTTTCCTTCCTGCGAGCCTGACGTCTGCTCTCTAGTATTTAGTATTTATTTATTTATTGTCATTGTCAAGAACAATGAAATTGCGTTTGGGGCTTCCATACAACCCAGAAAAAAGAAGAAAATAATAAATACCCCTTAAAACCCAAGTGTACATATTTAACCCAGTGTGACTCCAATGCAATAAGACAATCCTTAGCAATAATGTTCGTAGAAATTCAGACAAAGACCTGAGAAACATGACAAAATACAACAATGCAACCCATTCAATATTATTGTACTGTGAGATATGATATCAGATATGATAGTTATCTATTTAAGAAGAGGGGGGGGGGGGCAGGAGGGGGAAGAGAATAAAGATATGATGCACCAATGCAGACCAGTTCATTGCTATTAAGAAGTTGGATATGGTTATTGTCCGTGAGAGGGGGGCAGAGAGTTCAGGAGCCTCACAGCCTGTGGATACAGGCTGTTAATCGACATCGCTGGTGTCGATTAAAAGCAGCTGGAGGCCATCTTTGTAAACCTGCTGAGAACATCTGCAGGGTTTGCTCCTTCTTTCACACTTCATCATCAGCCAGCTGTGTGTGATCGCTTTGTCTTTAATCTGAGATCAGGTTCAAACCAGTTTGAGCTGCAGTGGCAGGAAACAGCTGAGGGCGGGGCATGCTGACATTCCCGACTCCTGATTGGTGTCGGGGGTGTCCACTGCTTCTGCGTTTTGTTTGTTTTGTGCAGGCCGAGTAAACGAGAACAGCCTGTGAAAGATAAGTCGTGTGCGAGTTGAGGCACCTTTAGGCTCCGCCTTGCTGGCGTCTGCTTTTTGAAGATCTCTGTGAGTTTGGGACTGACGGCCGTGGACGGGATTTAAAGTTCCTTCCATCCATCCTGTATCCCAGCTGACCCACAGCCGAACTGGGTGATGATCCTGACCAGTTTAAAGAACATTAATGCAAACTGACCACACAGAACACGTTACCATCACATACACATCATACAGACTCTGTATGAACCCATGTTGTTCGTGCAGCAACAGGAAGTAGTTTTTATTGCAGAGTTCATAGAGGTCATGCTTGAATATTTGTGTTCGTTTGGGGAGGCCTTTTGCTCCTCCCCTTTCACAAAGGATGCTCCAGTGTGTCCTCTGCTAAAGGAAGTAAAGGAAGCACTGAAGTGCCTTTAGTCCATAACATGTGGAGAATTCAGACAGCGCTGATGAGGGCAGATACTTCCAGGTCACGCCTCCTTCCTGAACTAAACCCCGCCTCTTTCTGTGCCTCTGTCATAGTCGTCCATGTGTTTGTGGTGCACTGATTTATTACTGGAGATGTTTGCTAACACTGACTGTGTTTCACGTCGGCGCTCTCACAGTGTAAAGCTGGATCTGCGTCATCGCTTTACACCCGCGTGCGCTCATTACCCATGATGCATCAGAGTCTGATCACAGTGTTTTCTGATGCTAGCAGGAAGCCGAGATGACGGAGCCGGACCTCGTCAACATCCTGGAAGACATAACAGATGAGGAATTCAAGACCTTCAAGTGGAACCTGAAGAAGGAGCGGTTTAGAGACATCGAGCCCATCAAAGTGACCCGGCTGTCGACGGCGGAGCGGTGCGACGCCGTGGATCTGATGGTGCAGAAGTATGACATGGACGGAGCCGTGCAGGTGATGGAGAGCATCTTTAAGAAGATCAACAGGAACGACCTGGTGAAGAAGCTGCGAAAGGTCATGGGTCAACCTGCAGGTCAGTGAGGCTGTGGGCAGGCGTGCACTTCCTTTAACCTGTTTGAGCGTTTGACATTCAGGTGACATCATCAGGGTCAGAGCAGCGTCACGCTGTGACAGGACGTGCAAACAGGAAGTGTGTGCAGAGTGTCTCTCTCCCTTTTAAGGTGCATTCAGAGCAAACAGCTGATGGAAGGAGCCGCCCGAGTCGGAGCTGCTGGATTGGATGTTCTCAGGAACTCTGAGGCTCCCGTGGTCGGAGGTCTTCGGCTTCACGCCGAGGCTCCCGTGGTCGGAGGTCTTCGGCTTCACGCCGAGGCTCCCGTGGTCGGAGGTCTTCGGCCTCACTCTGACCTCGGCATTAATCCGTCCTCCTCTCTCTCACAGGTCTTCCAGGTCCCGATCTGCCAAAGACCGCCGCCGACTCCTCGGCAGAGGAGAAGTTGGCGGCCGTTCGCTCTCAGTTTATCGACAGAGTGTCCGAACCCGTCCTGAGGAAGCTGCTGGATAAACTCCTGGAGCGCCGCGTCATCATCGATGATGAAATGGATTTAGGCGGAGTGAGGAGCAGGGCGGATAAAGCCCGACAGGTGATCGACGTGGTGCGCAAAAAAGGATCCCAGGGCAGCTCGGCTCTGATCGCCGCTCTCTGCGAGGTGGATCCGTGCCTTTCACGGGAGCTGCAGCTGATGTGACGCACTGCCAGATGTTCAGCACTCACAGGAGAGCAAATTAGGAATCATCTGTAACACCCAGAAGCAGCTGATACAGTTCAATGTTTAATCCTCCAATCCACTTACAGAAACACGAGCGCGAGGCTCATCTATTTGGTTTGGTTTTCACATCAAAGATTTTCACAGAGACGATTTTCTATGCGTCTTTATACAAACAAAGATGTTCAAACAGCAGAACATGTCAGAGTTTCAGCAGGTTTCAGGACTAAAGTGTCCCAGAAACAAGGCTTTGAGTCAAACCTGAACAGTCGGCTCTGTGACAACCTTCAGGATGGATGGAAACCAAGATCTCTGACTTCCAGTCTGAGAACAAAACAATCAGGAAAATGACTTTATTTGTAGAATTTTCATCGGACACTGATGTTAACGAGAAGTTTATTAGATTTTATGGGAACATTTTAGAGCTGATTAGAATAAAAGTCCAACAGATTAATGAGGATTTTGGCTGTTTTCATGTTGTTGAAGTCAAACATGTCAGAGAGCAGAGGGTCAGAGTTTCATGTTTCTTTCTGTAACTCTGATCAACGTGAAAATAAAAGATGAGTTTCCTGTCACTGTGTCTGCTTCAGTCTGTAAAGTAACCTTGAACATATTCAGTAACTGACAATCATTAGTGTGGATCATTGTGGGTTTCCACAAATGGATTTGTTACAGGCAGGAAGCTCTAATCTGTCCATCTTCATCTGTACGGGGCGATTGTGGCTCAAGAGTTGGGAGTTCGTCTTGTAATCGGAAGGTTGCCGATTCGAGCCTCCGCTCGGACAGTCTCGGTCGTTGTGTCCTTGGGCAAGACACTTCACCTGCCGCCTACTGGTGTTGGCCAGAGGGGCCGATGATATGGCAGCCTCGCCTCTGTCAGTCTGTCCCAGGGCAGCTGTGGCTACACCTGTAGCTGCCTCCACCAGTGTGTGAATGTGAGAGTGAATGAATAGTGGAATTGTAAAGTGCTTTGAGGGGTCCCGAAAAGCGCTATATAAATGCAATCCATCATTATTATTATCATTATTATCTTCTACGTCAGAGAATAAAGACAAAAGATTCAGTTCAAAATGTCCTACCAGGAGCAGACGTAGTCCTGGGGCACTTCCACAGGAGTCAAAACCACCAAACCCCCTAAATTAGAACGTTATAGTTGTGCTGATTGTTTAACACTGATGAGCTACAGAGTGGACTACAGCTCTTTGCTGATCCCTCCCATGTGACGTGAACCTTTTCAGATCATCTATGTGCTTAAAAACACTTTTCAATAATCAGTTTAATGTTTCAATTACATGAAACATGGACAACTTTCACTTTAAATATTAATCACAGTGATTAATATTTAAAGGCAACATAAGACACTGGAGTCGAGCTGTGATGTCATCAACTACACCGCGCGCTGCGTCCTCCCATCCTCCGAGTGCCGCACTCCTGACAGAGCTTTCAAGCATGAACTAACAAGCACGCAGGAACTTTGTGTACTTGTTAGTGAGAAGTGTGTGCTAGACACAGGAAACGTGTGCTACACACTTCCTGTTACATAGCCGTTTGACTTCCTGTTTCAGGGGAGAGGAAGAACAACTGCACGTTACAGAAGAAAAAGGAAGTGGACGAGCAGGTGAGTGTTCACGGTCTTCTTCTGCTGTCAGAGTGGGGCGGGGTCTGCTTCATTCTGTGGTGGAGGGTCCACCGGGTTTATCACACACACTGGACTCTGGAGCGCTCTAAAACTGGTGAACGTTAGCTCTTCCTGTGAGGTCATATCCTATTTTCAAAGACAGTCCTACACCTGTCAGTGCAGGTGAGCTGGTAGTACGAAAGTAATAACCTGAGTGAGATAAAGCAAACAAATCGCCAGCACGCCTTCAGGTAAAGACTGACCTGGATCATGCACGTTTCCAGTAATGCAGTCATGTGACTTCTTGTACATGGACAGGTGACCCAGGCAGGGGCGGAGCGTGGGGGTGGCTTACTGGGCTGCTGCCTGTGAGTGCGCTGTTGGAGAAATGGAGCCAGAGGAGAGCTGAAGTTTGACCAGGTACCAAAGCAAATCATTCGTACTGTACAAATAATGTAAATATGACGGTGCATCACGAAAGATTGATATCAAACTGATCACTTGACCCATATTATGTTACTCGCTCTTCCAGTGAATCAACAAATGGTGAAATGAAAAGCCGAACAACAACAATGCTGTTTCTTTAGAGTCTTAGCTCACATGTGTGTTTATTTCATATTTTCAGTTGTTTCCCTCCACGGCTAAATCAATCAGTAATGCACTGATATACAAGAATGGACATAAGGAGCTTCTTTCTTTTTTTTTTTCTTTTTTTTTTTTTTTTGTCTGTCCCGTTTGGCTCTTTTGCATCAGAATTGTTGTCTAAAGGCAAAGAAAGATGCCCA
This sequence comes from Aulonocara stuartgranti, assembly GCF_965226115.1. Lineage (NCBI taxonomy): Eukaryota > Metazoa > Chordata > Actinopteri > Cichliformes > Cichlidae > Aulonocara > Aulonocara stuartgranti. The sequence continues at coordinate 36,120,959 of NC_138960.1, forward strand.
ACGGATTTACTTTACCAAACTGACCATCCCAGCCTTGCCATAATGGTCCATTTGATTCACCTTTTATTGTTTATTTTATTTTCACTTACTGAATACGGGACAGACTTGACTGGGGGAAAGAAGGGGAGAAAGAAAGAGGGAAAGAGAAACAGCTGAGAAGAGGGACGGGGGAGAAGGGCAAAAGACAAAAACCAACAGAACGGGCAGAGAAAAAAAATGCATATATCGATCACCTGGATCACCTGCTGAGAAAGAAAAAAGAAAACAAGCAGAAGAGAACAAGAGTAATAGAATAAACAACATCACAATGATATATGGGAATATGACAGTAAATACTAAATATTAAACATTATTGTGCAGCACATAAGATCAACAGAACACAGTGTGCTTTGAGGTAGGAGCCAAAAAGGGTGTAGTTTGTGGGTGTGATCACCCGTGTGTACACCTGTGAGCATGGACGCGCTTGTTTTTTGTTTTTAAAAGGTTCCTTCATGTAATGATCTGCTAGAGGGTGTGGGGGGGCCACAGCCCCGTCCTCCAGGGCATGAAGCAGGTATGGAGGAGATCAAAACTCCAGACATCCAGAGGCCCCCAGAACACAAGAGACCAAGGAAGACCAACAGAGGGGCAGCTGCGCCACTGTCCCAGAAAGAGCTGAGGAGAGTCCCAGATGAGGGCTCACTCAGCAGCCGCGGAGCAGAAACCAGGGGGAGTTGCAGTGACGCGCCCGTGAGCTCCGCCGGCAGCCAGCCGCGCCTGAGTGACCGAGCCCCAGGCCGAGAGGCCGGGGGCACCCCGCCTCCGAAGTGGCCCGAGCGAGCCCCAGGCTCCAGGCCCCGATAAGCGGCCGCCAAGGACTGAGCCGGTGTGTACCTGGACGCCCATCCCCGGACACAAAGAACCACCAACGCACCGATGTCTGAGGGGGTCCGCCACTGGCAGGGGAAGTGGTGGTGGGAGATAGGCCTCCAAACCTTGGAGGGCCTGAGATGTCCACAGAGAGGTGGCGTCTGACACCCAACCTGACATATAGACACAGACATACAGGCACACACAGACACAAACATCCATTCCCACCCTCATGCTCTCATATGCACTTACTCCACACTCAACCAACGTGGAGACAGATATAAAGAGACGTTGTACACACGATCACACTCCCCAAGCGTACTCTACAAACCGGGTCTAGGTGCCCCCGCCCCTGGAGGGGGGAACTGCACCCAGACCCAGGTGGTGTTTCCCTTTTCCCTGCGGTGGGGGGAGGCAGACCACCCCGACTCCGCAGCAGCAGGAAGGCTCCACACTCCAGACCGCAGTCGGACGGCCAACTCCTCCTCCTAGCCCCCCCGCTCCAGCAGGTCGCAGAGAACGGGGGTGAGAGAAGACTCCGAACCTCCCTCCACCCGCTCATTGTAGTGTTGATGCATGTGTGTTCTAAGGTGCATTTAAAACCCAGGAGGGCTTGGAGCTACCTGCCAGAGAGCAGCAGGTAAGCGCATGGTCCCTCCTGCTAGCCCTCAATGTCTACGTGTATTTAAAATTGAGAGGTGGGCAACGATGCCAGGGGTGGGGTGTACACCCTGATGGTAATTTGGACTCCGTGTATCGTGCCCACCCCCAAGATCCTATATGTATGTGTAATGAGAGTGTGAGTAATGTGAATGTCTAAGTTGTGGGATAAAATTGAGGCAGAGGCAGCCAGAAGGGGACAGAGGGGGGGGGTAGCCTCCTCTGCACCCTGGTGACATACCCCTACTCCAAGGCCCTGCATGTGTGGGTGGTTGTGGTGGAGCGGGAAGAGGGAGGCAGCTGGAGATGGGGAGGGAAGGAAGGGAGGGGCAAGTGACCCCTCCCTGGGGCCAGCTCCCCCGCTGACCCCAGTAGGCACCCCCATACTCCGCGACCCACCAGGGAAAGGGGGCCCAGGCCCATCCAGACCGGGCCCAGTGCAGCAGCGCCACCCGGCCCCACAGAGCCCGGGACAGTCCACCCAACCCCACCACAGAGAAAACTGCACCCACCCCACCATCCACTCATCTTCCAGACTACATAAGACAATAAACACCCAGGCTGAGATCTTCCTCCACCTCTCCTGTATCTCCCCCTCCTGCAAGGAGCTTCTTTCAAAGAAAAAACTCTGGTAGTGTTTTACATATTAAGCTTTGTATGTTGTTCAGTATATTTCTATGCAAAACAAGAGGAATTTCAATACACAGCCGTATATTCACAGTTGAAACCAGATATTTACACTTTATGGAAAACACAAGAACATTTTTTTACTGTACAACATCATTTAGAGTAAACTTGTTTTGTTTTGGATAAATAAATATTGAAACATCTTTTGAATTAGTTAAATGTCAGAATAAAGAGAGACAGAGCTTCTATTTTTATCACTTTCATCAAATGTAGGAGTACATATACACTAAGTTTATTGTTAATTAATATGAAAACTCCAGACGATTCCATTCTGAGCTGAAGAAGCTTCTGATTGGTTCGTAGAGTCCATGTGAGTAAACTGGTGGCACAGCTGTGGATGCATATAAGGCAAAACACAGAGCCTGTTTCTGTGACATGGGAACATCAAGAGATGTCAACCAAAACACCAGGAACAGAACTGTGGAGCTCCATAAGTGTGGCTCAGTTTGAATACAATTTGGTGCCATTTGCAATTAAGAAATACAGACGATTTCTCTCTTTACTCTCCGTCACTACTCAAGGTACAAGGTTCTTTATTTGTCACATGCATAGTTATACAAGTATAACACACAGTGAAATGTAGCCTGACACGCTCCTCGACATGTGTATATATATATATATATATATATATAAAACACCCAGCACGCCCCTGCGGGCGGTTTATCCTTCAAGCTCGGGTCCTCTACCAGAGGCCTGGGAGCTTGAGGGTCCTGCGCAGTATCTTAGCTGTTCCCAGGACTGCGCTCTTCTGGACAGAGATCTCCGATGTTGTTCCTGGGATCTGCTGGAGCCACTCGCCTAGCTTGGGAGTCACCGCACCTAGTGCTCCGATTACCACGGGGACCACCGTTACCTTCACCCTCCACATCCTCTCGAGCTCTTCTCTGAGCCCTTGGTATTTCTCCAGCTTCTCGTGTTCCTTCTTCCTGATATTGCTGTCATTCGGAACCGCTACATCGATCACTACGGCCATCTTCTTCTGTTTGTCTACCACCACTATGTCCGGTTGGTTAGCCACCACCATTTTGTCCGTCTGTATCTGGAAGTCCCACAGGATCTTAGCTCGGTCATTCTCCACCACCCTTGGGGGCATCTCCCATTTTGACCTCGGGACTTCCAGGTTATACTCGGCACAGATGTTCCTGTACACTATGCCGGCCACTTGGTTATGGCGTTCCATGTATGCCTTGCCTGCTAGCATCTTGCACCCTGCTGTTATGTGCTGGATTGTCTCTGGGGCATCTTTACACAGCCTGCACCTGGGGTCTTGCCTGGTGTGATAGACCCCAGCCTCTATGGATCTTGTGCTCAGAGCTTGTTCTTGTGCTGCCATGATTAGTGCCTCTGTGCTGTCTTTCAGTCCAGCTTTGTCCAGCCACTGGTAGGATTTCTGGATATCAGCCACCTCCTCTATCTGCCGGTGGTACATACCGTGCAGGGGCCTGTCCTTCCATGATGGTTCCTCGTCTCCCTCCTCTTTCTTGGGTTTCTGCTGCCTGAGGTATTCACTGAGCACTCGGTCAGTTGGGGCCATCTTCCTAATGTATTCTTGGATGTTCGTTGTCTCATCCTGGACTGTGGTGCTGACACTCACCAGTCCCCGGCCCCCTTCCTTCCGCTTAGCGTACAGCCTCAGGGTGCTGGACTTGGGGTGAAACCCTCCATGCATGGTAAGGAGCTTTCTTGTCTTTATGTCAGTGGCTTCTATCTCCTCCTTTGGCCAGCCTATTACCCCAGCAGGGTACCTGATCACGGGCAGGGCGTACGTGTTGATGGCCCGGATCTTGTTCTTACCATTCAGCTGACTCCTCAGGACTTGCCTGACCCTCTGCAGGTACTTGGTGGTTGCAGCTTTTCTAGCGGCCTCTTCATGGTTCCCATTCGCCTGCGGTATCCCCAGGTACTTGTAACTGTCCTCTATGTCTGCAATGTTGCCTTCTGGTAGTTCAATCCCCTCAGTTCTGACTACCTTCCCTCTCTTTGTTACTATCCGACTACACTTCTCCAGTCCGAACGACATTCCAATGTCATTGCTGTATAGCCTGGTAGTGTGGATCAGTGAATCGATGTCTCGTTCACTCTTGGCATACAGCTTGATGTCATCCATGTACAGGAGGTGGCTGACAACTGCTCCGTTCCGTAGTCGGTATCCGTAGCCAGTCTTGTTAATGATCTCACTGAGGGGGTTCAGGCCTATGCAGAACAGCAGTGGGGACAGAGCATCTCCTTGGTAGATCCCGCACTTGATGGTGACTTGTGCTATGGGCTTGGAGTTGGCCTCTAGTGTTGTACGCCACATCCCCATTGAGTTCCTGATGAAGGCTCTTAGGGTCCCATTGATCTTGTACAATTCTAGGCATTCCAGTATCCAGCTGTGGGGCATTGAGTCATAGGCCTTCTTGTAATCAATCCAGGCAGTGCACAGGTTGGTCAGTCTGGTCTTGCAGTCTCGGCTGATTGTTCTGTCTACCAGTAGCTGGTGTTTTGCGCCTCTGGTATTCTTGCCAATTCCTTTCTGTGTCCCGCTCATGTATTGACCCATGTGCCTGTTCATCTTAGCCGATATGATGCCTGACAGGAGCTTCCATGTAGTACTGTGGCAGGTTATTGGTCAGTAGTTGGAGGGGACCGGTCCCTTCTTGGGGTCCTTGGGGATCAGGACCGTCCGGCCTTCAGTTAGCCATTCCGGGTGTCTCTCGTTAACTAGCAGCTGGTTCATTTGTGCTGCCAGACGCTCGTGGAGTGCAGTCAGCTTCTTCAGCCAGTAGGCGTGAACCATGTCGGGCCCTGGTGCTGTCCAACTCTTCATACTGGAGACCCTTTCTTGGATATCTGCCACTGTGATGGTTACTGGACCCTGTTCAGGGAGGTCGCTGTGGTCAGCCCTCAGATCCTCTAGCCACTGAGCATTGCCGTTATGGGTTGCATCCTTCTCCCATATGCTCTTCCAGTATTGCTCCGTCTCCAGCCTTGGTGGTGCTGTTCTCTTATTGTTCCCTTGCCACTGAGAGTACACCTTTGCTGGTTCTGTGGAGAACAGCTGGTTTATTCTCCTGCCTTCTATCTCTCTGGTGTACCTCCTCAAGCGGCTGGCCAAGGCTATGAGTCTTTGCTTGGCAGTTTCCAAGGCCTCAGGTATGGACAGCTTGCTGTATTTCTTAGGCACCTTATTTGTCGCACCTTTCTGCAACTCCGTTAGTTGGTTAACCTCCCTCCGTGCTACTTTGATCTTGCCCTCTAGCCTCCTTCTCCATGGAGGGTACTGCCCCTTGTCGCTGTTCAACTTGTAGCCAAGCATCTCACTGATCACTGTTGCCGTATTGTAGATCAGCTTGTTAGTGTCGGTAATCGTGGTTGTAGGTATTATACATATGTATAATATACATATACATATATACATATACATACATATACATACAGGTATATACATATACATATATACATATACATACATATACATACAGGTATATATATATATATATATATATATATATATATATATATATATATATATATATATATATATATATATATATATACACACATATATATATATATATATACACATATATATATATATATATATATATTGGGTGAATGTGCAGTAGTAGCAGCAAGCAGGTGAATTCTGTACATTAATCTGAATAGGCATCTGACTATTTTACAGGGTAGACAATATAAACATATTTAAAATTAATAAAGGAATTTGAAATGTACATTGTGCCTGGGTTTACTACTCCTTCTGCCGCCACTCCCGGCTCGAGCAGCCCCCCGCGCGGCTCCTCTTCCTCCAGCCGGAACAGACCCTCGTGCGCCTCGCCTGCCGCCTCCGGTTGGAGCGGCTCATCCACCGCTCCCGGCAGGAGCAGCCCTTCACCCGGCTGTTCCCCCTTCTCCGGCAGGCGCAGATCCCCGCGCGCCTCGTCTGCCACCTCCAGCTGCTGAGGTGCTTCACGTGGCTCCTCCACCGCTTCACTGTCCTCGGGACACACCTGTGGGGGTGGCGCCCAGGCCCAGAGCAGCGCACCTCCGCTGCCTGCTCCCGCTGGGTGGCCGCCATTTCGGCCACCCTCTGGGCCAGCTCCTCCATTCCCTGGCTCCAATACGGACCCGCCGTGCTTCCTCCTGGGTTTCGGCACCAATGTGGCGAGAATAAGGCACGGCAGGACCACGGAGTATCATTCAGAGCCATCTTTATTTACATCTCACCACAACACCCCCAAACCCCTGAGTCCCCGTGTTTTTAACTAGGCAGGCGTGATTAAGGATTCCGTGCAGGTGCGTCCGCCCTCCCTGCACGGCACCGCAGACCACGCCCCACCACACACTATCTGGCTGTAGCTCAGGTGGCAGAGCAGGTCAGCCACTAATCAGAAGGTCGGTGGTTCGATCCAAGGCTGCCTCCTGGCTGCGTGCCAAATATCCTTGGGCAAGATACTAACCCCATGTTTGCCTACTGGTGGTGGTCAGAGGGCCCGGTGGCGCCAGTGTCCGGCAGCCTCGCCTCTGTCAGTGCGCCCCAGGGCGGCTGTGGCTACAACGTAGCTGCCATCACCAGTGTGTGTGAATGGGTGAATGACTTAATGTAGTGTGAAGCGCTTTGGGGTCCTTAGGGACTGAGTAAAAGCGCTATACAAATGCAGGCCATTTACCATTTACTATCTCTACTTTCAAGATTAGGCTTAAAACTTTCCTTTTTGCTAAAGCATATACAGTGGGGCAAAAAAGTATTTAGTCAGCCACCGATTGTGCAAGTTCCCCCACTTAAAATGATGACAGAGGTCAGTAATGCACCAGAGGTACACTTCAACTGTGAGAGACAGAATGTGAAAAAAAAATCCATGAATTCACATGGTAGGATTTGTAAAGAATTTATTCGTAAATCAGGGTGGAAAATAAGTATTTGGTCACCTCAAACAAGGAAAATCTCTGGCTCTCACAGACCTGTAACGTCTTCTGTAAGAAGCTTTTCTGTCCCCCACTCGTTACCTGTATGAATGGCACCTGTTTGAACTCATCATCTGTATAAAAGACACCTGTCCACAGCCTCAAACAGTCAGACTCCAAACTCCGCCATGGCCAAGACCAAAGAGCTTTCGAAGGACACCAGGAAAAGTATTGTAGACCTGCACCAGACTGGGAAGAGTGACTCTACAATAGGCAAGCAGCTTGGTGTGAAAAAATCAACTGTGGGAGCAATCATCAGAAAATGGAAGACATACAAGACCACTGATAATCTCCCTCGATCTGGGGCTCCACGCAAGATCTCATCCCGTGGGGTCAAAATGATCATGAGAACGGTGAGCAAAGATCCCAGAACCACACGGGGGGACCTGGTGAATGACCTGCAGAGAGCTGGGACCAAAGTAACAAAGGTCACCATCAGTAACACACTACAACGGCAGGGAATCAAATCCCGCAGTGCCAGACGTGTTCCGCTGCTGAAGCCAGTGCATGTCCAGGCCCGTCTGAAGTTTGCCAGAGAGCACATGGATGATACAGCAGAGGATTGGGAGAATGTCATGTGGTCAGATGAAACCAAAGTAGAACTTTTTGGTATAAACTCAACTCGTCGTGTTTGGAGGACGAAGAATACTGAGTTGCATCCCAAGAACACCATACCTACTGTGAAGCATGGGGGTGGAAACATCATGCTATGGGGCTGTTTTTCTGCCAAGGGGACAGGACGACTGATCCGTGTTAAGGACAGAATGAATGGGGCCATGTATCGTGAGATTTTGAGCCAAAACCTCCTTCCATCAGTGAGAACTTTGAAGATGAAACGAGGCTGGGTCTTCCAACATGACAATGATCCAAAACACACCGCCCGGGCAACAAAGGAGTGGCTCCGTAAGAAGCATTTGAAAGTCCTGGAGTGGCCTAGCCAGTCTCCAGACCTCAACCCCATAGAAAATCTGTGGCGGGAGTTGAAAGTCCGTGTTGCTCGGCGACAGCCCCAATACATCACTGCTCTCGAGAAGTTCTGCATGGAGGAATGGGCCAAAATACCAGCTACTGTGTGTGCAAACCTGGTAAAGACCTATAGTAAACGTTTGACCTCTGTTATTGCCAACAAAGGTTATGTTACAAAGTATTGAGTTGTATTTTTGTTATTGACCAAATACTTATTTTCCACCCTGATTTACCAATAAATTCTTTACAAATCCTACCATGTGAATTCATGGATTTTTTTTTCACATTCTGTCTCTCACAGTTGAAGTGTACCTCTGGTGCAGATTACTGACCTCTGTCATCATTTTAAGTGGGGGAACTTGCACAATCGGTGGCTGACTAAATACTTTTTTGCCCCACTGTAGTTAGGGCTGGACCAGGTGACCCTGAATCCTCCCTTAGTTATGCTGCAATAGATGTAGGCTGCCGGGGGATTCCCATGATGCATTGAGTTTTTCCTTTCCAGTCACCTTTCTCACTCACTATGTATTAACAGACCTCTCTGCATTGAATCATATCTGTTACTAACCTCTGTGTCTCTTCCACAGCATGTCTTTTATCCTGTCTTCCTTCTCTCACTCCAACCAATCACAGCAGATGGCCCCGCCCCTCCCTGAGCCTGGTTCTGCCGGAGGTTTCTTCCTGTTAAAAGGGAGTTTTTCCTTCCCACTGTCGCCAAAGTGCTGCTCATAGGGGGTCATATGATTGTTGGGTTTTTCTCTGTATCTATGAAACGCCTTGAGGCGACTTTTGTTGTGATTTGGCGCTATATAAATAAAATTGAATTGAATTGAATTGAAATTGAATAGATAAATGTAAAGTCAGGTGTTCTTGGGCTGAGGATGACATCATGCACCCTGAGGTCACCTAAGGTCACCTGAGATCACCTGAGGTCAGCGTTCACACGGGGTCAGACGTCTGCTTTGGCGATACAGCTGAACACTGCCCCAAAACTCTGACCAAAGCTTACAGTTCCCACCCATCAGGTGAAAGCCAAAGAGTGCAGGGTCTGTTTTTATGAATGACAGACGTATGAACTCATTTTCCGACTCTGGTGCCACCATCGAAGGATTCCCTGGCCTGCTGGAGCAACCTGAGGATCTCTGGCAGTGGGCTGCGGCTCCTCCCGCAGTGTGAGCTCAGTGTGTTTGAATTATTAATTATATCAATAACTTAATTGTATAGACCCATTAGAGTGTAGTTCAGGATTAGATGCTGTAACTGAGTTCAGAACAGCAGCTGCTGAAGCTCATTGGGATCTGTTTCCTGTCGGGCTCGTGGATGGACGGAGCAGGAAGCTCCTGCTCAGATGTGATGCAGAGGATGAGCTGCAACCAGAACTCAGAACCAGAAACTTAAACCCATCAAACACTGATTCCTCCTTTGGGGACCAAAGTCCACCCAGCAGGTACAGATGCCACAGGTAAGCAGAGTGTCGGTGACCGCCTGCATGAAGCTCCTAAATGTACATGTTGTCATCTTTTCTAGAAACCTACCAGACTGCAGTCACTCATACGTTTGACTCAAGTCACCTGAAATCCACCTCAGGCGAGATCAGCGATACAAAGGCAGAACTCTGGACTGTACATTTGACCTGAGATGATTCCACTTCTCGGGACTGTAAACCTGCACGTTAACCCTTAAATACCCAAACCATCGCTTACACCAGGGGTGGGCAATTCCAGGCCCCGAGGGCCGGTGTCCTGCAGGTTTTAGATCTCATCTTGGGTCAACACACCTGAATCACATGATTAGTTCGTTACCAGGCTTCTGGAGAACTTCAGGACATGGTGAGGAGCTAATTTAGCCATTTAAATCAGCTGTGTTGGTTCAAGGACATCTAACACCTGCAGGGACACCGGCCCTCGAGGCCTGGAGTTGCCCACCACTGACTTACACTGTCAGCTCAGCAGGGTGCTGCTGTTAAAACATAACCAGTGTGTTTCTGTCTCAGCTGATTAAACACTGTTGTAATTCCCAGTCTGGCCTGATTGTGGCAGTGTTGTCTCAAAGATACAGCTCTGATCAAGCTGAACCTGTAGATGATAATGAGGAGTTAGTCCAGCTCAGTGGATCTTCTGCAGTTTCATCATCCATGAAAACTCCCGTCACCTTCAGTGGGAATCACCTGGATGCTGCCAGGCAGCCCATCTCACAGGTGTGACTGCCTCTCTGTGGCCTCTGGTTTCATACAGTGAACTTCAGGTGAGACCTCTGGTCCATCTGTGATGATGTTAGATTACATCTGTGCTCAAAGCTTCACTGTTAGCTAGAGTCAGACCGACAACCATCAGAAGGTGATTCGTGCTGCAGCGCTCTGTGACCAGCACATTATACCAGGACCATAAATGGTCACGTGGGTTTGCTCCTAAGCAGCTGTGAGAGATGCTGCAGCTGTGAGTGCTTAGGTCAGCTGATCAGCAGCTGTTCCAGAGGTTTGGGCACCTCCTCCTACCACTCAGGTTGTCTGCCTCGCTAATGGCTCTTTCTCAGTTTAGTTTTCATTTGTCAGCCGTGTGATTCTGTCAGCACGTTGTTTCTCATCATGTCCTGTCTCTACTTTGTACAAACTCTGGTGGAAAACACGAGGCTGGGGAACAGGAATGTCACGGTCCGCAGTCCTCGCCGGGTGATCTGCCATGGTCGTGTGGTCCCATGGTCCATGTTTCCTCGTTTGTGTGTGTGCGTGTTTTTTGGTGTTCTGGTTTCTCTGTGAGTCCAGGCCCGGACAGTGGTGTCCCTGCCGTGGGGATTCGCTTGAAGCATAATCACACACCTGCAGCAGTTCAGCCTCACCTCCGGAGCTTCTTAGCAACGTGGCTGAGCTCCGTCGACGCTGTTTCACTGTGACAGAATCGTCAGTTTGCTCTGAAAACTAAGTCTTACAAAGTGTTTGTGTGGTCGCTGGTGGGAATCCTAACGACTGCTTCTGTGGTTTCCTGCAGGATTATGGAGACGAGGGAACGGAGTGAGCGCACTGTAGATACTGAGCAAGGGGAGTGAAACATGGACCACCGACACAACAGGAAGACGCTGCACAGGTGTCAGGGACATACATCCTCACCTGGAGCACGCTCAGAAGACTTTCTGCACTGTAAACAAACACTGTTTTCATTCTAAGAGTCCTGTGTTTGGGTCCTGCATCCACATATCTGACAGGGAAAGTCCTCCAAAGGTCTTCAGTTCATCAGGAATTAGAGCACCTTCATCTGGAAAACAACTCGAGCTTCGAGCCGGACCACTTGTTTCAGTTTGAATCTGAATTCAAAATAATTCAAACAGATTCATCAACATTTACATTCTCAGTGTAACTGAACATTATCGACCACAAAAACATGGATGTCCTCACTTCTCCTGAGAGGCCTCAGCTCCACAGCTCAGACCAAGACGGCCGGAACATTCCGGACCTGAAGTTCAGACTTCCACATCAAAGGAAAACTTTTCTAAAGCTCAAAGCGCTGCTCTGTTTTATGAGCGAAGCTCCTGGAGTGAAACGAGCTGAGGAAACAAAGCCTCCAACAGACGAATCTGAACTCAGCCTTATTTAAACAGCCTCAACAATGTATGGTTGACCTACAATAACACATACAGAGAAAAACCCAACAATCATATGACCCCCTATGAGCAGCACTTTGGCGACAGTGGGAAGGAAAAACTCTGTTTAACAGGAAGAAACCTCCGGCAGAACCAGGCTCAGGGAGGGGCGGGGCTATCTGCTGTGATTGGTTGGGGTGAGAGAAGGAAGACAGGATAAAAGACACCCAGTGCATCATGGGAATCCCCCAGCAGCCTACACCTATTACAGAGAGGCGTATTAACACACAGTGAGTGAGCTCTGTTATATTTTTTATAACAGTTTTAACACTCGGTTTTGGTTTTCACTTCTGTTTACTTCATGGTAATAAAAACTCTCAGACTACATTTAATACAACAATGATTTAATAAGCAGTCTGTTTAAGTAGAACCTTTACTTTGAAAGGCAGAGCAAACAGGAAATGAACATGGGTCTCTGTTTCACACAGTCTGAGGCACAGCACATCCTTATAGACGGTTTCAGCATTTCTGCTACATTTAAATCTTTTTACATGGTTCCTTAGTTTCTTCAAAGGTTTGGCTCCTCCTCCTCGTCACCATCATCATCATCCTCACTGGTGCTAACATAAGCACCAAACTGTGTCACAAACCAGACTTCAATAATCAGATATTCATCAGCTTCATGTACCACATAAACATTTCTTCGATGTTGGTCGAGCTGGATCTCAGTCACCTGATCTGAAGCTGATCCAATCAGGCGCTGCCGTTGGCTCACAGTCCTGCTGGAGCTTCTTCTGGTGCTGTGCAGCTGTTAGTGCCTCTGACAGCTGCTGGCTTCCTGTCTGTTCACTGGGCTGTTCCTGTGAATCCTCCTTAAATGCTTTGCTTCATCATTTCAGGCCAGCTTAGTCTGATGCAGGTCCAGGATGTCTTTTGCTCAGATTAACATAAAGGCTGGAAGGAAACTTCCAGAGTAAAAAAGTGAGAGAATGCCTTATTTACAGTCAGCTGGAGGTCGGTCTTCCTGGAGTCCTTTGGCTGAATGTTATTGTGACCATGAGAAACTCAAAGTTTAAACAGCCAACAAAGCCTTAAAAGTAACACTCAGAGAATTTTGGTGGTGAAATTTACGTCCCCATAAAAATCCACCCACACAAAGTCAGTGTCCTTCAGAGTCTCAGTGTGGAGCACAGCAGCAGCTGGTGGACACCACAGGAACTGCAGCTCCATGGCTGGACCAGATAACACCTCCCATCAGTTTTGTTTCTGGCTGAATAGAAATCCCAGTATGACCCCAACTGCTCCCAGTACGACCAGTCCACACACTGTCCTCAGGGACCAGAAGCTGTCAGTGGGTCTGGACTCATACAGCTCCACAAAAGCATCCTGGGAAAAAAGACAAACAGGAAACACTTCATTTGTCGTATTTGTTTTTTGACAGATCAGAACAGTGTGTACTTTCATTCAGCTTCATTTACACAGCCTCAGTAACACATACAGACAGAAACCAGCAGCTGATCACTCAGTGACAATCAGCCCAACGTTTGATGGTGTGATCAGTCTGCCATGACTCATGTAGGCAAACTGGTCACTGTGGACATCAACGCTCTCCAACATCAGCGTCACATGACTCAGACCTGTGGTCTAGACACACACGCAAACACACACACAAACACACACACACGCAAAGACACACACACGCAAAGACACACACACGCAAAGACACACACAAACACACACACACGCAAAGACACACACACGCAAAGACACAAAGCCGGTGCTGCTGCTTCATATTGTGTGAAAGCAGTCGAGTGTTAACGAGGGAGTGTTGGGTTATTCCCCTGCATGCTGTGTGTGTGTGTGTGTGTGTGTGTGTGTGTGTGTGTGTGTGTGTGTGTGTGTGATATGAAGATTAGGGGAGAACCCTCCTGTGAGCACTTCCTGTAGCTGCACTCGGGCCTCCAGCTGAGCTGCTGACAAACACCAGCGGCCTTCAGCCTGACAGGAAGCTGACCGCCGCCTTTAAAGAAGCTTCACACCACAGAAGAAGAGCACATGCACAGGCTGGATGATTGACAGCTCACCTTTACCCTGACATCCTGTCCAATGGGCTGAAGCAGCTCCAGACTCAGTGGACTCAGTGAGAGTCCAGGTTAAAAGCTTTCCGTGTCAGACGTTTATACTGAAATGTAATTTAAAGATCGACTGTAACTGTACACAGGTGTTTGGAGGCAGCAGAGGAGACCTCAGACATCTGCCTCCCACCTCCAACTTCCCAAACCAGGTGTGCCCCAGTCCTCCTCCTCTCCTCTGCATACCTGAAACACCTGAAGGCGTCCACGAGGCGTCCTGCTCAGGTGCCGGCTTGAGTCTGGAGCTCCACCTTCTTGGTCGCTCTGTTAGTACAGTAACCTCACAGCAGCCATGTTATCAGTCACATGATGTTAAATAAAAATGCTCCAGCAGCACAGACACGGTGCAGAGGTCCAGCTCAGGTGAAGCTAGCAGACAGCTAGCACCGTCCACCTGTCAGTCACAGAGGCCACGCCCCTAATCACTCAAAGCCTTAACAGAGTTTAAAGAGGTGACATTCTGTGTACGAGGCTGTAACCACATTTATTTGAACACGGAGTCTGAGGGACTGACTCACTGCTGCCTCTGCTGGACGTCGGAGGAGTTGCAGGCTTTGCAGAGTTCGCTTATTTCTTCAGGCCTGCAGGCCGATGAGGGCCAACACCAGTCCTCAGCATGGAGTCAGCGGGACTCTGGCAAAGAAGTGAGCAGTCCGGCTTCGGCCTGATTCCCACCCCGCTGGCATGATGAGTCACATGTGGGGGCGGGGTTTACCTGCACAGACACCTGGGAGTTATTTGACCCTGAAGTCTGAGCTCGATAAGGCCTTCAGAGATCAGATGTTAGCGAGATGACTCAACTGCTTCAGTCAGTACTGTCCTCAGAGAACGGCTCACACAGCTGCAGGAAGGCCAGGCGTGATGGGCTGACCCCGTGTTTCACATTTGGGTGCTCTCAGGGCTCGAAAAAGCCACCATCCTCCAGCAAGACAACATCAGAGAGAGAAACCACCGCGCTGCGCTGAGCGCCACGATGGAAAGTTTGACTGCAGAATTCTGAGAAAGCAGCACAGCTCACCACTGCCTGTGTTCTTAGAGATCTCTGCACACACACACACATCTGTGTGTGTGTGTGTGTGTGTGTGTGTGTGTGTGTGTGTGTGTGTGTGTGTGTGTGTGTGTGTGCTCCTTGCTGTGAGCAGGTTCTGAAGAAACGGTGTGTCAGCTGACCTGAAGCCTGAGGCGGAAACTCAACCACACTGATTACCTGGAAAGATATTTCTGGGTAATACCACACACACACACACACACACACACACACACACACACACACACACACACAGCCTCTCGTGTTATCAGGCAGTAGATATAACTGAAGGAAACCACAGCGACAGGAGAGAATATAATTAGAAAGTGAACTGTTTGGGCCTCAGGCTCTCTGCACCAGACTCCATTTTATTTTCGAGCGATTTTCAGGAGCTTTATGACCACACACTCACGCCACATACTGAAAACCTGCTGCATGGAAACCACACAAACCCATGGAACAGGCCTGCTGGTGGTGTGCAGTTTACTGATGAAGGACCACGAAGTGAAGATGATGATGGAGCCATTAATTAGTAGGGTGTTAGCAGATTGTTGGCTGGGAACTAGTGGGCCTTTAGTGGGTCATAGCGGGGTGTTAGCAGGGCGTTGGCAGGGCGTTGGCAGGGCATTAGCGGGCGCTAGCGAGTAATTAGTAGGGTGTTAGCAGGTTGTTGGCGGATCATTAGCACGGCGTTAACAGTGCATTAGTGGGTCATTAGTGGGCGTTAGCGAGTAATTAGTAGGGTGTTAGCAGGTTGTTGGCAGGGAGCTAGTGGGCCTTTAGTGGGTGATTAGTGGGGTGTTAGCAGGGCGTTAGCAGGGCATTAGCGGGCGCTAGCGAGTAATTAGTAGGGTGTTAGCAGGTTGTTGGCAGGGAGCTAGTGGGCCTTTAGTGGGTGATTAGCAGGGTGTTAGCAGGGCGTTAGCAGGGCACTAGCGGGCGCTAGCGAGTAATTAGTAGGGTGTTAGCAGGTTGTTGGCGGATCATTAGCACGCGTTAACAGTGCATTAGTGGGTCATTAGTGGGCGTTAGCGAGTAATTAGCGGGGTGTTACGAGGGTATTAGCAGATCATTAGCAGGGCCTTAGCGGATCGTTAGAGGTCATTAGCAGGGTTAGCAGGACGTTAGCGGGCCTCAGATGCTCCGTCACAAAATCACTGCCTGTCTCAAACCCAGGCTGTGCTCACAGACACGCCCCGTCCTGATGAGGTCACAGGGCCTTTCTTCTAGTCCTTATCAGGACCAACTCCGGGGCTCCCTCTGTAGGAGCACCACTTCTTGCTTCTCCAGGTTGACGAGGCACTCCCAGCACATTCTGGGTCTCCCTGGGGCTTCCTCCTCTCACACCTCACTGAGGAGGCGTGCTGCTCAGAGGCTCGTTTGCTGGGTTTCAGTTCTCCTGACCGATGTTTGGATGAATGAATGATTCAGGAGCTCTGAGTGATGCAGCGACCTCCTGGAGGTTTGGAGCAGAGCTGAGAGCGCAGCTCCCTCTGCAGGAGGGAGACGCTCGCTGCTCATTTCAACTTTCTCAGGTCACATGAGGATTATGTGTGTGTGTGTCTCAGTTTCAGTTTAACGGTTTTATCATCACACACACACACACACACACAGAGTCATGTTTTTATATCCTTGTGGGGACATCTTATTGACATAATGCTTTCCCCAGCTGCTTGCCGTATCCACCTAAAATGAACTCTAACCCTGAGCCTAGACCTGAGCCTGAGCTTAACTGTAGCTCTGACACTAAAACCACATTTTGAGTCTCAAAAATGTCTTCAAACTCGTGAGGATGTTGTTGGTCCCCACAGGTATAGTGCATGCCAATTTACTGTCCCCACCAAGATGTCTAAACATGTACACTCACACACACACAGAGGCCACAGAGTTTTAGGGATTTTCTACACTTTGCATATAATTTGCAATCAAACCAAAATACTCTGTGTGTGTGTGTGTGTGTGTGTGTGTGTGTGTGTGTGTGTGTGTGTGTGTGTGTGTGTCTGTTTGAAGGGTGAGGTCGGGACCAGGTTTAGGGTCCTCACAAACACCCCCATGTTCAGTGCTCATACACTCTCTGTGGCTCTGATATTGTCTGATTGATCTGATTCGTCGGACCTCCTGGTACGTTTGCAGCGATCTCCTCAGCTCTCTCACTCCTGCAGGTTCACCTCCTTCAAGGACGCCTCAAACATATCTGCGACTCCCTGAAGCACCAGAGCGTGCTCAGTCGATCCTGAACTCTGTCCTGGACTTCCTTCAACCACAGCCAGACCACAGTTAGCTTACATGAACTTCTTCAAGTACACTTGAACCTCATTAAACATTAAAAACTCTCAAGCACCTTTTCAGAACCCCCGAAAAAGCAGAGGAAGAACCAAAACCACCTCATCAATTGATGAGAAACAAGGAGTCCTGGAATTCCAGGAAAATTCAGGGGCTCTCAGCTGGAAGACAAGAGAGGAGTAGATGAGGAAACAGGAATGGAAGGATGCATGAGGAAGGACACAGCCAAGCAGGAAAGTCAACCACAAGGAAACAGAGAAAGGTTACAGCAAAGGAAACAAGGAAACATCAGCGGAGATAAGGACTCGGAGGGAAATCGTGCTCCTACCCATCCTCCGTTGTCATGGATCCATCTCCGGAGCGACGGCGAGTCCAGACTCTCCTCCATCCAGCTGGCAATATCGTCCATCTGACCTTCGTCGCCCGACTTGGCGGCCGCGGCGCTCAGAGCTCCGCCCAGCTCCATCATGGCGACGATGCGTCCCCAGTTCACGCCATCCCTGAACAGCTCCTCTCTGATAGCCGTCAGGTGGCGCCGGCGTGCAGCGCCACCGCCGTTCCCACGCAGTTGCAGCACCGTCACCTGCGCAGACAGCTCGTTGCCGTAAAGTCGCTCCAACTCATCGCCGGCGCTCCGCAGCACGGTCTGCAGGCAGGGTGGGGCCACAGGAGGGTCTAGGAGGAGATGATGATGCCATTACTCTGCGACATGTTTGAGGAAGCGGGTAACTAAGTGGACGTCTCCTCACCTGGACGCGGGGCTCTCTCGTCATTGGCCCGGCGCTGAGGCCAAGCCACGCCCCTGCCGAGCAGCTTGTAGCGCAGGAAGTCCTCCACCAGGTCCCGGCTGCTGTAGGCGGCGGCCATCGCCCCCCGCTGGCTCACCACCAGCACGTCATCCTCCTCAGCCAATGAGAACGCCTTTTGCAGTTGACAGTCACGTGCTGCAACTCCTCACACAAGTATCGATCGCTGATCAGCTGTGCTGTGACGTCAGCGCTTCAGACTCCGCCCACAGCGAGGACGGTCCGAGGATCGGGTTCAGACCGGTTCAGGCTCCACGCGGTGCTCTGTTACCGGCGGGCGGAGGTGCGCGCGCAGCCGCGGGGCGCGCCGCGAGGACGCGCTCTGAACACATTCAAGGTGATGGCGGCGCGACGGCGCGCGCTGCTTCTGATCAATAACCGATAATCAGTCCGCTCCCTTCACGATGCACGTGCTGCTCACACTCACGCGCAAACAGCGGGCACGCCCCTCCGGGATTCCCCCGCAGCTCTGCGAGGAGGAGGAGCTCTGCTCCGCGAGCGCGCACTTCCTCATTCTACGTCACTCGCATCTGCAGCTCCTCGCGCGTGGGTGCGGGCGTGCACGTGTAAAAATGTCGTGGTTTGTAAGTGAAACGTGATGTAAGAGCAACAAAAGCCGACTTTTCCAACACGTGACGTGTTTGTGACGATGATGAGAAACGTCAGTCTGAGCAGTGGCGGTCCTAGCCTGTTTGGCGCCCTGGGCGAACACTTCCTCCGGCGCCCCCTCCCCCCCTCCACCCACACACACACACACACACACACACACATTATGGATTATACATTAACATAAAACTTGTTGGACCCACACTGAATTTCACCAGAGAAGCACACACATACATGAAGAGGGAGAGAGTATGCATACTATGCAAACGGCTACCAAACAGCCATCATAATTCGCCGTACAATGAGAACAGGACAAATAAAGAATTGACAATGACTAATTAATATTGTGCTGAACACACGCTCTTTTCTGGAATATTCTCACTAATTTTCTTGATATTTATTTATAATCACCTCTGTTAGTCCTTGCTATTTATAATTGAGTGATCTGTATATATTAGTGCTGTTTCTTAAACGTGTAAAATCTGTAACATCATGTATTGTTTGGAGTTTAGTCTGTTACCGTTACTATTTTTACCATTTCTTCTTGGAGCAACTGTAACCCACATAATGTCTTTAAGGGTTAATAAAGTATTCTGATTCTGATTGGTTCAGGATGACCTGCCATTATCCAATCACACATCTGCTTACCTGCATCTGTTGCTCGTTTCTCCTCCTCTTCTTTTCTCTTTTTTCTAAGCTGAGCACCTGATGGCTTTGAACTTTTCTTGTCCATCTTCCATTGGTTTTAGTTTTGCACTCCAGTATGAACACAAATCCCGCAACCTGAGGATCACCACAACATAACCTAACACACCTACACCTTAGTTCACAGACTCACTTTGTCTAAGCTGTATTTCTGGGATTTCGCACAACCCAGGGTTCAAATCATGAATCCATAATGGAATTGAATTTACATCATTATGAATGAAATGTGCTCTATTTGGAAGCCGCCGCCCCCTCCCCTTTCGACGGGTTGTGTGTGAGACTTTAAATCATCAAACTGTAAATTATAAATTTTAAATTTTTATTGATCCCTTTACTCCTGGTCCTAAAGTGTATGTTTATTTTCTTACTATTCTTATATTTATTGTTTGTTTACTTGCACTACTGTACTGCATGTAGCGGAGATAACAATAAAGTTTACTTTGACTTAAGCAGCAAATAAAACAATTAATTTTGTTTTATTTTGCGAGTTGGTTATTAGATGCTGCTCCAGCCAGGCAGAGAATCCCCCGCCGCCCGCCCTTTCCTCCCTGTGCAGCAAGCAGCAGGCGCACCTCGCAAACGGAGGGCGCCCTTACTCCCAGCAAACCCAGTCGGTGCCTACGACATTCCCAATATGCGCTGGCATGATGTCGGGGCAGCATGACTACGAGTAATTTTTATTTTTATTTTGCCGATGCCCGTGATGCCGCCCCGCACCATGATGCCACCCCGGGCAACCGCCCGTGTCGCCCGTATCAAAAACCGCTACTGAGTCTGAGCCAGGAACGCTGCAGGACTGTGCAAAAGTCTCGAGCATGGAGGAAAATCAGAAACATGATCCTTCAACTGTGGCTCCATCAGACATCACAGCTCAGCCTGTGTCTTCATGAAGAACGGCTTCCTGATGAGCTGGAGGTCCACATCATGTCTCAGGTCCACATCATGTCTCAGATCCACATCATGTCGCCACATCATGCCTCAGGTGCTGTTCACCTGCAGAGAGTTTTTAGGACATTTGTTCTTCTGTCCAGTGTCCTCACGTGTTTGAGGACTCACTGCTGAGCTGTGCAGGTTGTGTAACTGTGTTATCTCTGACTACAGCAGCAGACTGAACACCTGCAGGATCGATCTATCTATCTATCTATCTATCTATCTATCTATCTATCTATCTATCTATCTATCTATCTATCTATCTATCTATCTATCTATCTATCTATCTATCTATCTATCTATGCTGCTGTCAGTGTTTGCCGCCCCCTGCTGGACGTCCCGCCTCATCACACCGAGCGCGTCATTGTCGTCCATAAACTTTATTTAAAAGTTCAAAGTGCGCATTAGTTGACATTTTGGAAGCAGGATGAGCCAATCACAGCCTGCTCCTCCTCCTCTCTTTCATTCTCTGTGCTCTGAACAGCAGCGATCTCATTTACGCACATTACGTGAACGTAGCACAGACTCCGGTTACCGGGGCTGCGTCAGCTGTTTCTATTTTCTCCATCTCGCCCTCCGACCCGGAAGTGCTCGCGCACACACATACGCTCACGTACCCGCACGCAGAGCGTACGCGTTCCTCCCTCCATCACACACCGGACTCCGCTTCGACCACCGACACCGAGCTCTGTGGGCCGGACCGAGCAGGACCGCGCCATGTCCCTGCAGCTGCCCCCGTGCGTGATAGACTGCGGGACCGGGTCAGGACAAGCGCACACACGCGCACACACACACACACACACACACACACACACACATGCGCGCGCAGTGGCAGTACATGTGACGTCATGTGTTTTTGTGAACAGCATCATGTATGTGGATAAGATAGCCTTCATTAGTCCCACGCGTGGGAAATTAGGTTTGTTACAGGAGTGGACGGTGCAAAGTTGCATAGAAAAATTTGAGAAAAAACACTGGAATAATATATCATAAGGTACTGTACACAATAGAATAGAATAGAATAAAAATAAAATACTATATACAATCGAATAAAATAGAATACAAATGCTATATACAATATGAGTATAATACAACGATGCCAGAAAGAGTATTGCACTTAGTCTTGTTGCACATGTGTGGGTTTGTGTGTTTGATCAGTTGGAGTCTTTGTTGTGGAGTCTGACAGCAGGAAAGACCTGTGAAATCTCTCCGTCCCACACCGTGGGTGCTGCAGCCACTGAAGGAGCTGCTCAGTGCTGTCAGAGTCTCCTGCATGGGGTGGGAGACGTTGTCCAACAGGGATGACAGCTTAGCCCCCGTTCTCCTGTCACTCACCACCTCCACTGGGTCCAGAGTAGAGCAGGGCGATATGACCAAAAATATTTATCACCATATACATTTGAACATTTGCAATAACAATATAACTGACGATATAATTGACACTAGACAAAATACTTTACAACTCCACAACTTTATTAGTGCAAAAAACCCCATCAATGTATTTTCACTTAAACAAGCAGCTGTTTTATCTGCATTAAAGTTATATAAAATGTAACAGTGCAAATGCAAATTCTTTGCTGACATTTCCAGTGGAAACCGGGCGACATATCCTCAGCATGACCATGTATAATATCCACAAAACTTAAAACGAGGTTATACACACACAACACGGTAACATTATATTGAAGCGCAGTACGTATCACTCCGCGAGGCTCCGCCTACGATAGCCGTAATGCTCCGACAATCCATCAAGCAGTGCGGCTTCGTAGCTTAGCAAAGTTGTACTAAAACATTTAACAGATTTTCGAGCGCCGTGTACATAAAATGGTTTCGAGGTCAGTAAACACGACCAGAGTTCATACATAAGGCGCACGGGATTATAAGGGGCTCTGTCGACTTTCAGAAAAATCAAAGGATTGATTTTAAGTGCGCCGTATTTTCCAAAAACACGGTAATAACGACGGCCCGCTAGCATGCTCTACCAAAAATAGTGCTTTGTTGTGTGTCTGACGGACGAAAGCTAAACCAGTTTTACCCATATTCTATCGCCATATTTCATTTTCCTATCGTTGCCCAAAATTACTCCGGTATTACCGTGAACGGTATGATATAGCCCAGCCCTAGTTCAGAGGGCATCCTAGAACAGAGCTGGCCCTTCTGATCAGCCTATTCAGTCTCTTCCTGTCCCCGGCAGAGATGCTGCCGCCCCAGCAGACCACACCATAAAAGATGGCTGAGGCCACCACAGAGTCATAGAAGGTCTTCAGGAGTGGGCCCTCCACTCCAGAAGACCTGAGTCTCTGCAGCAGGTACAGCCTGCTCTGCCCTTTCCTGTAGAGGGCGTCTGAGTTATGAGTCCAGTCCAGTTTGTTGTTCAGATGAACACCAAGCTACCTGTAGCTGTCCACAGCCTCGATGTCCATACCTTGGATGTTCAGTGGTTGCAGTGGAGAATGCTTGTGCCTGTGGAAGTCTACCACCAGCTCCTTGGTTTTACTAGTGTTGATCTGGAGGTAGTTCAGCTGGCACCAGTCCACAAAGTCTTGGGTCAGTCCTCTGTACTCCTTGTCGTCCCCATCAGTGATGAGGCCGACTATTGCAGAGTCATCAGAGAACTTCTGCAGGAAGCACTGGGTGGAATTGTGGGAGAAGTCTGCAGTGTAGATGGTGAAGAGGAACGGAGCCAGAACCGTTCCCTGTGGGCCCCCGTACTGCAGACGACCCTGTCCGACACACAGCCCTGAGTCCTCACATACTGTGGTCGGTCGGTGAGGTAGTCCAGGATCCAGGTAGTGAGGTGATGGTCCACTCCAGAGTTCTCCAGCTTGTCCTTCAGGACCGTGGGAAGAATGTTGTTGAAGGCACTGGAGAACTCAAAGAACATGATTCTCACAGTGCTTCCAGCGGTCTCCAGGTGAGCGAGGGAACGATGTAGGAGGTGAATGACGGCATCATCCGCTCCAATGCCAGGCTGGTAGGCAAACTGAAGTGATGAGCTTGTTAGGCGCCGAAGCTGAGCCAGGACCAGCCACTCCAGAGTCTTCATCAGGGGGGATGTCAGAGCCACACACAGGAGGTTTTCCAGAGCTGTGGGACTCTCCCCAGCCTCAGGCTCAGGTTGAAGAGGTGCTCCATCACCCCACACAGTTGGTCCGCGCAGGACCTGACGACCCTTGAGCTGATGCCATCTGGACCCGCAGCTTTCCTGGCTTTAATCCTCCGGAGTGAGTGTGCGTGTTTGTGTGTGTGTTTTTGTACGCGCGCGTGCTTGTGTTTACAGGGACAGATTACCAAAATAAAAGCTGGCTCATGGAATCATCCATCAGTGGGTGGAGGTAAACGCGCTGTGATGATCAGGTGGTTGGAGCAGGTGAGGGGCTGATGGCGGTGCTTACACTGAGCTCCAGCTGTTCCACATGTTCATCCAGCTGCTGCTGTGGGAGCTGCTGGTTGGGTGGAGGTTCAGGTGAAGTTGTGGACCAGTCTGTGCGCGATCTATTCTGGGCCACAGTGTGAATGTGGGACAGCTGCACACTGACCCCCCTCCCCCTGTTCAGAATCAGAGATCACGTGATCTCCTTCAGCCTCGACGTCGGTCCATGCCCCCGAGCCAAGGTGACATCGTGGGGTCGTTTAGAAATAGCTCACGGCTGCAGGCGTTTAAAGGGTGACGCTGAGCTGACTGTCAGCCGTGAACGCACGCATAACAGCCAAAAACACTCAGAGCAGGTCCCAGATCAGTTTGGTCTGGCTTTGGAGAGGGATCCCAGGGTCCAGGGTCAGGTATTAGAACTGATCCCAGGGTCCAGGGTCAGGTATTAGAACTGATCCCAGGGTCAGGTATTAGACGTGTGGGTCTATCCAGCAATCACAGCCAGTTCAGTTCATTTTTAATCTTTCATGATTTATTTGTCAGAACTCAGTTTAATGGAACAAGATGTCATTTTTTTTGTTCGTGTTTTTTTGATGTAGTGAAAATACTACAGTTACTTTACAGTTACTACAGTTACTTTAGGTACTTTTCCCTTGTGATGAGGTAAAAGGATATCATCCTAAGGACAGGTCTGCAGTAAAAATGAGTCAAACACTGTGAGTGTCGTCAGGCAAACGCTCCTGAAGTCAAACTGCTGAAATGATGTTTCGGTGCTTTGTATCTGCAGGTCCTGATTATTGTTACTGTTGCTCATCATTTTCTACATGAACTGAATATTTACATAGAGGTCAAAGACAAAGCAGTAATCGGTCACGCCTCTGTTTGCTGACTCATTTCCTGATGTTTTATCAATGTTTTATGTGCAAAACTGAATTTATAAATGTCTGCTGGGAGTCACTCCACTGTTTTCCACAGAGGCCGTATTTGGACCCACAGCCAGATGTTAAGAACCTTTATGTCTAACTGTTGTTTCTGTCTGTGTGGCTGCAGATACACAAAGATCGGCTATGCAGGAAACACCGAGCCACAGTTCATCATGCCGTCCTGTAAGCATCTCACAGCAACGACGGACAGACAGTTAAGGTTAAGTTAGGTTCACTTTCTGTTTCTAAAGCTCAAAGTGAACCTAACTCTGCGTCTTCATCAGTTCTTCCACATAAGTATAAAAATATAAGTCTTTATCTAACCAGAGAAGCTTAAATCTAATCACATCTTTGAAATGACCAAACAAACAGTTTTAGGTTCAGAGCAGCCCTCTGATAGGCTGCAGCCTCTCTAAACTGGGTAAATGTTTGATAAAAATGGATGAATGGTAGTTCAAGGCTTTGTCAGTAGAAGGTGTGAATGAGTACACCACATTATCCACAGCATAGTAATGAATAGAGCCGCTGTTAGTCAGTGATACCAGGTTATTTGAGAACCAGGTGAATAGGTCAGAGCCAAGTACTGACCCCTGTGGAACACCTTTTGTCCCAGTTCTCCAAATAAGATAACTGTGACATGAGTTCCAAGTCAGAACCAACCAGTCTAAAGCTGCATACACACTGGAAGGTATTCTCAGTAACGAGTGAACCATCTTTGGCCACTTCAAGCGCACGTGGATGAAGAAAGGGCCGCTGATGTGAAGTGTGCAGATCTGTGATGTTCTCTCCTCAACTTGGAGGCGAGCAACTCAAGGGTCTACCCAATGACAGCGAAGAATACCACTGAGTGGTAAATACATTAGAGGGTCACCTAGGCAACCGGAGCCTGGAACGCTTTGAAGTGGTCGGCTACAAAACAGTATGTGATGGGCCAACTGGTTCCAGCGTGGACTTAAATGTGAGAGCTTTATGGTCCAATGCTGCACACTCCACCACATCATTAACCTCCTCACACGCTGCGTCAAGTCTAAAGGCAAACAGGTTCCAGATATCAGACTAAAACTGGACCAACCGAAGGTTTCGGAGCGCGCGACAGTTTGGATATGAGGTTGTGCTTTCATCACGGCCTCTATCACCTCCTTCATGGAGTTACTCAGCTCAGTTTCATGTATACACCAACAGTCAGCTGAAGGCTGCTTTGATGACTGATTTCCCATCATGCAGCATGTCAGCGCTTCGTTACCCACATGTGTAAATGTGCCAACAGGAGGCGATCCTGGTTATGTACTGCTGCAGACTTTCACAGTTAATAAATGTGTGAGATTACTGTGCATTACACACTGATGCACTGCAGGCTCTCCCTGTGAGCAATGCAGACGGTCAGGTTAGGGAGGAACTGCTCCACATGTCTGTTCCTCTGTCAGCTGCAGACTCAACAAACCGTGTGTTTAACCCCCCACTCCGGTGAAACCATCCTAGTCTGACAAAACGTCCTACCCGTGTTATAATTAGACAGTGACTTGCTACTAAACCTAACCAAAACCATAACCTTAAGAAGTATTCCGGATGGGTGAAAGAAAGAGAAGTTAATTCGGCGTTGGTGTAGTGCGCATGCGCCACGTCTGCGCAGAAACATTGGGTAGGATGTTTTTTCAGGTAGGATGGATTCCCAGAACACCGGCACATAGTGCTTTGAGTAGCCATAATAAACTTTTCAATGGTTTATTCTGCTGTAACCAGTGAAAGCCGTGACTCATGTATGTTTATGGTTGTGTTAATGGCATGCACCAGGTATCGCAATCAAGGAGTCGGCCAGCGTGGGAGAGCAGGCCCAGAGGAGGCTCGTACGAGGAGTCGATGACCTGGACTTCTACATCGGCGACGAAGCCGTAGACAAACCCAACTATGCAACCAAGGTAGGAAAAGGAAAAGAAGCAGGACCCTGTTTGTGCAACGAGATGTAAATGAAACCTGATGGTTTGGTCTGCTGCTGTTCTCCGTCCTTTGCTGTTTAGTGGCCAATCCGACACGGGATGGTGGAGGACTGGGACCTGATGGAGAAGTTTATGGAGCAG